>NC_047091.1:141363029-141666060 GCF_902459505.1 Geotrypetes seraphini | reverse complement strand
AACGCTTGTCCAATTTTAATGATGGAGCTGGGTTCTGGAAGTTTTCTTTCATATTGCAGAACATTTTATACATTGGGATCTGGTAATGCCATTAAGTAAGCCTGGAGGCTTATATAGTAGCTTGATAGGTGCAATCTCTTTCTGAGACCCACCCCTCCTTCATCTCTAGGAATATACAGTCTAGGCACACACTGATATATATATATATATTTTTTTTTATAGATGACCTTGTGGGCATGGAGGAGTTTTCTTGTTCTCACTTTTAGTTTTTAAGGTCTTTAAGAGGACAATCTATAATAACAAAGATACTGTATCTGAGAACTGCCAGTTTGATAATAGCCTGTATCTTATTCTGTGATGTTAATGCACTTTTCTGTATCATTTTTTTGTCTCCTATAATATTTGTTACTGATTTTTTTTCTCTGTGATATCTGCTTATTAGTTGTTCCTTCCTCCATTCCTAGATATTTATATATACCTTTCTGTTCAAGTTCCTTTATCTCACAGTCATCAGTCAAATGTTTTTAGTTTTGCTCAACTTTTCCCTAAGCAAAATCACCTTAGCACATTTATCCAGACCAAAAGTCTTGGTGTTATCTGAAAAGTTTTTCACCCCTCAAAGTGGTTTTGCTAATTGTTGGTCATTCTTCTGTTAACAGACTGGTGTAATTATTTTTGCCACTTGAGGTCACTAAAGGTACTTAAACATGTCCAAGCAAAGAGCAATTTTAGTTCATGAATATAAGAAGGGGAGTGGAACTCCTGCATATGGATCTTTATACATTGAAGATTGTTTATACAGTACTCGGATAACTTTTTGAGGGCAAGGTGTCACCAGAAATGTACTGCCTTAGAGATGGCTCAGAAATTTAGTACTTTGGTAAAGCAGCAGTTGTGAAATAGAAATAGTTCAGAAGCTGACTTTTATGGCTGAAATACTGTAGTTGCTGTGTTTGTCCAATAAACACAGCATGGAGGGATTCTGTTCCTCTGCTTTCTGTTTATCAAATGTATTTTCTGGGCAGAGAAGCAGCATTCAATTCAACATTCAGCAGGAAGTGCCCCTGAGTTTGCCCCTGACATGAAATGGGGCTCTGTAGGGCGATCAGCTGGCACTCCCTGGAAACAGATTCTCCTATTAACGGATGTTGGCGGTTTTGATTGAGATAAGTTCTTTTTTCAGTAGCCATATTTGCTTTGTTCCATGTTCCTGTACTTCTGCTGTACAGCTGTTCTTTACCTCTGTATTACATTGATTTGGTCAGACCGGGGACAGTGGATTTAGGGGTGTTGGGTGGGTGGGTGGATTAAGGGGGGGAGGGGTTGGGGGCTCTTGTATATTTCTTTAACAGATATTGTACCTCTTATTGGCATGTTGATTTTTTTCCTGCTTATTCAATAAAAATTGATTTCACTTAAGAGGGTCCAACCACACTGAAAATGTAATGATAAAATGTATCGTAATGACTGAATCTAAGAGACCTGGGTATGTGATTTCCTGTTTAATTTGTTTTATTGATTAGAATGGTAAAGGCATAACTATTTTTCTTTTTTGGCTGTATTAACATCAATCGTAAAAATTCAAAAACTTAGCCTGGACTGGGTGTGGAAGATTCTCGTTCCACAGAGCAGTCTAAATACATGTTGCAAAATAGTTGGAACGCATAAAGTTACAGGATTACAATGTTGGTGGATGAGCTGTGGAAATAATTTTCCCATTGCAAATATGTGACTAAAAGGGTATTGAAGCACTTTATCATTCAGATAAAGGTAATACAATCGACTGTATTTTCACCTGTAACCATGAATAGGAAGAGAGTTTTAATGAGATGTTGTGTAACTGAGCTACCGTGTGGGAATAGAAGCCAAGGTTTAAATAGCAACATGGATGGATAAATTCTACTGGCATGTTTCACCCTTTTCATGTTTTTTTCCAGCCAATGATATATTTTAAATAATCTTGCCATCTCTGATGCATTTATTGATGCCAGATAGCTAGTACCAAATAATTCACATAAATAATGTAATTGGCCTGCCAAATAGAGTGTATTCCTGTGCTGGGTTAGTGGATCCATCCATGCGTCAAGCTCGGCCTGTTTTTGTTTGAAACCAGCAGACTATTACAGAAATATTCCCTTGTGTGCTGATTCTTTCACTTCTGATTTTAAACAAAGGTACTGAAAATAGGTGGCATGCCCGGCAAGCATTTGCAAGAGCTGGGCAGGTGCTACCAGAGTTAATACCATGGAAGTCGCAGGTTCCACTGGAATCATCCTGCTATCTAAATTCTTTTGGCATCAAAATGTGAGAGTGTTTTGAGAGCCAAAGTTATCACCTACGCAACAGCAGTTTTTGCAAGTCAATTCCTGTGGTGCAGTGTCTCTTTTGCACTTAAAAGCACGACGAGAAAGAACTCTGACAATTCTGTGAAGACAGAGCGGTGAAAATAAATTCAGCCACACTCTGTAATAAGTGTTTCTTAGTTGAGGTTAAATGCCAGTGCAACCTCTGCTGAAGTCTGGTACAAATGCGGCTAATTTTAAAAAGTATTTTTGTGGGCAAAGCCCTGGTACAGAATTGCCCCGCTGAAGTGCACAAGCTTTCGATTCACGTGAAGGAGAGGCATTACAGGAAGCAGAGTCTTGGCAGTTTTTGTTTATATTCATTCTTTCTTTTAGAGAGTGACATGGGGACAAATTTTTCCCATGTAGAAACTCATTTTCCCATCCGAAAGAGTTTTTTTCCTGTCCCTGCCAGCTCTGTCCTTATCTGCACAAGCCTCAAACACTTTAAAATCATAAGTAGCAACATTCTAGAGCTCAGATTGTGATGTCATAATGCCTCATTCCACCAATGCCTAAGCTCCGTCCTCATCTGCACAAGCCTCAAACACTTTAAAATCCTAAGTAGCAACATTCTAGAGCTCAGATTGTGATGTCATAATGCCTCATTCCACCAATGCCTAAGCTCTGTCCTCATCTGCACAAGCCTCAAACCCTTTAAAATCATGGCGGTTAAGGCAGAGCTTACAGGAATGGGGCAGGGATAGGGACAAAACTTGTGAGGACGGGGATGGGGAAAAATTTGTCCCCGTGTCATTCTCTATTAATTAGATTTTAAGAAGCAGATGTATAGATTTTCATGGGACATTATCTATGCCAGATAGCAGAGTATGGTGGGATAAACGTGAAAGCAAATTTGCACATGCAAATTTGGTTGAAAATTGGTGTCAGCTGTTTTGAACGCTGAGGCACCATTGTGCTGGAGACTCATTTGAACAGAAAGCGTTGTGCACTCGCTGGTCCTATGCCCTGAAGCAGCAGTGTCATTGCCGCGAAACGATGGCCAACGTCAAGGGATCTTAACAGTGTTCAGTGTCCAGATAAGCTATTCATTTATCAGTTTGTTGTATTTTAGGTGTGCTATTTAACTATTTGTTTTGTTTTTGATCCCGTTTTCTCCAAGCGCTCAGAACGTGTTACAGGCCAAACCTACATAATATGCAATTAACAGGTTACAATTTAACATAATTACAGAACAAATTTACAATACAAGGTACTGCTACATAAGTTTTTTTTCTACCCTGACAGATGCCTATCAAATGGATAATTCTAAAGTTTAGCATACCGTGTTTCCCCGATGATAAGGCAGGGCCATCAAATAAGACAGCCCCCCCTTTTTAGAAAAAATTGTAAAATAAGGCACCCCCCCCGCAAATAAGCCACCCACCGATACCTGCGCTTACCCGAATCGGGTGGTACGGTGGGTGACTCCGTGTGGTCCCTCCGTCTACCGCGGGGGTCGGCAACCCGCGGCTCCAGAGCCGCATGCGGCTCTTTTCCACCTTTGCCGTGGCTCCGGTAGTGTGTCACGCAGGCATGCAACTTACAAGTCTGGCGTCGCGGCGGGAAATAGCCATGCTGAGCAGTGAGCTCAGCACGTACACAGATGAAAGCCTTGCTTGCTGATTGGTCCGGCGGCCGTGCCGCCGGACCAATCAGCAAGCAAGGCTTTCATCTGTGTAGTGCTGAGCTCACTGCTCAGCATGGCTATTTCCCGCCGCGACGCCGGACTTGTAAGATGCACGCCTGAAAAAGAAATCATCCTGGCCGGGGTCGGTGTCATGCTCCGGAGATCTACAGCCTTCCTATCTCCCTCTCCCTTCTACCTGCTTCCGGCCACATCCCCTGCTCCGCGGCTCTCTTCGGCAACTCAGCAGCAGCGATCGACACAAGTTTCTGACGTCGGGGCCTACCCTCTGCGAGTCCCGCTTGTTTCAACTTCCTTTTTCCACAAAGGCGGGACTCGTAGAGGGAAGGCCTTGATGTCGGTAGCTTGTCTTGATCACCGCTGCTGACAAGTTGCTGAAGAGAGCCGTGGAGCAGGGGGGTGTTGCCAGGTGCAGGTAGAAGGGAGAGGGCCAGATGCAGGACTCGTGGGTGAGGGAGCAGAAGAGAGAGGGGAGGGAAACAAAAGGAAATATTTCATACTGGGCTGGGCCGGAGTGGAGGGAGGGTGGAAAGATTCTAGCTACAGGGTGCAGTAACAAAGGAAAAGGGGGGGAAAGCTGAAAATGGAGATAGTGACACAAAGAAGAGAAAGGGTAAGCAGGACCTACTGAATAAGGATAGAGATACAGAGGGGACATGAAAGGGTAAATAAGGCATCCCCCCGAAAATAAGCCCTAGAGCATATTTTTGCCTTCCAAAAAAAATAAGACAGTGTCTTACCATCGGGGAAACACGGTATGTATAGCTCTCTTCACTGGGTTCAAGGATTTTGTCCTGGAGCTATAAGAGGCTTTGTGTTGGGTCTTCTTTATTGTGAATAAAAGATTACTTTTAATTCATCCATCTTGTCCAGTGACTTTTGTATTGAGAATTGACGTGTTCTGTTCCAAACAATTCCATACTGGGTAATATTAATACTAACATTCATTTTACAACACTTCAAAGATATATATATATATATATATATTTAACTCACTTTATTTTGGCATTCTAACATTCAACAGGGGTGAAGGGTCATACAGTCCCTCTCCTTTCCATTAAAGAGGGGTGACTGCTAAAGTGAATTAAGACAATAACGCACAAATTTTGCCTCAGTGTGTTAAACAGCAAACTTGGGTGTTAGATTTTCATAATGCACTTTAAAATACTGAGAGGCAGGGCGTGCAAATGCATGCAAAACACCTCATTATGGCCTTCTTTTACTAAGGCATGGTAGAGGTTTCTACAGCGGCCCAGGGCGTGAAATGCTCCAATACTGCTCTGACGTTCATAGGAGCAATATGAGCGGCGGAGAATTTAGCGCTCCAGGCCATGGTAAAAACCTCTAGTAAGTGTGAACCGTGCCCGGGGCAGTGGCGCCCCTGCCACGTGCATGGCCCCTTCCTTTTTTAATTTCACCGGCATGAGCAGCATGCCCACGTGGGTGTCCGCTCTCCCTTTGATGTCACTTCTTGGGCGCCGATTCCGGAAGTGACATCAGAGAGAGCTCTGATGCCAATGCGGATAACACTCTTGCACCAGGGAAGTAGAAAAGGTACTGGGGGGGAGGGGGGAGGAAGCAATGGGCACATGCGGCATGGACAGGAGTGTGTGTGTGTGTGTGGGGGGGGGCAGAGACAAGGAGGGGTGCCACAGACTGCACCACTGTGCTTGCGTCTAAATGTGGTAGTCTAGTGCCTAATAGTATTCTGTGCTATGCATATAATTGTTGGACACACCTGTGCCCTCCCCCTCTCCCTGCTTGTAAGATTATGTCAATGCCCCCTTGCATTTGCAGGCTGTGTTGCCCGTTAAAGTTATAGAGTACCAGTTAGTGCTCATCTAGCTCTTACACCAGTGGTCTCAAACCCGTGGCTCGGGAGCCACATGCGGCCCACCAGGTACTATTTTGAGGCCCTCGGTATGTTTATCATGATCACAAAAGTAAAATAAAACAGTTTCTTGATCATATGTCTCTTTAGCTATAAATGACAATATTATTATTAAGACTTAGCCAAAAGGAAAGATTTATAAACTACAAAGAGTTTTACCTCATGCAAAATTGTCATTTCTTTAATAAGACATTAACTATTTTTTTCTGAGGCCCTCCAAGTACCTACAAATCCAAAATGTGGCCCTGCAAAGGGTTTGAGTTAATAGTCGCACACATAAACTAGGGAATTCTAAACAGAATTATTATTTAATTTTTGATCTCTTTACATTTTATTGTAACAATAATAGTCATGTACTTCACCAAGACCAAAGGACAACACACAAGAGCCACATGGCAGGCAAAAGTGGATGCTCCGAGTATTCTGTATTGCCGTGTTGACAGTGTTTACGTATCACTCATCTCTCATATAAT
This sequence comes from Geotrypetes seraphini, assembly GCF_902459505.1. Lineage (NCBI taxonomy): Eukaryota > Metazoa > Chordata > Amphibia > Gymnophiona > Dermophiidae > Geotrypetes > Geotrypetes seraphini. Next base: position 141,659,706 of record NC_047091.1, on the reverse strand, counting down.
CCTAAGTAGGGTATGGTGAACACCAGTACATTTAAATAAATAAAATGGAGTAGCCTAATATTAGAGCTGTGGCTAAAACGAATGCTACCGAATGCCTCAGTTGTAACTATAATGTAATCAATACAGCTATATTGGTTGTCCTGGTATTTTATATATTGATTTGCTGTAGATATATAAATTAACCAATTGTATGGACCTTCAGACCACCATAAGGATACAAACCCCTGGTTGCATATCTCTTCGTCGGTCCACCTTTTATTAACACATTTAATTTTTTATTTTTTCTACTTCACTCAATTTTCAATTTCTATTCAATTTTCATTAAAAGAGTGTAACATCACTTAGCTCTGGCTTATAATGATGCTATCCATTCTTCACCTCTTCCGACATGCATGTTTCACCAAAGGAAACTTTCTTCAGGGTCGAGGGAACTGCAACATAACAAAATCCTAACATAGTGTTTCCCTATTACACTGGCAACCTAAAACAACTGAAAAGCCTCCTTATATTAGTAAAAATTGAAGCATTTACAATAAAGCGACCACCCAAATCCCCTAAAAGTTTTCTTACCTACAACAGGAGCTAATTCGCGGTGTCAAAATGGCCGCGGTTTGCTATGCAGGATAATTATAGGCAGCTGGCCACACGCACATTGCAGAACGTGAGAAGACGTCATCCGGTGAGAAACGTGTGGCCATTGTCCGAGCGGGGCTCAGCTGTCAAATCGCTGCGGAACTAAAAACAGAAGGAAAAGACCCCAAAGATCATATTATCGATAACCATTCGATTTCCTCATTGAGCCCTGCAGGAACCAAGGTCTTTAAATCAAATATCCATCTTTGTTCCTTATATGCCAAAGCTTTTTGAATGTTACCTCCCTCCCACCCAGCAGTGACATAATCCACAATTCTCCATCAGATGTCCGACCAGGTATGCCCCATAAGCTGCCAGTGTCTTACTAAAGGGGCAGTGTCCCGTTCGGTCCGCACTCTCGATTTGTGCTCATTCAATCTAATTTTAATAGAGCGCATTGTACGGCCAACGTAAATTTTATTACAGGGGCATTGGATTATATAAATGACTCCTGTAGAGTCACACGTAGTAGATGTCTGGCTGACATATCTATTCCCCGTGCCTGGGTGAATCCAATAGTGCCCTGGTATGGTAAGTTGACACCATTGACACTTACCGCAACTGAATGACCCCCCTGTGGCTGTTCTACAGGGCATTTATGTTTGACCAGTTCCCCAATATTTCTAGTGCGCTTGTAAGAAAATGGGGGTTTCTCAGGACATTCCGGGACAGCTAATCGGACCACATGCCAGTGTTTCAAAATCAGTTTGTTGATCCTAGTGGAGAGAAGGGTAAATTTTTGGACAAAAATAAGGCCAATGTCCTCCTTATTCTGCTGGTATGTGAGAAGTAACTCTCTTTGGGCATATTTAGCCCTGGTATATGCTTGATGTATGGTCCCTCTGGGATATCCCCGTTGGTAAAATCGTTCCTTCATATCCTTAGCTTGTGTTTTGAAATCATCCATAGACGAACATAACCTCGTAACCAAAGAAATTGGCTAATAGGCAGACCATTCCTAAGGCGGAGGGGGTGAAAACTGTGATAGCGCAACAGGCTATTTCTATCAGTGATCTTACGGTAAAGAGAAGTTCTAAATCCAGTACCTTCCTTAGAAATCCAGATATATAGGAAGGAATTCTCTTTAGTATTGATAGTGGCTGAAAATTTGATGTTTAGAAGTAGCTGGTTAAGCCACCCAATAAAGCTATCCAATTCCTGTATAGATGAAGTCCAAATAAAAAATATATCGTCGAGGAATCTTTTCCATAAATAGATGTGTTTAAATCCCTCAGATTCATATATGTATTTATCTTCCATATTGGCCATATATAGATTGGCAATTGATGGGGCCACTGAGGCGCCCATCGCAATCCCATGTATCTGTTCGAAAAATTCCCCATTAAACCAGAAAAAACTTTTGGTGAGAACCAACCTGGCTAGTTACATAAGGAATTCCGTAGAAATCCTGGGATGCATAGTCTTCTGGACAAAGAGCCCCTGTAACAGCTCAAGTGCTTCATTTCCTGGAATCATGGTATACAAAGAGGCCACATCCAAAGTAACCAGGGACCACTCATCCTTCACCTCCATAATGGAAGCCAGTAGCCTTAGCATGTGGGTGGTATCTTGAATGTAGGACCGGGTCTTCTTTACTTCATCCCTTAGAAAGATGTCAATAAATTTAGATAAGGGTTCAAGAATGGAGTTCCTCATCGATAAGTTAGAATTTTGTTATGTTGCAGTTCCCTCGACCCTGAAGAAAGTTTCCTTTGGTGAAACATGCATGTTGGGAGAGGTGAAGAATGGATAGCATCACTATAAGCCAGAGCTAAGTGATGTTACACTTTTTTAATGAAAATTGAATAGAAATTGAAAATTGAGTGAAGTAAAAAAAATAAAAAATTAAATGTGTTAATAAAAGGTGGACCGATGAAGAGATATGCAACCAGGGGTTTGTACCCTTATGGTGGTCTGAAGGTCCATACAATTGGTTAATTTATATATATACAGCAAATCAATATATAAAATACCAGGACAACCAATATAGCTGTAAAATGAATGCTGACATGCTGGGGCATAATAAGATATTCAAATTAGTTTAGGGTCCATTGACGTCTTTTGTAGATTTGCTATAGTTGTCCTTTATCTTTATTTTCCGTTGTTTTTCACCCACACATCCAAGGGGGGGGGGGAGCGGGAGGGGGTATATCTTTTGTTTTGGTATTATTCCTGATGATAATGATGGATGGGGGAGTGGATTTTTATCTTTTGTATAAATACTGATTGATTATAAGTGCTTGGTTGATTATCATTATTTGTATATAAATTGTATTGCACTTTTTGTTGGCAGTAAAAACTAAATAAAGTAAAAAAAAAAAAAAAAAAGAGCTGTGGCGAAGTGCTGGGACCTTGGGCAAGTTACTTAACCCTCCATTATTTCGGGTACAAATTTAGACTGTGAGCCTCTTCCAGGGACAGGGAAATAGCTACCATATCTGAATGGAATCCACCTTCAACTTCTACTGTATAAAGCATGAGCTATATCAAATAAACAAATACTGTGCACATAATGACATCATCGAATAAAAAAACTGGCCTTGAGTGTGTGGTGCAGTGGTTAGAGCTACAGCCTCAACATCCTGCGGTTGTAGGTTCAAATCCCATGCTGCTCCTTGTGACCGCTGGTCCTGGCCAAGCACCATTATAAACATATAGAAAATCATCGGATATAGCGGACTCGCATATACCGGACAACTATGTTGGGCCCCAGAGCCGCTTTTAGCTGTAGTTTTATTCGGCTATAATGGGCATGCAGGCTCCGCCTACAAGATGCGTGGCATGCCGGTGATATAGTATCAAAATGCAGCCCAGAAAAAAAATGACAAGAGTATTTTTCTTTCCAGAACAGTGTTCTGCTTTGCAATCATTTCGTGCCTTACCAATATTTTGCTGAGTTTTGTTATTGATGTTGCTGATATGCTTGTGCAGTGACTGTTCATCGATTTACGTTGTTTCAAGTTACCCTAAATAAAGTTCTAAAAAAAATGCAACTCTGGATATAACGGACTCTGGATATAGCGGACTGTTTTTCCAGGTCCCTTGAAGTCCGTTATAACGGGATTGTACTGTAGTTCTAGGTGGTTCACAAAAAAGAGCACTGAACAATCAGTGAAGATACAAGTACTGGAGCAATACAGGCCATGGAAAACAAAGAAATATCAAGTGACAAATTTATCAAACAGGTCTTCACCAGTTTTCTAAAGGAGTAATTGGACAGAGCATGTGAAATAATGCAAGTGTTCTGTCCAAAAATATTTTAAAATGACAAGATTTTAAGGTTCATAGACAACGGCGCGAAAGACAAAGGCACGCCCGGACAATTGAGCGCAGTGCGGAGGTGCGCGCCGCTCAAAATTACTGTTTTTAGGGGCTCCGACGGGTTGGTTTTGTTGGGGAACCCCCCCACTTTACTTAATAGACATCGCGCCGGCGTTATGGGGGTTTGTAACCCTCCACATTTTACTGTAAACTTAACTTTTTCCCTAAAAACAGGGAAAAAGTGAAGTTTTCAGTAAAATATGGGGGGGTTACAACTCCCCAAACCCCCACAACGCGGCACGATGTCTATTAAATAAAGTGGGGGGTTCCCCCCATGCTCCCCCCCCGTCGGAGCCCTAAAAACAGTAATTTTGAGCGGCGCACGCCTCCGCGCTGCGCTCAATTGTCTGGGCGCGCCTTTGTCCCGGCGCGCTTTTGACCTGACACCGATTTTAATGTTGGAAAGGCAAATAAATAAACTTGGTGGACTGATGCAACTCAAAGTGAGCGGAAAGGTAAACTGGAGCCAAGCCAAATAACGGTTTGAAACAGGTGCAAGAGAATTTAAACAAAAACTCATGCCTCACAGAGAAATATTACCAAGGGCTAGAAACATAACAGATGATAACAAATAAAGATGATATACTATGGAGAGGAGCGGCTACTGAACAAACACGAGAAATAACCACGGGAGCCTCAACCCTGATGAAAAGGCCTGCTTGAAACATGTGCATGTCGGTAGAGGCGCTCCCATTGAGTAGCTATTACTATTTAAGTTAAGTAAAAAAATTCAATAAAAAAAATGTAATATAAAAAATCATTATATATATACATAAACTACTGATCCTATGACGAATGGGTTCATTGATTATATTCAAATGAACCAATGAGATATTCTAACCCTCTGAGGATCGTGAAGAGTTTATGAGAAAGGATATAACTAATGAAAAACAATAGACTGTTGTTGAATTTAAGTTAAATATAGTTGAAATCCAGTCTAGGAATAGCCTTGAATATTGATATTTATTTGACAAATAAAGATCTGCATTGTTCATCCAGTCTGCCCAACAAGATATACTCGTCGCATATCCATTCTTGATCTATCCTTGCCATGTGTAGGGCACAGACTGTAGAAATCTGCCTGGCACTGGCTTAATGTTCAACTTCTGGAGTTACTGCAGCCCAACCAGATCTATCTGACCATAACTGGGACACAGACCATAGAAGTCAGCCCAGCACTAGCCTTAATTCCCAACTACTCAATTTGCTGCTTAAGCACACAAGTAAGTTGTGCTGGTTCCATTCTCTTTCCATTTAGGAATCCTTTATACTTACCCAATGTATTCTTGAATTCTGTCATGAAGTATAAATAAACAGGTCTTATAACGCCATAGACAATGAGTTTTAGGGTTAGTGCCAGTACAGACCTGCACATGAATGGTACACATACTATATATACAAGTTTCAAAAACAGGATTCTAAAGATCTGTGCCGGCCTGAGTGAAGATTACAAATAGCTTGATATTGACGTAGCTTTGTTCCAAGCTGATCAGATAAAACACTCCCCAAGGCCTTAATAAAGGTACCTGGATCTGATGAAATACTGGACAGCAATGCAACACCATCAAGCATGGGGTAACGGGCTCATAACTTTCACAGCCTCTTGTAAACCAGTCTGTGGCCTTTTGAGCTCTCTGAAGGCTTTCCAGTAATGATGAGGGTAACACAGGTACTTCCAAGCCTGGCTCTGGAGACACCCCAGCCAATCAGATTTTCAGGATATCCATGATGAATATGCATCAAAGAGATTTGCATACACTGCCTCCGTTGTATGCAGAGCTCTTCATGCATATTCGTTGTGGATATCCTGAAAACCTGACTGGCTGGGGTGTGTCCAGGACCAGGTTTGGGAATCACTGGAGATACAACATGGAATGAACTATCATAAATCAAATTAAAAGAAAAATAAGACAGGGATTGTCTAGAAATTAGGGGGCTCAAGCAGGGTTTTTTTTTAAAAATGCTGCAGTAGACCTAGTTTACAAGAACCATTTTTTTTACCCCACACTTAGGGGGGGTCAGTTTTTAGAGGGTTTTTTTTTTTCCTGCATACTGTTATGGAATCTGGAGTGCACTAGCAGGGCCCAACTGGGGAAAATGAAGAGAATTTACTATTCTTTCACACTTGTAAGATTATGTCAAAAACCTTTAAAAGCAATTGTCTGGGAGCTAAAAGCTGTCTCTTGGAATTGGATCTGGAGAAGGAGTTAAGAACTCCATGCAAACTTTCACCTTGAAATATTGAACACAAGTGATGATAAATTTAAATTCGTATGCATGCCCCGAAAATATTGCTTGACTTAATTAAAATGAATTACTTTTTTTTTTTTGCAGAAGATATGCTTTCCGTTTAAGGCAAAAAGAACATTAGTTTCTGTAGAATCAGCCCAAGCCTTTTCATAAAGGTTTCATCTGGGCCAATCTAGACATCAAGGCATATTTATGCCAAAGAATAAAGTTGCTGAATCAAAGTCTTCAATCTTGATATCTTTCCCAAAATGACTAGTAAAATCTCTTTAAGCTACTGGGTGATAAATCTAGCCTTTCTCCATGGCACATTTCTCTACACTTTTAGGGTTCAAGGAGCCTCTTTGTGAAGGGGAATGGAAGAAAGGTTGGATAACTCTCAATTCTGAGAAGTGAGATTGTGTAAAACTCTAAAAAAAAAAAAGACCACAATATGAAGTTAGAAAACAGAAACATGATGGCAGATAAAGGCCAAATGGCCCATCTAGTCTGTCCATCCGCAGTAACCATTATCTCTTTCTCTCTCTGAGAGATCCCACATGCCTATCAGACGCCTTCTTGAATTCAGACACAGTCTCTCTCTTAACAGTCCATGCTTAGGTAAGGTTGCCATATGGCTCCAGAAAAAGGAGGATGGATTGAGACATCCGGGTTTTACTTCCATTGAAAGCAATGGAAGCCATATGGTAACCCTAGGAGAAGGGCTGTGTGTATGCAGGTGGGTCATTTCTAGCCTCCAGTAATTCATCTGACTTTGATTGGGGATAGTGTCTGCTTTCTTTCTTAATTGTATTTTACTGACACTAACTAAACTGTAATAGCTTTAAGCATATGGCAAGAAGAGAAGCTTAAAAGGTGCTCAAAGGCATGTTTAAGCTTTGCTAATTTGTAGGATTGCCTTGGATAATGTCATTCTCTTGGAGGTGGGGGAGGGGAGGTAGAAGGACTTTATTCTGGGGAGTTGCTGATGGAGTTACTGTTTAGAGGGATTAGGGAAGGGAGTGGGTGAAATGTTGACATAACAAAAGAAAAGCCTTACTGGGTCAGATCAATAGTTCATCTAGCCCGTCCTTACAGTGGCCAATCCAGGGGTACCTGATAAACCCCCCAAAAGATAGCAACATTCCATGCTACCAATTCAGAGCAAGCAGTAGCTTCCCCCATGTCTTTATCAATAACAGACTATGGACTTTTCCTCCAGGAACTTGTCCAAACCTTTCTTAAAACCAGCTACACTATCTGCTCTTACCACAACCTCTGGCAATGCATTCCAGAGCTTAACTATTCTCTGAGTGAAAAACTATTCCCTGAGTGAAAAAATATTGGTTTTGAAAGTATTTCCCTGTAATGTCATCACGTGTTCCCTAGTCTTTCTAATTTTGACGGAGTAAAAAATTGATCCACTTGTACCCATTCTACACCACTCAGGGTTTTGCAGACTTCAATCATATCTCCTCTCAGCCATCTCTTTTCCAAGCTGAAGAGCCCTAACCATTTTAGTATTTTCTCATATGAGAGGAGTTCCATCTCCTTTATCATCTTGGTCGCTCTTCTTTCAGCCTTTTCTAGTTCTGCTATATCTTTCTTGAGATAAGACAACCCAAATTGAATGCAGTACTCAAGGAGTGATACAGAAGCATTATAACATTCTTAGTCATATAGCCATTCCTTTTTTTTTTTTTTTAATTCCCAGCATCTTTTTTACTTTTTTGGCCACTGCCACACATTGGGTGGAAGGTTTCATCATATTGTATACAATGACATATAGATCTTTTCTTGGGCACTGACCTCCAAGGTAGACCTTAGCATCTGGTAATTATGATTCGGGTTATTCTTCTTAATGTGCATCACTTTGCATTTGTCCACATTAGTTTCATCTGTCATTTGGATGCCCAGTCTTCCAATTTCTTAAGGTCTGCCTGCAATTTTTCACAATCTGCATGCATTTTAATAACTTTGAACAATTTAATGTCATCTGCAAATTTATTCACCTCACTCATCATTCCAATTTTCAGATCATTTATAAATAAGTTAAATAGCATCACTCTCAGTACAGACCCCTGTGGCACTCCACTATTTACCCTCCTCCAATGTTAAAAATGGCCATTTAACCCTACCCTCTGTTTTCTATCCGATAACCAATTCCTAATCCACAACTGAACATTGCCTCATATCCCATGACTTTAATTTTTTCAGGAGCCTTTTAGGAACTTTGGGCTAGATTCACAAAGCAAACCAATCATGTACTGATCGGTTTGCGACCCCTTAACGAGCAAATTTTCCTCTGGCCTGATTCACTTACCTCTCCTGCAATCCGCTTCGAATCCGTGCATGCAAATGAGGAGAAACGCATGCAAAGTAGACAGGAATGTGATTCACCAACCTAAATTTTAAAACCGACTGGGCTGGCCAATCAACCCAAGAAGCGACTGCTGGAGACCAGTTAAAAACGTCTTTCTGACTCTACAGCTCCATAGAAGCCCTGCTCTGCCCCAATCTGTCTCCTGCCTGCCGCCCTGCTCTGCCTCGATCGCCGCCCTGCTCTACCCCAATCTGTCACCTGCCTGCCGCCCTGCCTCGATCTGTCAACTGCCTGCCGCCAAGCTCTGCCTCGATCGCTGCCCTGCTCTTCCCCATCTCTCCTGCCTGCTCCTGCACTTCCCTGCACTGCGAGCCCGAGGTTTTAACCCGCAGGTTTAAAGTGGGTTAAAACCACGGGCTCGCAGGGCTAAAACTAAAAAAAAAAAGATATAAAAAAAGATCACGGCTCCTATGGGTATGCACAGACCATGCGTGGGGATCACAGAAAAGCGATCCATGCTGGCAGATGGGGACGTTCCTCCGATCGCCCCCATCTGCATAGTTTTCTTTTCTGAATTTGTCGGACCTGCCCGGATCGGACCCAATCGGGCAGGTTGGTGAATCTGGCCCTTTGTCAAAAGCTTTCTGAAAATCTAGATTCCCTACATCAATCGGCTCCCCTTTATCCACATGTCTTTCACACCTTCTAAGAAGTTATCAGCGCAATACCTTTTAATTTCCAACTGGCAACCTTAGGGTTTCAAGTCGTAGCCTCCCTGCATTCAATGAATTGCTAATCCTGACATGCCATTAGGAAACCCTATCTGTTTGCTTTGGCCTCATCTGACCCTTAGTCTACGGTGGTAATGAGCTCAGGATCCCACTCCTGAAGAAAAGAATAATGTATATACTGGGGTCCTTATACTAACGGATCTAGCGCTTGCTAAATGCTAAGGCGCCCATAGAATATAATGGGTGCTTTAGCATTTAGCTTGCACTAAATCAATTAGCGTGCCTTAGTAAAAGGACCCTAACAGATTTCGCGATGGTTTTACAAAGGAAAATGCTGCCAAATGAATCTGATAGATTTCTTTGACTGGATGACCAGAGAACTGGATGAAGGACGTGGCCTAGAGATGCAATCTGCTCACAATAGATTACATAGCAAAAGTGAAAAATAAAAATAAAAAATCTCCTTACTGTGATACACAGCAAAACACAAATGTATGCCATTTAAGCATATTCTTTTCAAAGTCCTCAAAGGCTGCTACTAACTGTGGACCCCCCCCCCCCTAGGTTTTAATACACAGACCACAGCAGAATTTTTTATTGCAGACTCTACAATTCTCTTTTTCTTGCTTTGCAAGAAATGTGCTGTAGCTGGTGCTTTTCGGTGATATCCTGCAAACAGTAGTATTCTGTGGCTGACAGCTAAGGTATATTTATTTATTCATTCATTCAATTTTCTATACTGTTCTCCCAAGAGAACTCAGAATGGTTTTACATGAATTTATTTGGGTACTGAAGTATTTTTCCGTCTGTCCTGGTGCGCTCACAGTCTATCTAATGTACCTGGGGCAGTGGGGGGATTAAGTGACTTGCCCAGGGTCACAGGAGCAGTGTGGGTTTGAACCCACAACGTCAGGGCGTTGAGGCTGTAGCTTAAACCGGTGTTCTTCAACCTTTTTACACCTATGGACCGGCAGAAATAAAAGAATTATTTTGTGGACCAGCATCGGTCCGCAGACTGGCGGTTGAAGAACAGTGGGCTAAGTCGTGGGCCAGACCCTGCCCCCATAGTCCTAATTGTAACACTATTTTTTCCATTCATTTTTCATATATACACATAATATAATCTTATTAACAATGCATCGATCGCACTGCAGACCGGCAGTTGAAAAACATAGTTTTGGGCCTGATGCACATGCCGGCCCTGTGGACCGATAGGAAATTTCTGTGGACCGGCACCGGTCCATGGACCGGTGGTTGAAGAACACTGGCTTAAACCATTGTGCTACTCTATAAATAAAAATGAGTCAAGTGTAGGACAATCAAGCCATTGTGACATCACTGATGAGGTTGGCTCTTAGGCACTGGTGGAATGAGGCATTGTGATGTCACAATACCAGCTCTGGTTATCAGAGGCTGAAACTCTTCACACTATTTATCTATTCAATGTTCTATGCTGTTCTCCCAGGGGAACTCAGAACGGTTTACATGAATTTATTCAGGTAGTCAAGCATTTTTCTCTGTCTGTCCTGGTGGGCTCACAATCTATCTAATGTACCTGGAGCAATGGGATTAAGGGCCTCTTTTACAAAGCTGCCCAGCAACAGCCCCAAAAACCATAGAGATTTAAAGGGCTTCGGGGCTGTTGCTGCATGGCAGCCGCTAGCGAGGCTTTGTAAAAGAGGCCCTAAGTGTCTTGCCCTGGGTCACAAGGAACAGTGTGGGTTTGAACCCACAACATAAGGGTGCAGAGGCTGTAGCTTTAACCACTTCACCACACTCTTCCCCCCGGGCATTGAAATAACTGGAAATACTGCACAGTGGTCTTTTTCTACCATCATCTCCTTTTTCACTTGCCTTCCATGCAACTGCGTTGTTGATTGGCTCTGCTGACTCCCGGCACAGAAGTTATATCCGCGCAGTATTTCTTCAGTGACCTCTGCATAAGTATAATCTGGGAAACATAACAGACTGCTGCAAGGTTATTTAATTAACCCAGAGAGACTTTCATTATCCAGAATTCTAATCACTTTTAGTACTTCTCGCCTACTTTCCTTGGGAGTTACTTTCATTTTCAAAGCTTACTCTTCTGTCTCCGAGACCGGCATACAAATCACAATAATAATAATAAAAATACTGTCACTTCCATCTTGGAACCTCTCAGAAATATCAGAAGACAATTTGAAAATTGTTCTCGTACTGCAATTTTAAAATAATCTAATTACCTGCATACCTATATTTTAGGGGTACATTTCTCCTGTGTATTTTGCACTAATTTTGTAAGGAAAAGTACAAGTGTATTTTTTTTTTTTCTAGGAGTGTCGGGAGCAGCGCAGAGCATTCAGCGCTCCGGCGTGTGCTAAAAACCGCTACAGCGGATTTGTATAAGGGGGGGGGGGGGTGTTAAAATAATGTACGTACATGCTTAACCTCCAAGGATTCAAAGCAAAGTTAGACAAGTTTCTGTGCGCTGGTAGGGCTAGTCTCAGTTAGGGTGCTGGTCTTAGACCAGAGGACCGCCGCGTGAGCGGACTGCTGGGGATGATGGACCACTGGTCTGACTCAGCAGTGGCAATTCTTATGTTCTTAACCTATTTCATTTTGGATGAATGAAAAACTATGGGCGTCATTTTACTAAGGCGCTAACCGATATAATGGGCGCCTTAGCATTTAGCGCGTGCTAAATCGGTTAGCGCGCCTTAGTCAAAGGATCCCTAAATCGATACAAGTTCTTGTTATTCTGAGCATGATCACTTTAAAGAGAAAGGGAAGCATTCAATATATGTAAACATTATAAGACTATTGTTTATTGATTAACACGTACATTACAATAAAACTTGATGGATAAAGAAAAACACAACTATGGTCAAGTACTTTTAACAGCTTCAACCAATGACCTTCTGGAGGCAGCAGAAGGAAAAGAAGATAAGTATCATGCGTACAGTTTTCAGGTTCATCTCCTAAAACGATCGTTCTCTAAGGCAATATTTTATTGTGGGATATGGACAGAAGCATCTACAATGATTCATTGATGTGCACGGTCACGACCGGCCATTCATTTTAATCTGCCGTGCCTTCAAAAGACGGCTGTAACAAAAGGCATTCGAAAGAGAAAGAAGGCAGTTCATAGCATTGATCCAAGCTCATCTTGTTGGCCAATAATAGAGAAAAAAAAGGGGGGAGGGGGATGGGAGCACAGAAAGTGTAAAGAATGGAGAATGAAGGCATTGCTAATGGGGTTAATAGGTTTACTTATATCACACCTCTACGAACAGCGTTGGCTCCCCCCACTCGATATAGAATTCACTTTAAAATTCTTCTCCTGACTATGTAGTTGATACAGGGTGGCTTCAATATCTTGTTCCATTTATTGTCCTTTCGCACTTCTGCTTGCTTGATAAGATCAATGCACGCGTGTGTGTTAAAACTGCGTTTGCCACTGGCGATTCATAGCGAGGCCGTGTGCAACTCCTTTTCATTGATGGTCCCCCACTTATAGAATGGACGTCTAGATATTAAAACGGAGAGCTGTTTCCTGAAATTTAAGGATGCTTTCATGACTTGCTTCTTTCCTTGTGTGGAAAGGCAGTTCTAGGAAGGGCCACCCAGGAGAGAAATTCTAGAAATGGCGCCCAAAGTTAGATCTACTCTAAATTTTTATTCTGTGCAGTAGTGTTGCTCGATTCACTGATTCAAATCAATTCACCAATTCACTTCAGTGAATCAATTTGTTTCCCCTATAATCAGACTTGCCAATTCAGTTAACAGCTCTTCCCCCCTCCCCCCCCCCCCCCGTAAGGCCTAACATTCCTCCGGGACCTACTAAAGCAGCAGCAGTCAGTGGATGGCTAGAAGATGTAGGCTCTGAACAGGGCTTCCCTGTACCACATCATCAGTGATGCGGCAGAGGGAAGCCCTGGTAGGACAGGCCGTGAATAAGCCTGTTCAGAGCCTATGTCTGCTAGCTGTCCACCACCACCGCTGCTGCTGCTTTAGGAGGCCCTGGAGGTATGCCAGGCCTTGACGGGGGGGGGGGGGGGGTGAGGGGGGGGACGTTGTTGGTCGGGTAATACTGTATCAATTCAATAGGCTGAATCGAAAAATATTTCCCTGAATCGGGTAGCACTACTGCGCATTGCCCTTTGCTGAATGCTAACTTAGGATGGATCTCACTTTGGGTGTGGCACTTTTGCCTGCTAACACCTGGTATAAAAGCTGGCATGCAACTCATGGCAGTTTTCAAATAAATGACCTATTCTACAACATTGTGCCTATTTTTTGGGAATGCCCCTGATGCACCCATGCCCCCTTTTGAGTTTTGTGTTATAAAATAGCTACTGACAGTCTAGACCTGTTGGTGTTTTTGGGTCGTTAGAAGCAATCGCTATTTTTTGTGCATTGCGTTGGTCGGCTAGTTGGCATGGATTTTAATATTAATGACCTCACTGCATGGCTGAGTTGGAGAACGCAGTGAGCCAAAATGGCATCGGGTCGGCAAATACGATCATTCGCAAAATCTGTCAGACTGGTTTAGCAATGCTTGTTATAAGATGGGAGACTTTAGGGCATCTAGCTCTCAGTGGGTGAAAATTTGCTGGTAAGGGATTAATCCAGCTCTTTTCACCATCTCCCAGTGGCTCCAGGGATTCAAGACAAAGTTGGGCAAGTTCCTGCTAAACTGGAATGTACGCAGGTGAGGCTGGACTCATTTAGAGCACTGGTCTTTGACCTGGGGGCCGCCTTGTGAGCGGACTGCTGGCCACGATGGACCACTGGTCTGACCCAGCAGCAGCAATTCTTATGTTCAGTTGAAAAGTAAACATGCAGTTCTTCCATAGCCTCAAATTAAAATTAGGATAAAACAAACTTTATATTATGCTGCTGCCTATACTTATGTTCATTTGAAAATTACATGAAACAAGCTTTTTGCTGCATTTTTCATTTTGTTTTCGAACAAATGTACATCCTTACATGATGCTATCCATCCGAGCTTCAGCACCCTGCATGGAAAAAAGCTGTGATTTGCTGGTGCTTCAGAACCACTTCCTTCTTTAAAAAAAATTTTTTTTAAAATTAAAACTACATTTGAATTAACACACTGTTTGATAGAGCATCCTAGTGTTGTGGCTATTGTCCCAATAAATTCTCTCTCTTGTCAGCCTGCTTTGCTAGGGCAGTGACAGAACTGGCGATCAATGGAAGCCAGGCAGCCATAAAACACGGCCCTGTCCACCTCCCCAAAATAATGATCTCTGTGGCTAGAAATCTGACTTCTGCAACCAACGCTAATAAAACTTAAGTTAAAAGAACTATAGTCTTATTCTATTCCCTCTGCAGTGTTATCGACGCGTCCTGAGAAATGCTACTGTGAGACAAATGGGCAGTGTACCAGGCAGCAGCCAGAAAGCGTTATAGTCTCTGTCAGACGAGGCCAAGCAGGATGGTTAAGTGAGGGAAATATATTGGAAATCACCAAAAGCCCTGGAGTGCCACCAGACTCATTTCAGTGAGGCAGATAATGGAAATGACACTGCCCTGCAGTAAGAAGAAAGCTTTGCTTACATACACGCAGTGGTGTAGCAAGGGTGAGAGAGGCGCCTGGAGCAGTGGTACCCTTCCCCGCTCTCTTCTCTGCCCCCCCCATCCTCTCCTTCCCTGCCCCCTCCTGCTGCGTGTCCCTTTCTTTCCCCCTTTCCTCTTTAACATTCCCAGTGTGAGCAGCAACCTCATCTTGCTGCTCTCGCCAGCATCGGCTCTTCCTCTGACATCACTTCCTAGGCGTGGGTCCAGGAAGTGACATCAGAGGAAGAGGTTGGGGGTTGCTGCTTGCGCCAGGAATGTTAAAGTGGTAAGGGGAAGGGAGGGGGCGCACAAGTAGTAGTGGAGGAGGGTAGAGGAGGAGTGGGGAGCGGAGAGTGGAGAGGAGGACAGGTGCCGGTGCCTCCACTAAGACAATGCCTGGGGCGGAGCGCCCCCCCTCCCCTTACTGCTTACACGTCACTTTGATTATTTTTTGTGCAGCAGTATATGGCCGGCAGGCAGAGCCACGGCAGCATGGAGCACTTCGCTGCTTTTTCTTGTTTCTAATAATTGTTGTTGCTAAAATGTCTTTACATTTCGACAAAATAATATTCCTTGCAAATTTTCTTGTCCCAGCAGCTGGGTTATTTTGGGAATTGAGGAGCATTAGAAATTGTTTTGATCATAATCGATTTACTTCCCCCTCCGTATTCGCAGTTTCGTTGTCTGTGATTTCAGTTATTTGTGTTTTTTTTGTGCGCAGGCTCCGCCCCCAAATTTACATGACAGGAAGTCACTGCTCCAAGCGATGCACAGAGAAAATCGTGGCACTTTCTTCACAGGAACAGGTAAGGTTATTTGTGATATTGTATCTTTTTTCGGGCTTTTTTACAGAAAAACTGTGAATAACATATGAAAAATTATTCGCAGTTTTTCTGCATTCGCGGCCATGCTGATCCTCTATCTTCTCCGCAAATATGGAGGGGGAAGCATTCAGTCCTTGATTTTATCACTAATAGATTATTGTAATATCACTTTTTGGGGATTGGCCTAAAATGATACTGCGCAAATTGCAAACGTTGCAAAATACAGCTACAGTATTCGGCTGATATTTGGATTGGGAAAAAAGTGATAGAATTGCACCATATAAGTTAAAGCTACACTGGCTCCCTGTTGAAGTTAGGATTCAGCTCAAGTTTTTCTATATGGTGTTTAAAATACTTCAAGGGAAGGTACCATTGTTGTCCCCATTGTTGTCTTATTCAGATACTACCTTATATGGCCTCAGGCAGCACACATCCTTTCGATTTCTGAAGGTAAGAAAGAGGGTTAAAATATACCAAAAATATTTACTTCCACTCTAACCTATCAAGCTTGCAAACTCTGGAGAACTTTGCCAGATCAGATTAGTTCAAGAGCTTTAGAAAGGCCTTGAAAAATCATTTGTTTAAGGAATATGTTTTGAAAATGTTGTAATTTTTTAAAAATGTTTTTATTGTATTGACTATTGTCTTTGTGAACCGCTTTGAACTTCTTTTGAGGTATTTGCAGAATACAAATAAAAATGGTATTATATAGTATACACAATTCTGTTCTTTTTTTTTATTGGAATTTAATTCATTTACAATATCATAAAGATATCAAGGAAAAAAAAGGTTTCCATACAAGTTCAATACAACAAATAATACTAAAAAACAATCCTTTATAAGCCCACTATAGGGGAACAAATTGCTTATATCAACTAAGTTTTTAAAGAAATCAAGGAAATGAGTTGGGCTCTAATTAACCCAAATCCTACCCAACTAAATTAGGACATTAGACATTCCTATCCTAATTCTCATCGATCAATGAAAAGGAAAGAAAAAAAGAAAAACTCATTTCTGTTCACGAGCTACCAAAAATTGTTGCAATTGAATGGGATCCCAAAAGATGAACTCTGTATCCTGTATCTTAACTAAACATTTACATGGAAATTTCAAGTAAAATGAAGCCTCAAGTGCCAATACTCTAGATCTTAATTTCAGGAATTCTTTCCTTCTAAATTGAGTAGCTCTTGAGACATCAGGAAACATACTAACCAAATCCCCACAGAACTTGGTTAGTCTATTTTTAAAGTAAAGTTTCATTAACAAGATTTTATCTGTCTCACTAACACATGTTAGAATCATAGTGGACCGAGTCTGGATAACATCTTGGGAATCTTCCAAAAACTCTGTCAGATTAACATCATCTGTTTCCAGATGGTCCACATCTCGAACAGTTACCTTTTTCTTCTGGGGAATATGATAGCAATTGTTAATTGGAAAACTATCCGCATTGGGTAATCCCAGTATTTCTTTAAAATATTTTCTTAATAATATTTCCGGTAGTAACAAATGAGTCACTGGGAAGTTAACCAAGCGAAGATTCTTTCCCCGTTGCATATTTTCTAACTTTTCCATTTTTAAATGCAATGACGTAGAAGAATCTTTTACTGCGGATAGTGAAACAGCTTGCAATGTACTACTCTGAGTTTCAATCCCAACTAGTCTATTTTCCAAACAATTTAAATTGGCATCCACATTCTGGAACTTTTGAACCACAGACTGTGAGAAATCAGATGTTTGTTTCATTGACTCTCTGAGAAACCCCTCAACTCTAGTAATACCTAACCACAAATCTTTTAAAGTAATATCCTGTTTTTCCACTGCTAGCGGTTGCTCATCCACTACAGTAGTAAACTCAAGTGGTTTAGGTATATCAGTAAAATTCAGTTTACTTATTGGAGCGGATGGCTCCACAAAAGCTGTGGAAGAAGTGGGGGTTATATTCCCACTTACACAGGATACAGGATGAAGGAGGTGTTCTTAATAGGGGACTCATCGACGCTCCGGATATGGGAGAATTCAAATCAGTTACATTAACATTTTGTGCCGAAGAATCTAAAGAAAAGGTCAGATGTCTGTCCATTGGACCTAAGACAACAGGTGTCGAGCTTTTAGATTTAACCTTCCTTTTTCCCATGCTTAATTTATTTATACGACCTGAAATCCTGCTGCTCAGTTCCACAATGCTCCCTGGTGCTCCAAGGGGCTCCCAAGGGGCATGACCTGCCCATTAGGGCACGCCCCTTCGGCCACGCCCTGCGGCCGCCTCCGCGGTAGCGCTGGCAAATTTATAGTGAAGAGTAAGGCACCTGAAGACGGACCCGATGACGTCAGGGGTCCGTCTACACGGCTGCCTGGCCGAAACAGTTCAGGAACGCGGCTGCAGGAGAGGACTGGTCGGGGCAACAGTGAGTCCTCGGCGTCCTTGTAATAACAGGCAATTCAGCTCCCGGTCTCTCCGCGGCAGCGCTGGCAAATTTATAGTGAAGAGTAAAGCACCTGAAGACGGACCCGATGACATCAGGGGTCCGTCTACACGGCTGCCTGGCCGAAACAGTTCAGGAACGCGGCTGCAGGAGAGGGCTGGTCGGGGCAACAGTGAGTCCTCGGCGTCCTTGTAATAACAGGCAATTCAGCTCCCGGTCTCTCCGCGGCAGCTCTGGCAAATTTATAGTGAAGAGTAAGGCACCTGAAGACGGACCTGATGATGTCAGGGGTCCGTCTACACGGCTGCCTGGCCGAAACAGTTCAGGAACGCGGCTGCAGGAGAGGGCTGGTCGGGGCAACAGTGAGTCCTCGGCGTCCTTGTAATAACAGGCAATTCAGCTCCCGGTCTCTCTGCGGCAGCGCTAGCAAATTTATAGTGAAGAGTAAGGCACCTGAAGACAGACCCGATGACGTCAGGGGTCCGTCTACACGGCTGCCTGGCCGAAACAGTTCAGGAACGCGGTTGCAGGAGAGGGCTGGTCGGGGCAACAGTGAGTCCTCGGCGTCCTTGTAATAACAGGCAATTCAGCTCCCGGTCTCTCTGCGGCAGCGCTAGCAAATTTATAGTGAAGAGTAAGGCACCTGAAGACAGACCCGATGACGTCAGGGGTCCGTCTACACGGCTGCCTGGCCGAAACAGTTCAGGAACGCGGTTGCAGGAGAGGGCTGGTCGGGGCAACAGTGAGTCCTCGGCGTCCTTGTAATAACAGGCAATTCAGCTCCCCACAATTCTGTTCTATTCACGGGCTTATATACCAGCATATTTCCCAGCAAGGGCACCCAAAGTGGTTTATATAAAATGCATTGGTACAGCATTGGGGGCCTGGCTACCTCCTGCAGTTGGTGGCGAACCCAGAAATTCAATGCTGGGTCCGTATCCAGCGGTTCATAGACAACAACGCGGAAGACAAAGGCGCGCGCCGACAACTGAGCGCAAGATGGAGGCGTGCGCCGAAGAAAATTACAGTTTTTAGGGGCTCCGACGGGGTTTTTTGTTGGGGAGCACCCCTAGTTTACTTAATACAAATCGCGCCGGCGTAGTGAGGGGTTGTAACCCCCCACATTTTACTGTAAACTTAACTTTTTCCCTAAAAACAGGGAAAAAGTGAAGTTTTCAGTAAAATGTAGGGGGTTACAACCCCCCAAATCCCCCACAACACCCCCACAACGCGGCACGATCTGTATTAAGTAAAGTGGGGGGGTTCCCCCAACGCCCCCCCGTTGGAGCCCTAAAAACAGTAATTTTCTTCGGCACGCACCTCTGCGCTGCGCTCAATTGTCTGCTCGCACCTTTGTCCCGGCGCGCTTTTGACCTGACACCGTATCCATCCACCGACATTGAAATTCTGGGCTAAATTCAGCCATGTTTGACGTAGTCAGTCAAGCCGAAATTCATTGGCTGGCCAGCTAAGTCACAGGATATTCAGTGGCAGATTGCTTGTATAAGGAGATGGAGAAAGGGGGTCTGTCATCTGATCACACTTAATGCTGATTGCAATAGAATGAGGTCAAGCACTATAGTGTGGGATTAGAGCAGACTCTGAGCTTGAATAGTAATGCTATGAGGTACATAATCGAAATGAAAACTCGCCTAAATCGGCACTTGGACGATCAAAAAGACAGGTCATCCAAGTGCCGATAATCAAAACGAGTTTTAGACGTGTCTAGAGGCAGCTTAGGTCTTTTGACTGCAGCTGTGCACCCAGAGCGAAAAGGGGCTTTTATGAAGGAGTGGTTAGGGCGGGAGGTAGGCGGGATGCGGGCCGACCTAGACTTAGTCATCCTGCAGGGATAATCGAAAGTTTAACGAGACTGCCTAGATGGAACTTATATGTTGTGACTTAGGTGATTTAAAAACAGCTCTAAGTGCCTAGAAGGTATCTAAAGTGATAAGATAACCACTGCAGGGACAAAGTACAGACTCCTACACACTCCCCCTGTGATCACAGACCCCCCTCCCCACTGTCATAAAAATCAGAATAAAAACGAACATACTTGCCTCCAGAGCATCAGCACCTGGCATAGGAAAGCCTAGTAGAGCTGCACAGAGATAGCTTAAGTAGTCTGGGGGTTGGGCTAGTGAACCATAGCTAGGAGGACCCAGGCCCATAAGCCACTCTAACCATTACATTCATGGTGGAAAATGGGAGCCCACCAAAACCCTACTGTACTGCCATATAGGTGGCACCTGCAGCCATAATGGCTACTGGGGTGGTAGACAGGTGGGTAGAGTAGGTTTTGGGAGGCTCACCATGACCTATAAGGGAGTTGTGTTGAGATGCTTATATGGCACCCTTTGTGAAGTTCACAGCAGTGCCCCACTACTCTGTTGCCATGACTGGGTGCTGACCCTTCCCATGTCCAAAAGGTGTTTTTCTAGGCGTTTTGGACAAGAATGTGGTATAAAGATAGACGACTTGGAGGTCTAGATCAGTGATTCCCAACCCTGTCCTGGAGGAACACCAGGCCAATCGGGTTTTCAGGCTAGTCCTAATGAATATGCATGAGAGAGATTTGCATATGATGGAAGTGATAGGCATGCAAATTTGCTTCATGCATATTCATTAGGGCTAGCCTGAAAACCCAATTGGCCTGGTGTTCCTCCAGGACAGGGTTGGGAACCACTGGTCTAGATGATCAAACAGCTGGATGTATAATTAGACAATTCTCAAAAAAAAAATATTGTGGACGTATTTTTCGAGAATGGACTTTGGATGCTGCCGTCTAGGCGACTAGCACTCTAGGCCCAAAACGGACTTAGACATTTTTTTTTTAATTATTATGCTGCTCGTCGTGCACAAGCCTTCTGAAACCTTGTATTATCTTTCCTACCTTCCTCAAATATGCTTTCAGAAAGTTGCTCTCTTTATTTCAAAGCAGGGGTTTTCAGAGTATCCTCTCAAAGTAGTACATGAAAGGTCTCATTTAGTAGGACTAACACTTCATGATAGGTGGGGGTTTTTTTCCTGCCCTCATAAAGTGGACATCATTATGGAGAATTCACTTGTACATTTTTGCTAGACTCTTTGATAGTGTAATTAGTCTCGTGTGTTTCAATGGAGCCGTCCTCCCTGCCTCCCGGGTTCCACTTCCTCAGTGATTATTGCGGGAACCTTGGAGCTCTTACGTGGCCTGAGATCACACAGGCTTTTGGGTTGCCGTCTCATTCCTTATGGGATTAAAAGAATATTTTCTTGACCAATCTTTATCAATGTCATCATCTGAATTAACAGAAAGCCCAAATACCAGGGTCAGTGCAAGAGTATTAGATGCCCAGGTGAACCTTCAGCCTTGAACTCCTCCCCCCACCAAGGTTTTCACAATTAAACTCAACAATAATGATGTTTCCAGCTTTATCCATTACAGTAGAAAGAATCCTGTAAAGATGCATAGGTGGACATCGCACTTTTAAATATTAAACTTTGTTTTCTATGCACACACAGAATAAGGACAGTACTCAAACGCCATCTCCCTGGGTAAATGGGCTGCTTGAAAATTACCCACCCTCCTTGTAGGTAAAACTTCATGATGATAATTCTTTGAATTGGGGGGAGGGGATGTCATTTCTCCAGCTGGGTTAATTTTGCACATATCAAAATCAGAGGAAAACAAACATCTATCAAAAATAATATTCAAACAGTATATTTGTTATACAGTGTCCAATGAAAAGTATGACACCATAGACTAGGGGACACTCGATGAAATTGCAGGGAAATACTTTTAAAACCAGTAGGAGGAAATGTTTTTTCACTCAGAGAATAGTTAAGCTCTGGAACACGTTGCCAGAGATTGTGGTAAAAGCGGATAGCTGGTTTTAAGAAAGGTTTGGACAAATTCCTGGAGGAAAAGTCCATAGTCTGTTATTAAGACATGGGGAAGCCTCTGCTTGCCCTGGATTGGTTGCATGGAATGTTGCTACTCTGTGGGGTTCTAGAATGTTGCTAATCTTTGAGATTCTGGAATGTTGCTACTCCTTGGGTTTTGGCCAGGTACTAGTGACCTGGACTGGCCACCGTGAGAACAGGCTTCTGGACCATTGGTCTGACCCAGTATGGCTATTCTTATGTGAGCCAAGTAGAGGACATTTAAGCCACTGTAACATCACTGATGAAGTTGGTTCTGAGGCACTGTGGAATGAGGCATTATGACATCACAATCTCAGCTCTAGAATGTTGCACTCATTGGGGTTCCGGAATTTTGCTTTTCTTTGAGATGCTGGAATGTTGCTACTCCTTGGGTTTTGGCCAGGTACTAGTGACCTGGATTGGCCACCGTGAGAACGGGCTACTGGGCTTGATGGACCATTGGTCTGACCCAGTAAGAAAAAAAACAAACAAACCAACAAATATATTGTTTGAATATTATTTTTAATTTTGCACCTACCCTGACAGGAATAAACCTTATGATTGTAATCTAAAATTTACTGATAACCAAATAGAGTTTCCTTCCGATGTTCATCAGATGCAACATCTGTCTGGCTGTCAGGATCTGTTGCTGTGCTTTGACTCCAGAGATTTGCTCTTTGCTACCCCTCGGAAGCTCTTGCCCTACGTAACTTCCTACCTTTCCTAATAGTGAAGGCAGCCCTGCTACATGTGGAAAGCTGGGGGAATAGTGAGTTGGTTAGAGCTATGCTCTCTGCCCGATGATCCACCTCAAAAGAACAATGCTCAGTTTTGAAAAAAACAAAAAACAAAACCCAATCAACCATGCAAGTCGCTGAACTGTTGATCTACTGAACTCGCTCTTTCAGTATGCATTGAGCTGGAATAGTTTCTATCATTTATCCTAATCATCATTTCTCAGCATTAATCCTGGGGCTGATTCACCACATGA
The DNA here is from genome assembly GCF_902459505.1 of Geotrypetes seraphini. Lineage (NCBI taxonomy): Eukaryota > Metazoa > Chordata > Amphibia > Gymnophiona > Dermophiidae > Geotrypetes > Geotrypetes seraphini. The sequence goes on along the minus strand of NC_047091.1, from coordinate 141,636,766 downwards.
TGTCCAGGTAGCATGGGAAAACATCGGCCGATGTACTTGAGCATTCATTATGCATCTAGCTTAATGGTGGTGCTATATGTAGATTACCTGCTCCGTCCAGATGAAAGAAAAATGGAAAGCAGCCTCCTTATTAAATTTCTCCGTTAATTTATGCTCACCCCAAGGATTCATATTTACCAGGAAGGATGATCCATATGCATGAGGACTCTAACCAAAGATAAATTTGTTGCGGAACTAATGCGGTGAGGACTGCGCCTCCACGAGACATTGCAATCAATGTTAGTTCATTTTTATTTAACTATGGTAATTTCTTCTGGGAATGCTATTAGAACTGGAAACTTGCTGATAAATTTTGGGATGTAATTGATGCAAATTTTTGAAGACAAGCCTAATAGTGAGAAAAACACGGGCTTCTTTCATTTCCATGTCATGTATCTAAAAATTTATATACCGCATACAAATTTGTGGTTTCCCTATCACATAAATAAAATCTCGTTTCCCTGTGATTACCACATATAACATAGACAATGATATGTATATCCCATGCTGGAAAACTAGGGACATCCCTCCCCTTTAGAATCACTGAGCTCTGGAACAACCTTGCATCCCCTCTCCGAAACTCGAGCTCCCTCCAACTCTTCTGAAACATCTGAAAACTTGGCTTTTCTCAAAAATGTAACACCTCTCTCTGGTACCTCTCTCTGGTACCCCCTCTCTGGTACCCTAAATCCCTCTATATCTTCTTTACACTTAATCCTATAACCCTCCTTTGGAGTTCCTTTCTATCTTAGCCCTGTAAACCGAGCTCTATGATTGCGGAGAAGATGCGGTATACAAACCTAAGGTCTAGTTTAGTTTAGTTAGTAATAACAATAACATTTTATTTATATCCCACAATACCTTACAGTTCCGAGCGGTTTGAATCAAGAACTGCCAAACGCCTCAGATAGTTTAAACAAATTGATCATATAGATAAGTTTTCAAAGATCTTCTAAATCAGGGGTGTCCAACCTGCGGCCCAAGGGCCGCATGCGGCCCCGTGAAGTATTTTGTGCAGCCCAAGTCGAGGGCGATGCAGTGTTTTCCTCTGCTGCCCCCGGGTGTTTACCATCTTGCCGGCTCCCAATGCGGCCCAGTGATGCCAAAAGGTTGGACACCCCTGTTCTAAATCAATGGTTCCCAACTCTGTCCTGGAGGACCACCAGCCAGGTGGTCCTCCAGGGTTTTGGAGATAACCCTAATGAATATGCATGAGAGAGATTTGCATATTATGGCGGTGACAGGCATGCAAATCTGCTCCATGCATATTCATTAGGGCTATCCTGAAAACCTGACTGGCTGATGGTCCTCCAGGACAGGATTGGGAACCACTGCTCTAAATGTTTGATATGTAGAAGAATTTAGTAGCAGTTCACTTGTGGTTTCACCCCAAACATCAGCCTGATAAGATAAAGTTTTATCCAGGAATCATTTGTAATGACTGCCTGGTAGTGCCAAATGCCCAACTGATTTAGTAGTGCTTTTCTAGGTCCCCAGAAGAAGGTTATTAATAACCGAAACATGGACCGTGTCGGCTCCACAACACAAAATTCTCGCTGTGTAATACATGGATTTACCGATTGATCTGCATCGCTTTTAGTTGTGAAGACTTGGCTTGCCCAGTGTGTGTTAGAAGTCTCTTCTTATCGGGATTTTAGAAAACAGATAAAAACTCAATTATATAATAGGCTATGGCTTTAACACTTTTTTATATTTTTATCTTGCTGTGTAAAATTCTCTGCATTCTTTTATATTGCTTTTTATAATTTATGTATTTTTTTTTAGTGACTTTAATTGCTGTTTTTATATTACTTGTACTGTTTGTATCTTATCCAATTGTTGTGAACCGCTTAGAACTCCCGGGTATGGTGGTATATAAAAATACATTTATTATTATTATTTTATTAATAAACTTTCAGACCAAGATCATCAACTCCACAGTTTTGTTTTCTGTTTGGCTTCCCCTGTTTTTTCTGTGGACTATTTTGGTGGTTTTCTTTGGCATGCTTGTGATGTAAAAATCACTCTTCTGGTACATTAAACACACTTTTTTTTTTTTTTTCTCAAATAGATCTATAACAACTTTAGATGAAAAATATGCTCAGAGATGCGGAGGCAAAAACAAGGGGAGAACCCCAAGAATATCACCTCACCACCTGGTCATTGCATATAATCAAATTGTAAGGTATAAAGATATTTTTCTTCGCTGCAAAACACAGTCCGTGGAGGAGGTCACCAGCTGCCAGGAGTCAGTGCTGCTAGCTATTTCCTGTATCCCAATTGTTGGTTTCAAAGCTGATGATTTGGGCGTCTTGAGGATGGACTTGTCATGGGCCTGCTCGGTGATTTGGGACAGCTCCTGGACGACTCCGCCACATCGATCACACCATGGACTGGCGGTTGAAGAACACTGTTTTGGGCCTGATGCACGTGCTGGCCCTGTGGACCGGCAGGAAATTTCTGTGGACCGGCACTGGTCCAAGGACCGGTGGTTGAAGAACACTGGTATAGAACACGAAATAAATACACTTCTCCCTCGCTATTCGTGGGGGATAGGGGCAGAGCTGGACCGCGAATGGCGAAAAACCACGAATATCCAGCTCTGACCCACTCCCGCCTCCCTTCCGCCTTCCCCTGGCATCCCGGCCTTACCTGGTGGTCTAGCTGGTTTTGAGAGACTACAGGAACTCCCCACAGCCATTTCCAAATGGCTATCTGCACGGGGCAGGAGCGTAGGAAGATCACTCCTGCCCCAAAAACCAGCTAGACCACCAGGTAAGGCCGGGATGCCGGGGGGGAAGACAAAAATATGGGGGTTATTTTCCCTCCTCCCCTCCCCCCCCAAAAAAATCACGATTATGTGAAATCGCCAGTAGGGAAACCGCGAATGGGGAGGGGGAAGTGTAAACACAGTGGAGGCAATTCTGTAAATTGGTGCCTCATTTTAGGCATCAACAAGTCTAAAACTACTTAAGGGCATGCACCAAAGCCTAGAGATGCCTACTTACAACAGGTCAATAACCGGTAGAAGTGGGTACACTTAAATGTACCATGCAACATGGGCAACTACTACCGTTCTATTAATTATGCATGTTGCTTGGTGACGCGCTTATGACAATTGTGCACTAAGGGGCCCTTCTACTAAGCTGTGTTAGGTGCTAACACACACCTAATGCAGCAATATGGGCTTAACACAAGATGCACTAAAGCATTCCTAGTTAGTTTTGCTATCTTTATTTATTTATTTATTTATGTATTTAGTTTCATATCCCGTCCTCCCAGGAGAGCTCAGAACGGGTTATAAGTTTACATATATAATAGCACCTGGTAAAATATAACATGACAAACATGGGACGGTGTGACACAGCATGACGAGCATTGGACGACAAACAGGATGGCAGCTTAGCATGGGCAGACAGTCATGTATAGAAGCATAGCACGATAAACATAGTATTACAAGCATGGCAGACATAGTATTATGTAGACGCATGCTAAGTGTGCAAAAATGATTTAAAAAATTTTGGGGGGAAGAGTGTGTCAGGGTTGGAGAATAGGCTTGGGATGTGCTAATCAGCTGGGGCTAGCGTGTCCATAACACGGGAGCTTTTAGCACCTCCTAAACAGGAGGCGGTAAGTGCTCCCACATTAATTTTTTAAAAAATGGCTGTGCACTAATGATAACATTGCCACTCGTGTAATTTAACTGGAATTCATTGCTGGAGAATGTGGTGAAAGCAGCTAGTGTAGCAGGGTTTTAAAAAAAGATTCGGATACTTTCCTAAAAGAGATGTTCATAAACCATTAATAGGATGTACTTGGAGAAATCAACTGCTTATTCCTAAGATAAGCAGCATAAAATCTGTTTTACTCCTTTACTCCAGGTACTTGGGACCTGGGTTGGCTACTGCTGGAAACAGAATATTGGGCGTGATAGACCTTTGGTCTGTCCCAGTATGGCAATTTTTATGTTCTTATGTGAGCCAAGTATAGGACAATGAAGCCATTGTGACATCACTGATGAGGTTGGATCTTAGGCATTGGTGGAGTGAGGTATTGTGACATCACAATCTGAGCTCTGGAATGTTGCTACTTGGGACTTTGGTTGGCCACTGTTGGAAACAGAATACTGGGTTTGATGGACCTTCGGTCTGTCGCAGTATGGCAACTCTTATTTAAGAAATAAAATTTTTTTTTAAAAGCCTCTTATGACCGTCACTCTAAAAACAGGCCTCGTGCATGGGAAATTCCTGCATAAGGACACGCTAAACCCATTTCTTTGCGTAGCTTTTTAAAAGGGTCTCTAATCCCCTCCTTTACAAAGCCACACTAGCGTTATTAGCATTGGCCATGGCGGTAAGAACTCCGATGCTCATAAAATTCCTATAAGCATCGGGGTTCTTACTGCCGTGGCCAGCGCTAAAAACGCTCGTGTGGCTTTGTAAAGGAGGGCCTAAGTGATTTAGGTGTATGGCTCATAGAATGGTGTCCGGCATTGACAGTATGTGCATAGCTACAAATCATACACATAAGCGTGACTATTCTGTAAGCCAGATGCATTATCGGCACCTAAAGAATTGCCTTCAATTTATTTCTACTTTTAGTTCCATTGAAATAATTCAGGCCCCTTCTTCAGTGTGCCTCTAATCCACTGGCACATCAGAAAGCTTCCCAGCTGTGTCAGGGCAGCTGGACTCTCATTGCTTCCACCAGGCCTGGCAGGTGACTGATGTCTATGAAATTTTGCTGCCATTCTGAGAATAATTGGGAACAATTTTATCTTCTAGTAAGCTTCTGCAGGACAGGCTGGTAGTTCTCCTTGATTTATCCTTTTATCTTATTTTTACAGGAACTCTGCTACTTTGCAATCCTGCAGCCCAGTTTCGAAACCACCGCTGATCATAATAATGAGAAAATTTTTCTTTCCTTTACCCGCTGAAGCTGCTCCGTAAAAGAAGCAGAAAATTATACCTCTGACAGCAGAACATTGACTGGTACAGCGGAGAGGATGCAAATGGATTCCGGCTATCTCTTGCTGCAAGTAGGTCAGTGAGATGAGCTGATGCATGCAGACGGCAGCATGGTGTTTAGATCCCGCTTGAAAAGCACAAGCCTTCTGAAATCTTATATTATCCTTCCAACCTCCCTCAAATATGCTTTCAGGAGATTCCTCTCTCTTTATTTCAAAGCAGGAGCTTTCAGAGCGTCCTCTTAAAGTGGTACATGAAATGTCTCATTAGTAGGACAAACACTTCATGATAGGTTTTGTTCCTGCCCTCACGGAGAGGACTTCATTATGCAGAATTCACTTGCAGTTTCTTGCTAGACTCTTTAAAAGATTGTCACCACAAAATAAAATTCCATGTAGATATTCTGACTCTCTGTGCTAGGAAACGGCTCAGTGAATTTTAATAATGGGTCTTAAATATGCAGGTGCTGGCTAATGACAGCGCAGGTCTCCCTGTGAATAGACATCTGTCAGTCTGAAGGGGGAGCAATATTTTTAAAGGCGATATATTTAGTTGCCATGCAATTAAGCTGTCTTTTCCTAAGCCATGAATATAAATGGGCACTTAGATCCTGATAAGATGCTAAAGGGAAAAGGGATGTGGGGTCCTTTAATTGGCACCTGGTGGATTAGTTATAATCGACCGAGACCTTTACTGCACATGCCCATTGGCTGTGTATTTAAATTGGTATCTTATAATATCTATTATTTATGGATGCATCAGCTCCACATATTTATTTTCCTTTATTTAAGTGAACTGACAACTGAATCAGCTTGCCTCTGCTTGAATTCTGTCTTGGGAGGAGGGGGGAGGTGTCCTTTTACTAAACTGTGGCAAAAAGTGACCTTATTTTGCCCTTACATAAGAACATATGAGTAACCACACTGGGTCAGACCAAGGGCCCATCTAGTCCAGCATCCTGTCTCCACAAAGGTCAATCCAGGTCACAAATACCTGGCAGAAACTTAATAACTGATCCAGGGCAAGCAGTGGCTTCCCTCTTGTCTGTCTCAATAGCAAACTATGGACTTTTCCTCCAGGAACATGTCCAACCCTTTCTTAAAACCAGCTACATTAATCGCTCTTACCACAACCTCCGGCAATGTGTTCCAGAGCTTAACTATTTGAGTGAAAAAATATTTCCTCCTATTGATTTTAAAAGTATTGCCCTGTAACTTCATTGCATATCCCCTAGTCTTTAGATTTTGTAGACTTCAATCAAATCCCCCACCCCCCCCTTTAGGTATCTCCTTTCCAAACTGAAGAGCCCTAACCTCTTTAGTCTTTCCTCATATGAGAGGATTTCCATCTCCTTTATCATCACGGTCGCTCTTCTTTGAACCTTTTCTAGTTCTGCTATATCTTTTTTGAGATAAGGAGATCAGAATTGAATGCAATACTCAAGGTGAGGTCGTACCATGAAACGATACAGAGGCATTATAATATTCTTTGTCTTATTTACCATCCTTTGTTATAATAATTCCTAGCATCTTGTTTGCTTTTTTTGGCCACCGCCACATATTGGGCCGCTCTAAGGCCATTTTGACTGCACTCATAATATAACCAATTTTCTTTTTTTTTGTTTTTAATATTAATGGTCATGCACTTAAGTTGCCATTATATTTTTTTGTAATTACCACATGAACACTTACTACCACCATTTTGTAAGTAGTAAGGGCCCACATGATATGTCTGCACTAACCAATTATCATGTGGTAAAGTAGATGCGCTAGGTGTTAGCGCTGGAACACCCCTGACTCATCCCCTCAAAAAATAATTTTCAGCATACTATTAGCGCATGCATATTTGGCACTAATAAAAGGACACCTGAGCACATCTTGTGGTATGCCATAGGAACATAAGATTTGCCACTGCTGGGTCAGACCAATGGTCCATCGTGCCCAGCAGTCCTCTCATGCGGCAGCCCTTAGGTCAAAGACCAGTGCCCTATTTGAGTCTAGCCTTACTTGTGTATGTTCTGTTCCAGCAGGAATTTATCTAACCTTTTCTTGAATCCGTGAAGGGTGCTTTCCCCTATAACAGCCTCCGGAAGAGCGTTTCAGAAGAACTTCCTTACGTTTGTACGGAATCTATCCCCTTTTAACTTTAGAGAGTGCCCTCTCGTTCTCTCCACCTTGGAGAGGGTGAACAACCTGTCTTTATCTACTAAGTCTATTCCCTTCATTATCTTGAACATTTTGATCATGTCCCCTCTCAGTCTCCTCTTTTCAAGGGAGAAGAGGCCCAGTTTCTCTAATCTTTCAATATATGGCAACTCCTCCAGCTCCTTACTATTTTAGTCGCTCTTCTCTGGACCCTTTCGAATAGTACTATGTCCTTTTTCATGTACGGTGACCAGTGTTGGACACAGTATTCCAGGTGGGGACATACCATGGCCCAGTACAGTGGCATGATAACCTTCTCAGATCTGTTTGTGATCCCCTTCTTAATCATTTCTAGCATTCTGTTTTCCCTTTTTGCCGCCAACACACATTGCACAGACAGTTTTATTGACTTGTCTACAAGTACTCCTAAGTTTCTTTCCTGGGGGCTCTCTCTGATTATAGCACCGGACATCCTGTATTCGTGCATATGATTTTTGTTACTGAAATGCATCACCTTGCACTTATCCACATTGAACCTATTTTGCCATTTTGCGGCCCAGTCCTCAAGTATGTTTATGTCTCGTTGTAGGCCTTCGCAATCCTTCCGTGTCCTAAACTACTCTGAATAACTTTGTATTGTCCGCAAATTTAATCACCTCACTCGTCGTGCCAATTTCTAGGTTGTTTATAAATATGTTGAAGAGCACAGGCCCAAGCACTGAACCCTGCGGCACGCCACTCATAACGCTCTTCCAGTCCGAGTATTGTCCATTTACCCCCCACTCTCTGTTTCCTATCCGCCAACCAGTTTTTAATTCATGTGAGTATATCACCCTCGATTCCATGGCTTGCAATTTTTCGAAGTAGACGTTCATGCGGGACATTGTCGAACGCCTTCTGAAAATCTAGATATACGATGTCGACTGGGCATCCTTCTGCCTATTTATTCCCTCAAAGAAGTGCAGTAAGTTTGTCAAGCAAGATTTTCCTTTACTGAAGCCGTGCTGGCTGGTCCTCATCAGTTTGTATCCGTCATGGTGATCAATGATGCGGTACTTTATCAGCACCTCTACCATCTTTCCCGGTACCGAAATCAGACTCGCTGGTCTGAAGTTTCCCAGATCTCTCCTCGAACCTTTCTTGAAGATCGGCATAACATTCGCCACTTTCCAATCTTCTGGAATCTTTCCTGATTTGATCGACAGATTGGATATTAGTTGAAGCAGTTCTGCTATAACCCCTTTCAGTTCCTTGATTACCCTCGGGTGGATGCTGTCCGGTCCCGGGGATTTATCGTTTTTAAGCCTATCAATCTGTCTGCATACCTCTTCTAGACTGACCGTCGACCCTGTCAATTTCCTGTCTTCATTTCCTGTGTATAGCCTGTTGGCTTCTGGTGTATTGGCTATATCCTCTTCAGTAAATATAGGCACAAAAAATGTGTTCAGTTTGTCGTCGATTGCTTTGTCCTCCTTTAGTACTCCCTTTATTCCATGGTCATCTAACGGCCCCACTGCTTCTTTTGCGGGTCGTGTCCCCTTAATATATCGAAAGAACAGCTTAAAAGTTTTGCCTCCTTGGCTATTTTTTCCTCATAGTCTCTTTTGGCCCCTCTTACCGCCTTATGGCACTTGCTTTGATGTTGTTTGTGCTTTTTCCAGTTTTTGTCCTTTTCCATTCCTTAAACGAAGTCTTCTTGTCACTGATTGCTTCCTTCACCGCTACAGTGAACCATGCTGGTTCCTTGTTCTTTTTCCTCTTGGAACCCTTGTTGATACGCGGTATATATAGATTTTGCGCCTCGGTGACTGTGTCCCTAAAAAGGCTTTATTCAAACAGATAAATAATCCACATAAAAATGTCTAGGGCCTGAACCTATTGAGTGCATCTCCACAGCGTTGAGACTTTACGTTCATTATTTAATCCACGTCTGCATTTAGGGCAACAAAGGGACCCCTGAAGAAGACTATATTGTCGAAACACGGACCATGTTGGGTCCATATGTTTCCCAGAGGTTCATGCCCTAGACATTTTAATGTGGATTATTTATCTTTTTGAATAAAGCCTTCATTTTGGACATCGACTCTCCACGATTTCTTTGTTTCTTGTTTATGCCATCTTAAGCCACATTATTACTATTATTACTATTACACCCTCCTTTACTAACGCCTAGCGCAGGTTTTAGCACCAGCAGCGGCGGTAATTGCTCCGACACTCATAGGAATTCTATGAGCGTTAGAGCAGCTAAAACCCACGCTACGCCTTAGTAAAAGAGGGGGTTAATTAATTACTGGAGAAGGATTTTATGTGTGCTGTGGACTGCCAAATCGATTCTGGAAGAGATCAAACCGGCTATGTCACTCGAAGCCCAAATGATGACATCACAACAGTCTTATTTTAGTCACACCGTCAGAAGAAAGAGATCACTGGAGAGGGACATCATGCTTGGGAAGGTCGAAGGAACCATGCGAAGAAGGTAGCCTGCGATCAGATGGCTGGCCACGTTGAAAACAGCCATGGGGATGATGCTGGAGGATCTTTCCAGCCTAGCACAAAACCAATTTCTTTTTAGATCTGTAATTCATCAAGTTTGCTAGGACTTGAACACGAGTCGATGGCACCTAACACACACTATTAATTATTTCTACAGTAGTGTGTTACCAGACATACACAGTTCTGTACAGTCACAAAGGAAATGGTCCCTGCTCAAATGAGCTCACAATCTAATCAAACAGGACAGACAAACAGGGTGCCATGGTAGCAGGTTACAGTTAGCATGGGATGGTTAAACTGCTGGCTAGGGTGATGAGCAGAGGGAGAGGGTTATGTGTTGAAGGCAATCTTGAAAAGTTGGGCTTTATTTTTAAGCAAGGGAAGGGGCATGATACTTGGACTCAGGTAGTGTATTCCAGACATATGGAGCAGCAAGGTGAAAGGAACAAAGTCTGAAATTGGAGTGGAGGAGAAGGGTTCAGATAAAAGTAACTTATCTGAGGAACGGAGTTCTCAGGGAGGCGTATATGGAGAGACAAGAGAGGAGAGATACTGAAGGGCTGCAGAATGAATATACTTGTACGTTAATGATAGGAGTTTGAACTGTGTGCGTAGGCAGATAGGGAGCAAGTGAAGTGATTTGGCAGAAGATAAGTCATGCAGCAGAGTTTTATAAAGATTACAGGAGGAAGAAGCAGCTCAGTGGGAGACCTGTTAGAAGTATATTGCAGTAGTCTATGCTTGAGGTTATAAGGGTATGGACAAAGGTCTAGGTCGGGGGTCGGCAACCTGCGGCTCCAGAGCCGCATGCGGCTCTTTTCCACCTTTGCTGCGGCTCTGGTAGTGTGTCACGCAGGCATGCAGCTTAAGTCCGGCGTCGCGGCGGGAAATAGCCATGCTGAGCAGTGAGCTCAGCACATACACAGATGAAAGCCTTGCTTGCTGATTGGTCCGGCGGCCCCGCCCCGCCGGACCAATCAGCAAGCAAGGCTTTCATCTGTGTAGTGCTGAGCTCACTGCTCAGCGTGGCTATTTTCCCCGCGACGCTGGACTTGTAAGGTGCCTGAAAAAGAAATCATCCTGGCCGGGGTCGGTGTCATGCTCCGGAGATCTACAGCCTTCCTATCTCCCTCTCCCTTCTACCTGCTTCCGGCCACATCCCCTGCTCCGCGGCTCTCTTCGGCAACTCAGCAGCAGCTTCTGACGTCGGGGCCTACCCTCTGCGAGTCCCGCTTGTTTCAACTTCCTTTTTCCACAAAGGCGGGACTCGTAGAGGGAAGGCCTCGATGTCGGCAGCTTGTCTTGATCACTGCTGCTGACGAGTTGCTGAAGAGAGCCGCGGAGCAGGGGGGTGTTGCCAGGTGCAGGTAGAAGGGAGAGGGCCAGATGCAGGACTCGTGGGTGAGGGAGCAGAAGAGAGAGAGAGAAAGAGAGAGGGGAGGGAAACAAAAGGAAATATTTCATACTGGGCTGGGCCGGAGTGGAGGGAGGGTGGAAAGATTCTAGCTACAGGGTGCAGTAACAAAGGAAAAGGGGGGAAAGCTGAAAATGGAGATAGTAACACAAAGAAGAGAAAGGGTAAGCAGGACCTACTGAATAAGGATAGAGATACAGAGGGGACATGAAGAGGAGGTGAAATAGAGACATAGAAGTAATGCTGAAAAAGTGTGTGGGGGGAGATAAAGACATTGAAAGGGCAAATGGTGAACATGGCGTAAAGATAAGGACAGAGACAAATGAAGATTCTGAAAAAGTGGTGAGATAGGGATATAGGTGAGATGGACACAAAGAAGGGTGATGCTGGAAAATAGGTGGAATGGTAATTCTGACAGACACAGAAGGGAAATGCTGGATCAAGGAGAGATGGGGCTCAGGCTGGATGGAATGAGGAGAAATGCCTTGTTGGCCCGGAACTTCCTCTCCTACGTCAGAATTGACGTCAGGGAGCGGAATGCTGGTCAGCGCAACACTTCTGCAGGGAAAGCTTGGGACGGCGGTGGCTTGGGGGCTGTTCCCCGATTGCGGTGGCAGCAAACCGAGTGGCTTGGGGGACGGCACGGAGACAGAAAGAAGGGGGAACAGGGAGACAGAAAGAAAAAGTTGGGGGAGAGAATGAGGTCTGGAGGAGAGGAAACATACAGGAGGCTGAAAGAAAGGAAGAAAGATTGGATGCACAGTTAGAAGAAGAAAGTGCAACCAGAGACTCATGAAATCACCAAATAGCAAAGGTAGGAAAAATGATTTTATTTTCAATTTAGTGATCCTGTATATAGCATTAAGATAAGAAACAATATATGCAGTGTTAGATTTGTTTTATAATGGTTTTGCGGCTCCAAGTTTTTTTTTCTTTTCGAAAACGGGTCCAAGTGGCTCTTTATGTCTTAAAGGTTGCAGACCCCTGGTCTAGGTAGTGTGCTCAGAGAGGAAGGGGTGAATTGTGATAATATTGTAGAGATAGAAGTGACAAGCTTTAACAGTCAGTTGGATGTGCGTAATAAATGAGAAGTTGCAGTCAAAGATGCACCAAGGTTATGAGCAGAGGACACAGGAATGATAACATTATTATTTACAGAGAAGGAATATGGAGGGAGAGGAGATGAAGGAGGAAAGAGGAGCAGCTCAGTCTTGGACATATTTAGTTTCAGGTGGCAGCTGGGCATTCAGGCAGCAATGTCAGAGAAATCTCGGGTGTGGAGAGGTAAATTTGGGAATCATCAGCATATAGGTGATACTGGAAGCCACGGGATGAAATCAGTGCACCAAGGGAAGAGGTGTAGAGGGAAAAGAGAAAAAGTCAGACAGTGTATCAAGGCGTAGGCAGTGATTAATAGTATCAAAAGCAGCAGACAGGTCAAGAAGAGTGAAGATTGAGTAAAGGCCCTTGGATCTGGCCAGGAGCCGGACAGTGCAGGCTTTGGTAAGGGCAGTCTCTGTGGAATGTAGCGGACAAAAGCCAGATTGTAGAGGATCAAGAGTCGGTCGAGATGAAAGGAAGTCAAGGTAGCAATGGAGGACTGCTCACTGGAGTAGCTTGGATAGGAACAAAAGAGAGACAGGGCAGGTAGGGTCCAATGAGTAAAGGCTCTTGGATCTGGCCAGCAGCCGGTCACTGCAGGCTTTGGTAAGGGCAGATGCAGCTCATCTGGAATTTTTGTTCAGTTTGAATTTAATCTGAAAATGTAAAGCCACCTTGGATTTCCCAGTTTCCTTTTCTTTTTGGTTTCTAGGGTGGTTTGGTGTAATTTTTTATTGCAGATTGCCTCACATTTGAGCCCTGAGGCAGGAAACGTCTCCTCCTCCTAAACCAGAGCTGCACTGAATAACATATTTTACTATTTGGCCAAATACGAATAATGAAAAATATTATTTGGCTGAATATGAATATCGAGTAATGGGCATTGAGCTTAAGCATAACAAACAATAAAAGAAGCCATGTGAAATCAGAGATCAAGTGTTTATTTCAGTAGGATTTAGCACAGTAGATCCCTGGATTATTCGTATTAGAGAATGACACGGGGACAAATTTTTTCACGTCCCTGCAAGGAACTCATTTTCCCATCCCGTCCCATCAATTTCTTTTCCTTATTTTATTATTTATTATTATTATTATTATTTTTTGGTTTGGTAATGACATAGATGTTATTGCCATTTCTTATGCCATTGCAAATGATAGCTCATCTCTAATAGTGACCTTGCCGCTTAAAAAAAAAAAAATCTTTATCAAAGCATATAAATCAAATACAAATAAAAAAAAATTCCAAAAAAAAAAAATACATACTCCTGCACTTCGCTCGACCTTGCCACTTTTTCCCTAGCCATAACTTTGATAGAGTGATAGGACTGACGGAAAGTGCTATTTATACAGTAAATGGCAATGATGACAGTACGACGACTACTACAATTTTTCAGCTCTATAGCGCTGAAAGGCATACACAGCACTGTACATTCAACATGTAATAGATGGTCCCTGCTCAGAAGAGCTTACAATCTAATTGGGACAGACAGGACAAATGGGACAGATAAGGGGATGGTTAGTTTCTTGCAGAGAAAATGACAAGATGGACATAGGTATTTTACGGTGAGTGGGAGTTATGAGTGCGTTGAAGGCAGCCTCGAAAAGTGGGCTTTGAGCTGGACTTGAATACTGCTAGAGACAGGGCATGACGCATTGATTCAGGCAGTTTATTCCAGGTGCTCACATCCGTTATCCCACAAGAAATTCTGGAAAAACGCTCAGTTTTTGCATTAAATTAAATAATTGAATTTGTCTAGATTCATGTTCTCTGTTCCCATGGGAAGGCTGAGAGAATTAGTTTTCAATTGACTTTCCAGACCTTGGACACGGCAGAACGTGATTTGAAAATTGGGAGGTTTGGAAATTTAAAATTCAAATGAGTTTGAGTCAATATATTTATGTACTACTCCCGAGGGCACACAGTGCCTCAGTAAGTAATTGCTTCCCTTCATCTTTTGTTTTCACAGAGTATGGAGGTAATGTTTTATTCTAAAGATTATTTGGTTGGAACAATGAACTGACAACATGACTTTCTCTAAATCTGCTTAAGCACTCTTAGCTTCACCTCTCATTTTATCTAAGCTCTAACTGTATAACTCGGCATCAGCAAGAGTTACCAAACCTGCTCAATATAGTCCTGTGGATTTGCTCTTCCTGCTTCAAATTTCCATCAGGGCTGAGATCTGACATCACAAGCCTTCATTTGAAACTACATCGAGATCTCCCCCTCCCCACTTAGAACCATCCCTCAACACATTGAAGCAAAAGTCTGGGTCCAATGGCTTTGCATCAGGAATTCTTCTGAAACACTGCAATCAAGGGTAGCTGTATCTGACCACAGGATGCCACCCTAAAACAACTCCCCCACTCCCTTGAATTTCATGCTACATTTTGATTTCCTTAAGAGAATATGAGGATAATTATATCAGGCATTATGCTGAGAGAACAGAGGTCTATGTACGGAAATGGTTTATTCTAAAACAGGGGTGGGCATCCACCGTCCTCAAGGGCCACACCCCAGTTGGGTTTTCAAGATTTCTACAATGAATACGCATAAGATCATTTTGGATACAATAGAAACAGTATATGCAAATCAATCTCAAGCATAGTCATTGTGGAAATCTTGAAAACCCAACTGGGGTGTGGCCCTTGAGGACCGTGGTTGCCCACCCCTGTTTTAGAATAAACCATTTCCGTACATAGATTTCTGTTCTCTCTGCATAAATGCTTCATATAATTATCCTCATATTCTCTTAAAAGAAATCAAAATGTATTTATTTATTCAATTTTCTATACTGTTCTTCTCTGGGAGCTCAGAATGGTTTACATGAATGTATTCAGGTACTCAAGCATTTTTCCCTGTCTGTCTCAGTGGGCTCATAATCTATCTAATGTACCTGGGGCAATGGGGGAATTAGGTGACTTGCCCAGAGTCACAAGGAGCAGTGTGGGTTTGAACCTACAACCTCAGGGTGGTTAGATACAGCTACCTTTGATTGCAGGGTTCCAGCAGAAATCCTGGTACAAAGACACTAGGCCCAGACTTTCACTGCAATGACAAGGCTGAATGTGTTGGGGGATCCCAAAGTATTTCCAAATGAAGGCTCATGGTATCTGTCTGAGGATGCATGCGTGTGTATGTATTTCAGAAAATACACAAGTATCTTTCAATACTCAGCCCTGTGCCCTGGGATTCTCTGCACATGAATCATGCAAAAAAAATATGGGTACAGTTGATCGGCAGGTGTACTTAGACATGATTCCAAGTTTATTAAAATTTGATATCCCCCAATACAGTTACAATCAATCATCTACTACCAGACATACGCAGCGCTGTACATAGTCACAAAGAAGATAGTCCCTGACGCGGCTTACAATCTATATAAAATTATTCTACCAGAGGAGAGTGTTATTTAAAATATCACATGAGAGTTAGGATCAAGAGAAAATCTACAATTGCAAATAGGAAAGATGGGAAAGGAAAACACATAAGGATCTGTACATCTTCCAGAAATTGTCTCTTTATTGGTAAATTAATCTGATTTTAATTCTACACACCATTAAATAAAAATTTATTTAGATCTTATTTTATTTATTTATTTTAAAAATTTCTATACCATTTAGCACTAAAAGGTTTACATAATTTACATACATAAAATTATAAAAAAACATAAGACAAAGTACACAAACAATCCTCAGAGATCATATCTGCAAACTAACACCAAAGCTTATATAAAGAGATCGTGAATAATTCATCAATTATACCAGAGAAACGGGTATTATACCATCAATTATACCAGAGAAACAAATTATTGGCTAGAAAAAGGCGTCCACAAATAATTGCGTCTTGAGTAGTTTTCTAAACAAGCCTTTTTCACGGCAGTTTCGTCTTTGGTCCACAAGGGAGTTCCATATTTTAATTCCTGCACAGCAGAAAGTCATCTTACCAGTCTCCACAAGCCTTGGGTTCGCATTCGTTTTCAGTAAAGCTAAATTCTCAGAACGTAATGAT
Organism: Geotrypetes seraphini; assembly: GCF_902459505.1. NCBI lineage: Eukaryota > Metazoa > Chordata > Amphibia > Gymnophiona > Dermophiidae > Geotrypetes > Geotrypetes seraphini. Next base: position 141,620,596 of record NC_047091.1, on the reverse strand, counting down.
CTGTTTGGTGAATAACTAAACATGTTGTTTTTAAACAATTCTGGTATGATTCCATAGAAGAATTGATGGAAGATCATTACTGCTTTATATTGTATTCTGAAAACAACTGGTAACCAGTGCAATGGTTGGAGGTAAAGCAAAATGTTATCATATTTCGACAATCCCATGATCAATATTGCTGCTGCGTTTTGTACAACCTGCATCTTGCTTTTGTTATTCCAAGGTACAGCGCATTGCAGTAATCAAGTCTCGATAAAACCATGGCCTGGACTACTGTACGAAAATCCTATGGCGATAGCATGGTTTTTAAATTAGTATAACAGATGCATTTGTGCAAAACATGCTTGTATGGTCTTGGTTATTTGCAACTTCATTGTAAGGCCAGAATCAAGCCTTACACCTAAAATGGTTATAGACTCATTTACTGGAAGAACATCATCAATTACTTTCACTTCCTTAGGCAAATGATGATTTATCAAGGGATAATTGTAACCTGATACATATTGGTTAATACGTACATTATAAAATTTCTCTTCCCGTGAGAGACCTGCCTGTGGAAGGTTCTTGTGAGTCCCCCGGTCTTATTCGGATAGGAAATTTAGAACAACCACTGTACTGAATGGATTCAATTTTAAAACATGTTGGAAAAAACATTTCAAACTAAACTCTAGGGACGGATTTCTCCCATTCATCAGTCCTTTGCTTTATACCCAAACTATCGAGTCTGCTATGAAAACACAAATCCTCACTATTTATTTTGTGCCCTTCTACTATGCAATGCACCTTAAGAGCCACACACCCTTGTGAAGTATTATTCTATGCATATATTAGCATATTATTATTTCATCTCCCAAACATGCTGCAGGCAATAGCCTACTCTTATCTTCTAATTGATGAATAATGATGGAACCTCTATGTATAAATCCCTTTGTCTTTCATTATTTACTCTTATCCACCAGTGATTTATTACAAAGTACTGCTTTCATTATTCTTGTTAATTACCTCCGTTCTCCACTCCAGCTTGTAAAATATAATTGCTTTACACATAAATCTAGCTTCAGCACTTACATCCACACATCATTAATAATATTCAGTCCATTCTTATAAAATCTTTATAAGACATAATTATAAATGTACCATTATCTATTGTGTTATGTTTAGAAGGTGCTAATTTTTTTTAGGACTTTTGCTTTCATGTATTAAGCTTTCCTTTTAATGTTGTTTTCTTCTTTTCAAGCAATCGTGCTGAAGGAACCACCAGACTTGGGAATGTTTAAGATGACAGAGTTTCTATCTAGACCCTCTGCAGGAGGTAGATTGACAGTTTGAGAGATGCTTCCTCTGATGATATCTACCTAAGAAGAAAAAGACATTAAAAGCAAAGTGAACTCATACTTAAATGGAACAGGACCCTTACCCGGTACTTAAAATACATTGCATTTTCCTTTACCTGTATCCATTGTATAGCTCCAGTTTGTTCTGGCTCCAGGCTTAACCTTGCTTATGGTACCACAGGCAGTCCCCGAGTTACAAATTCCCGACTTAAATATGGCTGATACTTAATGTGGTTGCAGCTTCATTTGATTTCACTGAGCAGTATTTCCAGTGGCATCGACTCCTAAACTTCTCCTGTAGCAGATTCAGGAATGCTGCATGGCCACATTAAGAACAGTGTGTGGTTGTGCATACTGTACCTTAGAGGGAACACTGGTAGGGACAGTTGGCCCTTTTGTCATCTGGGAGCAGAGGTAAGCAGAAAGAATCTTAAAATCTACAGGTTCTGTGTTACATACAAATCCAATTTAAAAATCATTTTTAATGTTCTGGTATCCTAATCTAATCTAGTCTTCAGTTTATATACCGGGTCATCTCTCGTCGGAGCTCGACTCGGTTTACAAGAAGTCAAGAGACTAGAATATACATAAAATAAGGAAAAATAAAAGATAATAAAATTTAGTTTAGTTTATCATAGAAGGAAATCTTGCAATGTTAACAATTAGTAGGTTCTGCAGGTGAACTAATTAGATATTGTGAGAATAGCAGGGTTTTCCCGAAATAATTGGTCTATCATTCTAATAACACCAGGAAGTCCATTCCAAATCTCTACCAACTTGAAAACATAGGACTGACAAAGTTTCCCAGCTGATTTAATTCCCTTGAAAGAGGGAAACGATAATTTATACTTCTGTGTGTTCCTCAAATAACAGGTTCTATAGGCATTCCAATGTAAGGGAATCAGAGGATCAAATATTCCATAAAGAAGTTTGAAAACAATACTTTTGCATTTTTTTTTTTTTTCCCAATTATCTTTATTAAACAATTGCAAAGGAACAAACAACTCTACATGGCTGTCTTGGTGGTAAAAAAGCTCTTGTTGCAACATTGGGTGGGCGATTCTGTGGTTTCCTTTCCACAATGGAGGGATCATTTGGTGGAGGTGGGGTGGTATGAGCTTCAACGTGTCCCTAAGTCTGGGACTCTGACTCACCGCTGCTACCGTGATCTATGGCAGCGGGCGTTGAAGGTCTGTTCCAACTTGGAGGCAGCGGACACGGAATCCTCCCCTTGAGGGCTGTTGATCTCTTTCCTTTTGTGTTTTTGTTTTCTGTTTCTTTCTAGGTAATACTTTCGCATTTAAATTGGATCCTGAAGTGAACAGGAAGCCAATGAAAATAAGTTTTGCCACCATGTTTTGGAACAACTGAAGACATTGCAAGTTGCCTTGCTTGATACCCAGAATTGCAGTAGTCCAATTAAGCAAGCACAGTGGACTGTACCAACAATGAAAAATGTTCCTGATAGAGGAGTGATCTAACTTTTTTCAACATGTGCATACTGAAAAAGCTTTTTCACTAACGAGTTTATCTGTTCACAGAATGTAGGTGATGAGTCCAGGATAATGCCCAGAACTCTAGAAGAAAACTCAATTTGTATTGAGGTACCTGATTTCAATGTGACAGAAGCAGGAAGAATTTCCAACTTTGGACAGAACCATAATAGTTTTGTTCGAGCGGCGTTCAATTTCATTTGAATGGACATTGTCCACGATTGAAGCTTAGAAACACAGGTATTGATCTTTAAGGTTATCCATTATAAGATTCCTTGGTACCTGACACAAGTGGTGAGTTTGTATCATCCAACTAGATCTTTTTTTTTTAAGTTCAAGAATTTTTTATTAAGATCAGAGGGAACCATGTGACTGGTAACAGATGAACTATTAAATGTACATTATGCAAGTACTAGGGCATTTATAATTTCAATTGCAGGTGTTTCTTTATAGAACAAGTTGACAGGATCGTTGAGATCACTCTCTGATATAGAGAGATTCAAGAAGGTGTTGAAAACAACTCTGCAGAAGCTTTTACATGATTGGATTATTTTGCTGGCAATGAAAGTTAGCTGAATCATGTGCTGTTATTCTATTGAACAATTTGATAAGATTATTTGACTACTTTCTGTTCAGAGAGTTAAGAAGATATTGAACCTATTTCTGCTTATAGAAGTTTTTAAATGGTGGGATTATATTAAAGGCAGTGGCGAATGTTAGTTGAATTAGATGTAATATTTTATAGATTATATGGATTGGAATTTTAAAATATGTGAAATCATTTGTAAGGAATATCTTTATGCATTATATGAATGTATTTTTATTTTGTTCCTTCAATAAAAATGTTTGAACATAGATGTTGTTATTGTATATGTTTGTGTGTCTGATTTTGATTGTGTTTGTATTTTGTAAACTTTTGGTTTATGTAACTTATTCTTAACCTGGAAACTGCCTGTATTGAAAAGTGCAAGTTTTAGCTCCCCCCTTCCTATGCTCCCATACAGCTTTAGAATCTTAGATTGACTCCATAAACATTTTGAAAAATTGGATGTAGAACCAAGAAAACTCCTCCATGCCTACCAGGTAATTTATAAGCACCAGTGTATACTGAGACTGCACATTGCAAAGGTGGAAGGGTCTTCCAGAAAAAGATTACATAGTCTGGCTGATATTCAACTGATAGTGGTCAGAGTTTTTTAAACACTGAGCATCACCAGCTATATTAGCTCCGGATATTCAGTGCTGGGCCACAAGTAGACATCGACACTGAATATCCAGGGCTAATTACTGAAGCAGTGGCTGTTGGACCTTATGCAAGTCCAGGCTGAATATTCACTGGGATCCACATAACTTTCAAATTCCATGTTTTACCCTTCCAATCCAAGCCCCCTCGTGCTCCCCAAAACATCCCCCTCCTGTTCACCCTCCTCGTCACCTGTGAAATTAAGACACTCCCAGAATGTTCCAACAATCTATCTGGTCTTCATAGGACCCCCAGTTTGGAGGAATGATAGTATTTTATAGAATACAGTATATGGATTAGAATTTTAAAATATGTGAAATCATTTGTAAGGAATATCTTTTTGTATTATTTAAATGTACTTTTACTATATTCCTTCAATAAAAATGTTTGAACATAAAAAAGAAGCTATTGCTCAGTTTACTGAAGTAGCACTCGCAAAACTCGGCTCGTGTCAAAGCCAGGGGTCACCTGCTATTCCAGTTAACAACATTGCAGATAAGTGTTGAAACTACTTTGCACTTAATGCTACTAATATCTATTGAGCTACTTGAAGCCATTTTAATAATGTGCTATGATTAGAATTTCATGCACCACCGATAATATTTTATTACCGCATGGCATTCTGTGAAAATTTTTTCTACGAGCACATGAAAATCTAGATTTGAATATTTATTTACAGTTTGTGTTATTAAATAAGTGGACACATTCAATATTTGATGTGGGGTCTTTGTTTGGAAATTCTTATCATAGGTAAAAATCAAACAAACTCCACTTTAATATCTCCAATCAACCACAAAGGTAGACGCTGACAGTGTGTGCATGCCAGCTACTTATCTGAGCTCATTTGAAGTTAAAAGGGGATCGATTCCGTACAAACGTAAGGAAGTTCTTTTTCATCCAGAGAGTGGTGGAAAACTGAAACGCTCTTCCGGAGGCTGTCATAGGGGAAAACACCCTCCAGGGATTCAAGACAAAGTTAGACAAGTTCCTGCTAGACCAGAACGTACACAGGTAAGGCTAGACTCAGTTAGGGCTCAGGTCCTTGATCTAGGGGCCGCCGCGGGAGCGGACTGCTGGGCAAGATGGACCACTGGTCTGACCCAGCAGCGGCAATTCTTATGTTCTTATGTATCTGGTTTCAAGAAGACCCGATGTCACTCGGATGGCTCTCAAATCTTGATGATTTTTTCCTCCAGGAACTTATCCAAACCTTTTTCTAAAACTAGCTACATTAATTGCTCTTACCACATCCTCTGGGAAGCATTCCAGAGCTTAACTATTCTCTGAGTGAAAAAATATTTCCTCCTATTGGTTTTAAAAGTATTTCCCTGCAACTTCCTCGAGTGTCCCCCTAGTCTTTGTAATTTTTGATGGAGAAAAAAAATCAATTCACTTGAACCTGTTCTACATCACTCAGGATTTTGTAGACTTCAATCATATCTCCCTTCAGCCATCTCTTTTCCAAGCTCAAGTGTCCTAACCTCTTTAGACTCTTTAATTTTCTCAGGAGCCTTTCATGAGGAACTTTGTCAAAACCTATCTAAAAATCTAGATACACTATGTCAACCGGCTTTCTCAACATGTTTATTCACACCTCAGGGCTCTGTCCCGGGACCATTTTTTTTTCCATCTACACTTTTTGCCTTGGTGCTCTAATCTCCTCCTATGGCTTTCAGTAGCACCTCTATGCCGACAACTTGCAGATCAATCACTTTTTGACCTGAAATCTCGACAGACATTCAGTCCCGGCTCTCAACCTGCTTTCTTGATATCGCTACCTGGATGTTTCACCGCCATCTAAAATTAAGCATGGCCATGACTTAGCCATGACTTATCTTTCCACCTAAACCCATCTCTCCTCTTCCCCTGTTCTCTATTTCTGCAAATAATACTCTTATCCTCCCTATCTCAATGGCTTACAACAGGGGTGTCCAATGTCGGTCCTCGAGGGCCGCAATCCAGTCGGGTTTTCAGGATTTCCCCAATGAATATGCATGAGATCTATTTGCATGCACTGCTTTCAATGCATATTCATTGGGGAAATCCTGAAAACCCGACTGGATTGCGGCCCTCGAGGACCGACATTGGACACCCCTGGCTTACAACCTTGGGGTAATCTTTGACTTATCTCTCTCCTCTTCACATATCCAACAGACTGCCAAAACCTATTGTTTCTTTCTCTACAATATTGTTGAAATCAAAGCCTTCCTTTCTGAGCGCACTGCCTAGACCCTCATCTATACCCTCATCACCTCTCGCCTAGACTACTGCAACCTGCTTATCACTGGCCTTCCGCTAAACCATCTCTCTCCTCTTCAATCTGTTCAGAACTCTGCTGCACGCCTCATATTCCATCAAAGTCATTATGCCCACATTACTCCTCCCAAGTCATTTCATTGACTCCCTATCTGTTTCCGCATACAGTTCAAACTCCTCTTAATGACCTACAAGTGTATTTGTTCCGCAGCTCCTCAATAGCTCTCCTCTCTCTTCTTTCCCCACATTCCCCCCACCGGGCACTCCACTCCACTCACTCTCTTATCTATACCCTTCTCCTCTATGGCCAACTCCAGACTCTGTCCCTTCTACTTTGCTGCACCGTATGCCTGGAACAAACTGCCTGACTCCATATACATCAAGCTCCATCTCTGCCATGATTCAAATCCAGACTCAAAGTCCACTTCTTTGAAGTTACTTTCAATTTTAAACCTCATCCCACCTTTAATGTACCAATATCTGTATTATCATGGTGATGGGATAATCGCGTGCCAGACGCCAGCACGCCAACAAGCCAGCACTGAAAATTCAGCGCAAGAAAGAAGTGTGCCACGGGAAAACTTCGTTTTAAAGAGCTCCGACGGGGATGTGGGGGAGGGAACCCTCCACTTTACTGCATCGTGTTCGCACTGCCGTTGGGGGCAGGGTTCCAACCCCCCCAAGCTCCCTCAACAGCAGCGCGAACACTATGCAGTAAAGTGTGTATGTGTGGGGGGGAGTTTCCCCATTCACACCCCGCTTTGCAGCTCTTTAAAATTAAGTTTTTCCATGGCGTGCTTCTTTCTTGCACCGAATTGACAGCGCTGGATTGTCGGCGCACTGGTGTCTCGCGCACGACAGATTATGAACCCTTATCATTCTCTATGTATATCCCCCACCTGAGCACTGTATTGATGCACCTTCTTGTCCAGTTTATCTGTTTTTGCCTAGATTGTAAGCTCCTTTGAACAGGGACTTGTACATCTAATAGCTTATAGAAATGATTACTATTATAATAAATTTATTATAATAAATTTAAGGATGTGTGGGGTCCATTATTAAATTATAGTAATGAATAAGTTACACTTTTCCCAATTTTAATACACGTGGATTTGGGATGGGGGGCGGGGTTCTTGGTTTTCCATTAAGAATATATATATATATATATATATACATATATATATATATATATATATATGAATGTCATAAGATATTATTTTCAGGTGGTATATATTAGTTATATATGAATTTGGCAGGGGGTGGGGGTTAAATCTTATTGATGCATGATATTGAAGATTTTTCAAGTGATGTATTATAATTGTTTGATATTTACTGTACACTTGATGTAAGTTATAAAATGAATAAAGAATAAAAAAAAAAAGAAATGATTACTATTAGTAGTAGTACTTTCAAAGAAATGTTGCAAATTGGTGAGGCAAGACCTCCCTTAGCTGTACCCTTGCCAACTCTGTTCCATTAAACCTGGTTTGTCTACCTATTCCGTAATTTTATTTTTTATGATACTTTCAACTATTTTTCCCAGCACCAAAGTCAGGCTTACTGGTATCTGTAATTTCCCGGATCACTCCTGGAACCCGTTTTAAAAATCAGCATAACATTAGCCACCCTCCAATCTTCAGGTATTACAGATGATTTTAGAGATAGGTTACAGATCACTAATAGCAGATCAGCAATTTCTTGTTTGAGTTCTTTCAGTACCCTGGGATGTATACCATCCGATCCAGGTGATTTATCACTCTTTAACTTGTCACTTTGGCTCAGTATGTCTTCCAGGTTCACAGAGATTTCTTTCAGTTCCTTCGCATTGTTAATCTTGAAAAATATTTCCAGTTCAGGTAGATCTTTTACTTCTCTTGTAAAGACTGAAGCAAAGAATTTATTCAGGTCCAAATGTTCAAAACTCACCATGCCTTTAACGATTGACGTTAAACCAGTTTAGCATCAAAGTATTTCAGCTATCGATTCCCCAAATGGCTAATTGCAGTCTGTTACGTGGTTTGTAGCAGCCTCTGATAATTGTATGTAAATAGATTACGACAAGCTGATCAATATTTAAAAAAAAGCACTCCAATTGATGCCCAGATGATGCACAAAATGAAGTGCTGGCTTTTAACACGGTAGCATGTCGGTAGTGTTAAAAAAGAGCAGCTTTTAAAAAAAAAAAAATTAATGGGTGCAGATGAGCGTGTATTACACATGCACAATATCTGTCCCCATTAAAAATTATAAAATAAAAAAAGTTGTGCCAAGATCCCCCCTGATGACAGCCCTCTCCCCTGCCCCTGAATTAAAAAAAAATACCCAGCAGGGCAGGAGGGAAGCCCACTCCCACCTGCCTCAGCAACCCACCTCCCCGACTTTATATTCTTGTGTTGTTGAAAAAATTCTACAATATCATAGAAACTGAGCAGTAGGAATGTTGTTCTTTGTATGAATACAAAGTAAAAAGTAAAAACAATAGAATTATCTGAGAAATTAGTATCTAGAATGCACCTTAGAGATTAGGTTAAAAAAAAAAGCTGCTAAAAGAGCTTTTTTCAATCAGAGTGAAGATCTATTAGCATATAATAAGAAAAACATTTCTTCTGAGATTGTAACCTGTGTTATGAAATATAAATCTCTTGCTCCTTTAATAGTGGAAATGATCAAATGGCATTTACATATATTACGGATTTGTCCCTGTTTCCAGGAAATAGATGTGATATTCTCATATCTGAGAAATAAGAACATAAGTGATTTGTTTTGTGTATCAGAAATATGGAACAGATGGGCCAAGGGGTTAGGGTTGGGTGATTTTCATAAAAAATAAAAAAAGTGGAAATTGTTCTGTTTGTGAGATCATGTTAAAGACTATCTTTATTGATTCCCAATCAGGTCAAAAGTATCCTCTACAACAGTATACCATCTGTTTTTCTCAGAATGTTATATATTTAATTCATTGTCCTTGTAAATTATATTATATAGAGCAAATATCAAAAGCGTTAAAGACCAGATTAATTGAGCCACTTTGCATGTACAAGTAAATTATAAGAGCCTTTACCTCCCCCCCATTTATAAAACCATAGCGCGGTTTTTAGTGCCCGTCGTGGCAGTAACAGCTCCGAGGTTCATAGGAATTCTAAGAGCATCAGAGCTGTCACCGCCACGGCCGGCGCTAAAAACTGTGCTGGCCATGTATTTTCAGAACTCTGTTGTATAATTGTTGTATAACTCTGTTGGAACAATTACAGTCATCGGATCAGCGAAGAGATTTAACAAAAGTAGATTTTTAAAAATTAAAGACTGTAGAACTCAAAGGGTTAAATATCTCCACTGAGTGGAAAGCTTTTGTCTGATAGTTTGCGTTCGGGATATACAGCTCCTTCTGAATGTTTGTATTCTTGGAAACGTGATTCATGATGTTGTGATGTGAGTTTTAGATTTTTGGCACCTTTATGGAAGCGTCAGCCATTTTGGGAGCTTTTGATGATAATGAGAAACGTTTGATGCCCCCTTTTTCCCTGAAACAGCAGATTTTTGCGAAACAGGTATTCTGTCGGATTTAAGAAGAGTGAGAAGATGAGCATCATCAATGAATCTTGCATTGAAGGAGTGAACAAGTGAATATGATGATTTCATAAGTTAAGGGTCTCTTCTTTTGACTATAGTGGCCTGAAACAATGTTTCCATAATACATGATACTCGATGTGCATGAATCTGTTTTATGAAAAAGGTGGAGTTTTTTTTTCCCATGGCTGATGATAGAAAATACGGTGTCTCGAGTTCTGTTTTGGAACACCATTATCTATATAAACACCTAGGTCTTTATGCTCCACCGACTTTTGATAATATGAAAGTATTACAGTTTGCTGAGTGACATGTTTATGCACATTGAGCTTCTATTACAGGTGACATATTTTGAGTTTTGATTTTGCCTACCTCTTAGGGAGTGTGTGCATTGGTAATTGAAATTATCCATTATTACACTGTTGCCCAATTTGCCAGCTTCCCTAATCTCTGTAAACATTTCTTCATCTGTCTGCTCATTCTGTATCTTTATTTGCTGATTGTACCTATATTCGCTGATTGTCCAGCCCTTCTTTGCTGTAAACCGCCTCGAACTACTACGGCTTTGGCGGTATATAAGAAATAAATTATTATTATTATTATTCTGTCCCGGAGAACGGTAGTACAGCCCTACCTATATTTTCCTTCCCTTTACACATGGAATTTCTATCTATACGGATTCCACACCACTATCATGCAAAAAGTTTATTTTATATGATTCAGTTCCCTCTTTAACATATAGCGCATCCCCTCCCCTCCAACTTGATCTACTCTATCAGTGCGATATAATCTGTACCCTGGTAACACAGTGTCCCATTGGTTACCTTCCTTTATCCAGATTAGAGAATGACACGGTGACAAAATTCATCACTGTTCCCGTCCCCGCGGATAACCGCGGGAAACCATCTTCATGTCATTCTTTAAGGAGAGAGGGAAGAATGAGAGTATGAATGGCCACAACCACTGACCCGCAAGCTTTGCTTTGAAGAATCCTGGGGTAGAAGGACAGAGGTTGAAATAGACACTAGAAAATGACATGGGATTATTTCCCGCGGTTATCCGCGGGGACGGGAACGGTGATGAATTTTGTCACCATGTCATTCTCTAATCCAGATCTCAGAGATGCCTATTATATTTATCTTTTCACTTAGGCCCGGATTCTCTAATCGGTGCTGAATTTTTAGGCGCCCAAGCTAGGGTTACCAGATGTCTGGGAAAACCCGGACAGGCCCTCTTTTTAGAGGCTAAAGAGGTTAGGACTCTTCAACTTAGAAAAGAGACGGCTGAGGGGAGATATGATAGAGACCTACAAAATCCTGAGAGGTATAGAATGGATACAAGTGAATCGATCTTTCAGAAAGTGCAAAGATGAGGGGACACTCAATGAAGTTACATGGAAATACTTTTAAAACCAATAGGAGGAAATATTTTTCACACGCAATGACTAGTTAAGCTCTGGAATTCATTGCCAGAGGATGTGGTAACAGAGGTTAATGTATCTGGGTTTAAAAAAAGGTTTAGACAAGTTCCTGGAGGAAAAGTCTATACTCTGCTTTTGAGTTAGACATTCTAGTCTATTCTAGTCCTCACATTTTTATACTAAAGTATACAATTTGACAAGAAATTTCACTAAGGGCTCCTTTTAGTAAGCTGCGATAGCAGTTTTAGCACGCGCTTAGCGTGTGCTGAATTGCCGCGCACTAGACCTTAACGCCAGCATTGAGCTGGCGTTAGTTCTAGCCACGTAGCGCGGGTTTAGTGTGCGCTAAAATCCTGCATGTACTAAAAATGCTATCGTAGCTTAGTAAAAAGAGCCCTAAGACTAGAGCAGGGGTAGGGAACTCCGGTCCTCGAGAGCCGTATTCCAGTCGGGTTTTCAGGATTTCCCCAATGAATATGCATTGAAAGCAGTGCATTTAAATAGATCTCATGCATATTTTGGGGGGAAATCCTGAAAACCCGACTGGAATAATAATAATAATAATAACTTTATTCTTATATACCGCCAACAATCTTGCAACTTCTAGGCGGTTTACAATGAAGAGAAACTGCACAGACATCGAATTACAGAGTGTAGCAGTGAATATCTGATAGTAGCAACAATAAAAATAATAACAACAGTTTATATACTGCAGGACCGTGAAGTTCCATGCGGTTTACAATGAATTAGAAAAATTCCATAAATTGAAAGGAACATTCATAGTTAGAGATTAGAGGTTAACAGTTTACAAGATCTAATTTGGGGAGGGATTGCGATGGGGGCTATTGTCCTGATTCGTCACCTAGGTATTTCGAGAACAGGTGTGTTTTTAGGTGTTCGGTTCTCGAGTTCCGGAGTTCCCTACCCCTGGACTAGAGCATTAACTCACAAATCTAGAGAAATAGAAAGTTTTAAGACTGCGAGAAAACAAATAATAATATAATAAGATTGCATACATCAAATATCCACAGTTAAGTTATTGCAAACTGAAGCAACCATTAAAAAGAATGTCCTGGGATCAGTGGCATGGAATGTTGCTACTTTCTGGATTTCTGCCAGGTACCGTACTTGTAACCTGGATTGGCCACCGTTGGAAACAGGATATTGGGCTAGGACAGGTAGACCATTGGTCTGACCAAGTATGGCTATTCTTTTTTTTTTGGTTTGAAACTTTTTATTGAGAAGCAAATAAATAGACAAGATCCATACATCCAAACAGTATCCAGGAAAAAGGAACAGCACCAATACAGCCCATAACCCAATGCACAAATGGGGAAAGGGTAAAAGGAACAATAACAAGAATACAAGCCGAGCAAAACAGAGGCAATCTCCCCCCCCCCCCCCCCAAGCAATAAACCAGCCAGTATCCAGCAGGACCTAGGACACACAGAACAGCCATGGAAGGCCTGCAGAAAGCATCACAAGCGTACAGTTTATTCCCCATGTGGTTTTCCCCAATGTAAACCCCCCCCAATCCAAACAAAACAGACACCCTTCCCACCCACCCCTTCAGCGACAGGAAAAAGAGAAAGAGAAAAAGAAAAAGAAGAGAAAGAGAAAAAAAAAAATAAAAGGAGGAAAGAAGAAAGAAATGAAGAAAGCAAAACTGCCTCACAGAGAAACAGCAACAGCAGCAGTCACCCGCTCCCAAAGAGACCTATACAGCTGATGGCTATTCTTACGTTCTTATCCTGCATGGTACAGGATCTTGCGGAAGTTGATTCATGAGTATTGCATTGTGCTCTTTAATAACTGTTGTGGACAGACATGAAAAGGAGAAGAAACATCCGTTGGCTGGACACAGCTTTGGGTTAAACTGCCCACAGCTATTCTATCAAAATTAAGTTACCAATAAGTAGCAGACAGATTAAGTCTGCTTAACTGGCACAATGGAAATGTGGATGAAGCCATAACAAAATATTTCACATTTGCAAAGTTACAGCAACATTATTCAAGATTCAGTACTAAAATCACGGAAACATGAAGCTGCCGCTTAATGCATAGAAAATCTTCACAAACCCTCGCATTAATACTCGAATATTTATCTGTGTTGTGCATTTCTCAGAAACTGGAAATAGCTTATTTCTAATAACAAAAAAAATCTAACTGTGCCCCTAGGAAAAATAACTGCATTATGAAGCATCATTGTTCCCCTCTACCGCAATCAATTTGGTTTTCATTTAAAATTCAATAACGAAATCATCTACAGAATCTTCCAGGGCTTTTGTAATGACACCGAGGAACAAAGTGGACCATAACAACAGTAAATTAGAAAACCATTTTAAAGGTAATTTTCTGCTATTTTTTTTCTCCCTCGCATTAGCATTGAAAGGAGTAAATGGAATCTTGGCAACCTTAGAAAAGAATCCAATAGGTCACATTTTTCCATTTATTAAGGATTGTACTATTGACCGTAATAATTCACTCAAACTGACAATTCTTTGTCAATATAGCCTCCCTCAGGGGCAATACCTCTCCAATGAAAAGACTCTATAGTCAATATTTATGACTTACTTTTTTTAATGTTTAAATATTTGTATTGAATATTTTGTGAAAAAAATTAGTACAATCATACTACATCAGAATACAACATTCACACCCCCCTCCGCCAAATCATTATATAGGTAGGTTTCCCTATGAGTTATTCATCTACTGAGCAATACATTTTTTGAAAATTTTGCAGATGGCTTCGCTTTACTGCCGCAATCTCTTCAAATTTCCACACCAAACATAAAGCATTCCACCAAGTACATTCTGAAAGTTCAGAGCTATTCTTCCAATTGGCCAATATATGTTGGAGTGGCATTCCAAAATGTTAAATAATCTAGCTTCATAGTTGTTCAAAATGTTAGGGAGGATCACTAGACGTAAACTGACAATTTCATATGTAAGTGAAATATGAATTTGAAAAAATAGACTCCAGTTTCCTCCAGATTGACTGCCAGAAATGACGTACAAAGGAACAATCAAACAACATATGTTTAAATATTCCAGTTTCAGTTTGGGAAGACCAATAGCGACAATCTGGATACTTTATAAGGTGTCCAGAGAGCCACAGAAAACTTATTTTTAAAGAGCAACATACAGAAAAATTAGCAACATTCTGTAGCAACACCTTTTCTGTAGCAGTTCAAGGTGGGTTACATTCAACTGGGTTAGGTACTGGGCCATAGCGAGTTATGTATGGGCAGGGCAGCTGTACAGGGTGCAAAGGAGGCAGGAGCTTCAAAATTATGTCCAGTCCATTGTCTTTCCTATTTGGCTGTGACATAGAGCAGTGTTCTTCAACCGCCGGTCCATGGACCAAGTGCCGGTCCACAGAAATTTCCTGCCGGTCCACAGGGCCAGCACGTGCGTCAGGCCCAAAACAGTGTTCTTCAACCGCTGGTCCATGGTGCGATCGATGCGGCGTTATCTTCGAGCCAGCTCCCTTTTCCTAACTGATTCAGTGCACAAAGCCACGGGCAGTGGCTCCTACGGGCATCCTGCGCCTGACCCGGAAGCCTTCTTTCTGACATTGCAATGTCAGAGGGAAGGCTTCCAGATGAGGTACGGGACGTGCAAAGTGCAATTAGTACTATTATGGGGGTGGGGTCTGGGGTGGAGATTGGGTAGAGATGGGCGGGGTCTGGCCCACGACTTAGCCCAGTGTTCTTCAACCGCCGGTCCACAGACCGATGCC
This sequence comes from Geotrypetes seraphini, assembly GCF_902459505.1. Lineage (NCBI taxonomy): Eukaryota > Metazoa > Chordata > Amphibia > Gymnophiona > Dermophiidae > Geotrypetes > Geotrypetes seraphini. Next base: position 141,605,541 of record NC_047091.1, on the reverse strand, counting down.
GGTCCACAGAATAATTCTTTTATTTCTGCCGGTCCATAGGTGTAAAAAAGTTGAAAAACACTGACATAGAGGGCAGGTTAGGAGCTCTGGAGGGCATGTCGCATGGGGCGCGTTTCCAGCTTGGGATGGTCCTGATTAGGTAGGTATTTTCCTATCCCCAGAGAGCTTATAATTTAAGGGACCCTTTTGCAAAGCACTAATGTGTGTTCACTGCAGTAAAAAACACACAGACATACCGTGGGGCACGGTGAGGCATCCCAAAGTAATTTTGCCATTTGCACGTGCTAATAATAATAATAATAACTTTATTCTTCTATACCGCCACAATCTTGCGACTTCTAGGCGGTTTACAATCAGAGCTGGACATTCAGCGAGTTACAATGTGCAGATAGTCAGAGGAAATACAGAGTGCAGAAACATTAAGGAAGCAAAATTATAGATATACAATTTGCTACCCACACGCTCGAAGTTACAGGGAAATACTTTTAAAAACCAATGAGGAAATATTTTTTTTCACTCAGAGAATAGTTAAAGCTATGAAATGCATTGCCAGAGGTTATGGTAAGAGCGGATAGCGTAGCTGGTTTTAAGAAAGGTTTGGACAATTTCCTGGAGGAAAAGTCCATAGTCTGTTGGGGGAAACCACTGCTTATCCTGGATTGGTAGCATGGAATGTTGCTACTTTGTGGGTTTTTGCCAGGCACTAGTGACCTAGATTGGCCACAGTGAGAACGGGCTATTGGGCTCGATGGACCATTGGTCTGACCCAGTAAGGCTATTCTTATGTTTTTATGCTATAAAATAACATTTACTTTTTGGTGTAGGTGGCATGCCTGGGAGACAGAGACCGAGCATGTTCTGTGCTAATTGATTAGCGCAATTACATTACATCTTGCTAACTGATTACTTTGTGCTTAGTGCATGAGCTCTTAGGCTCTGATTCTATAAAAGACACCTAAAGTTAGGCACCTTGCTTGGCACATCTAGCCAATCTAAGCGCCTAACTTACGCTCCCCCCTTTTATAAAACCGTAGCATGGCTTTTAGCGCTGGCCACAGCGGTAACAGCTCCGCCACTCATAGGAATTCTATGAGCATCAGAGCTAAAAATGCTAGTGAGGTTTTGTAAAAAGGAGGGGGGGGGGCAATTAGCACTGATAATTGGCAAATAGCACCTCATAATTGGCTTAAATTAAAATTAATTGAGTGTTAGGTGCCTAACTCTGTAGGTGCCTCTAACTTTCACATAGGTGCCTATTCCATATCGCTGTCCCTGCCCCATTCCTTTAAGCTCTGCCTTAACCTCACAAACCTTGAATACTTATGATTTTAAAGCGTTTGAGGCTTGTGCAGATGAGGACGGAGCTTAGGCATTGGTGGAATGAGGCATTATGACATCACAATCTGAGCTCTAGAATGTTGCTAGTTATGATTTTAAAGTGTTTGAGGCTTGTGCAGATGAGGACGGAGCGTAGGCATTGGTGGAATGAGGCATTATGACATCACAATCTGAGCTCTAGAATGTTGCTAGTTATGATTTTAAAGTGTTTGAGGCTTGTGCAGATGAGGACGGAGCTTGCATGAATGGGGGAGGGGCAGGAAAAGAACTCGCCGGGATGGGAAAATGAGTTCCTATGGGGACGGGGAAAAATTTGTCCCCGTGTCATTCTCTAGTATGAAATTTATCAAACAAGAATGTTTTCGGCCTTTTCCTGAAGGTGAGGTAACTTGACTCTGTCCTTACTGATGTGGGGGAGGTTATTCCAGGTTCTTGTGGCCATATAGGTGAATAAGGTATTGAAGATTCGTTTGTACTTCGTGATATACTGACCTTTATCGAGTTCTGGTAGAAAATCAAATTAGCACCACTACATACCCCATTTTACAAATATCCAAAGGCCGCATTTGGCAGGGCTTTTTTTAAAAATTATTATTAAATTAAATGTTCCTCTGGAAATCATTGCATCATTCACTTGTTCTTTGCTTGAAAACTTAACAGGACAAGCAAAGCAGAAACATTTAGCAGTGGATCTCGGAACCAGTATCAGATTAGCAAACATGCTGGCAACACAGCTGGTGCCCACCTCCAAAATATATCTGACTGGCGAAACATTTTCTGGAGAAAAACAGTACGCCAGAAACTGTTAATAGGTAACATATTGAAAGCCTCAGTAACAGCATGTCAGCAGTCCTTCTCTTCATGCAACTGAGTCTCCTTGTAAGTTCACTTCACACACACTACACCTTCTGGAGCATCCGACACTTTTTAAAAATCTGTTCTTATGCAGTGAGTTAAAAATACATTCTATGGCGGTGGAAGTGCTGAAGGCTCCCTGGAAAGTGTTCAATATGCTATGGGGTTTTTTTCAGGCTTCTCTGAAGTTTTCTGTCTTTTCTAATTCATTTGCTTTTTGGCTGTACTCAGGTAAGTTCATGGGTATTTGACCAGGCTCCAGGGAGTTTGGCATTTCTGGAGCCAAACTGAGAAGAGGAGACTGCGAGGGGATCTGATCGAGACTTTCAAAATACTGAAAGGATTCAACAAAATGGAGCAGGGAAAGCAGTTATTTACAATGTCCAATGTGACACGGACAAGAGGACATAGACTGAAGCTGAGGGGGGGACAGGTCCAGGACGAATATCAGGAAGTTCTGTTTCACGCAGCAAGCGGTGGACACCTGGAATGCTCTCCCAGAGGAAGTAATTGCAGAATTCACCGCTCTAGGATTTAAGGGTAAACTAGATGCACATCTCCCTTGAGAAGCATACAGTATATGGGGACTAAAACTATGCCAGGGTACATCTGGCGGGGCCTCCGCGTGTACGGATCACTGGACTTGATGGACCCAGGGTCTGATCTGGAGATGGCAATTCTTATGTTCAAATAGAGAATTAGGAAGGGAGAGGACATGCAGAAGATGGCCTTCTGTATATAGGAAGTTTGCTGTGGTTCCGTTATGGCTTATAGTTTGTGGTGTAATAGAGTTTTCTGAATCACCTTTCCTCAATAAGATAATGAGGTGATGTACATTAATAAAACAAGGGGAAATTAGAAAGGAATGCCATCAAATTGTAGAGGAAAGGGGAATTAGGGAAGGAGTAAAAAAGAAAAAAAAAATTAAGGCCGTGGACTCCCTGGGAACTGTGAGAACACAGTTGAACAGCAGTGGCCTTCTCAAATGAGTCTTTAACAGTATTTTAACGACCTCTTTTACAAAGCCGCGCTAGCAGCTGCGCTGCGCTAATGGCCCCGAAGCTCATAGAGATTTAAAGGGCTTCGGGGCTGTTGCCGTGCGGCTTTGTAAAAGAGGCTGTAAGTTTAGTGTAAGAGTGTTCAAGACGGATTATTGAAGGAAGAGAATTCCAAAGTGATGGAGCTTGCCAAAAGAAAGCATGTTCTCTAGTGGAGGCATAATGAGCTTGCTTCAGGGGTGGAATTCTCAAATGATTGTCATTGAGTGAGTGAAGAGCTCTAGCTTGGGGTATAAGGAATAATAGAGGAAGACATGTATGATGAAATTCCAGAGTAGAAGACCTTGTGAGTTAGAACCAAAGTTTTATATTGGATGCAGAAAGAGAAGGGAAGTGACAATCAAATCTAGTAGCATGAGTTAAAATATGAACAACAGTGTTTTGTATTGTCTGAAGACAGGGTAGTGTGTACTATGGGAGACCTAAATAAATGGTATTACAGTAATCTAACTGTGAAACAAGGAGAGTATACAAAAGTGTCAACTGTGAGGAAAAGTCAAGCTAGGGCCTAAAACATTTAAACTAACAAAGAGAAAGGAAGCAAGTTCTGGCCAGGACAGAAATTTAATGCGGGAAAGAGAATTATTGGTCAAGAGCAATCCCCAAGTACGTTAAAATGGTGTGCGAGTGGGGATAATAGAACCTGGGAAAGAGCAAGAGGGAGCAATCAATAGGACAGCAGAACTATCAGTAATCCAAATTGCAGTGGTCTTTGAAGAATTACGTTCAAGGTGATTGTCAATTAGCCAAGACCAAATGGAGTCTTGGGCTAAGCTTTGTCAAATCTGAGCTCACAGGGTTGGTTTCATAGGACAGAAGGATGTCGTCCACCTACTGAAAAGCACAGATACTGATGGGTAAAGGGGCTAAAGAAGATATTGAATAAAAGAGGAGCCAACAATGAGCCTTGTGGGACCGCATACGAGTGGATAATTACTAGAAGATAGAGACGAATGGGACACATGAAAGGTGGGACTTTGAAGTTAAGAGGTGAACCCAGAAAAAACAGTGCCTGAGATGATAAGTTCAATTTCACAGTGACTCTGGCATTTCTATGGCCCTAATTTGTTACTGTTGACTCGTAGAAGCTGCCATATGATTATCACGGCCAATCTTGGGATGGCACTTAATCATCATGTAATACAAGGTAACCTGAGGGGAAGATTAGGTGGCTAGATATATTGACAGACTGCTAGGAACGGGTGATTTTCAAATGGAATAGAAATTTTCAAAGAACTTGATGGATTTGTTCAATTTACAGGATGAAAGGGGGGTTAGTAAGGAGATAATGCTGGCTTTTTGCACCAGAAATAAGGTTTTACTGCCTCAAATATGACAGCATGAGAGATTTTTTTTTAAATTTGTTTATAAGATTTTCAAAATAATACATTCTAATAACAAAAATGGAATGACTATACCCAGTAATCCACATTTGGAGAAAGCATGGCCTTATCAAGGCATGCTCAAAGGAAATAAAGTGGAACATTTAACAACATCAAACCCACCAAAAAAGTGTAGCAAAATCATTTTAAACCTCCCAAATTCAGGTAGCCACATTGGCTGGAAAACCATGAAGGATCTCTCCATCCATGTGGGATCAGAAAATATGCATTGTGTACCAGCCAAAGTAATCAAGCACTTGCCAGGAAGTTTAAGAAAGAAACTAGCGCCAATATCTAGAACCTGGAATTTAACATAGTAACATACAGCAGTAAATGCCCTGTCCCTCCTGCTGGAACCCCCGAAGCCCCTCACCGAATGTCTGTAGTAGGAGGAGTGCCCAGTTCCTCCTGTTATCATTGCCCGAAGATCAGCGGCAGAAGGAATGCCCAGTCCTTCCTGCCAGAAACCCCCCACCTCTTCTGAAGATCAACGGCAAGAGGGATGCCCAGTTCCTCCTGACAGAACCCCCCCCCCTCTATGGGAATGTTCTAAGGGATCTGGCCAATCAAAGTCTTAGGCCACTCCCAGTGCATCCCAGAATGCACTGGGAGGGAGACTTAAGATTACGGTTGGCCCAGGCGTCTAAGTAAGCATCCCTCCAGCCGGCCTACAAGAAAAAGTTATGGGAGGATCCAGGTGGACTTGGGGAGTGTCAGGGTGGGAGTCAAGTTTTCAGGGGAGGTTCTGGTAGGAGGTTGTGGGCATCCCTCTTACTGTTGATCTTCAGGGGAGGGGGTTTCCAGCAGGAAGGACATCCCCACTGCCGTTGATCTTTGGGAGTGTTCTGGCAGGAGGGACTGGACATTCCTCCTGCCTGTGATCTTCGATGGATGGTGACAGGAGGAACTGGGGATTCCTCCAGCTGCGGACATTCAGCGGGGGGCTTCAGGGGTTCTGGAGGGAGGGACTGGGTGTCCCTCCTGTTGGCCGACTTCATGGCTGGGGGGTTTCCTGCTGTGACCACTGAGTTGATTGTGGCAGGGAGATTCCCTTGCTGCAATCAGCTCAGGGGCAAACACAATTCTCTAACCTGGCACTCTTGAACCCCCTCACGTGATCGCGCTCTTCACCAGCAAGAAGGATACCCAATCTCTCCTATCGGACAACCCCCCGAACCCCTGCCGGACTGCTAAGCCTACCCCGGACCTAAGATTCCGGTTGGCCTATGGGTGGGGCCTTAGGCGCCAGGGCCAATCAGGCCCTAGGCCCCTCCCCAGTGTATCCCATAATGCACCAGGAAGCGGCAGGCCCACCTTTCAGATGAAGGCAGGCCTGCTGGCTGGATGGAGGGAGGACCCATCCATCCATAAAAAAAAGGTTAGAGGGGGGTTGGGATGGGTTGCGGGGTTTGGGTGGGGTAAAGGGGGGTCTGGTTGGGGGTTGAGGGTGGTCTGGGGGTGGGCTGGGCAGCCGGCAGGGGTTTTGGGGGGTTGTCCGGCAGGATGGATTGGGCATCACTCTTGCTGGTGAAGAGTGTGATTGCACGGGGGGTTTAGGGGGTGGTGGCAGGAGAGATTGGGCATCTCTCCTGTTGCGATCATTGTTATTGGTGGTGGTGGGGGGTACGGTTCCACTATTGTCCAAGTGGAGTTTTTTATAACAGTTAGCTGGTTAAAGAATCGTGCTTTTAGGCAAAGGACTAGCTCCTCCTTCATCTAAAAGGTCTTGTTTTGGGCGTTTGGGACTGTGGCAATTTTTTGGTTGGGAATGTGTTGTAAACATACACATAGTGGTGTTCTGGGCTGAATGTACAGGTAGGCCATACTTGGAAAAAAATAGACTTTTGGACTTTTTTTTTTGTGAATGGACATTTCCCTGCTACCTACTTTGTATGCCTAGGGACTTAGGCCAAAAAGAGTCTTAGACGTTGTTTTTGATTATGCCCCTCCAATGGACTTTTTCTCCAGGAAATCGTACAAACCTTTCTTATTACCAGGTACATATATTGCTCTTACCACATTCTCTGGCTAGATTAATTGCCTTTTTTACCCGAATGTAATTTCTTATTATTTAACATTCCATTGATGTAAAGCACATATAAATTTTTCATCATGAATAAGATAGGCAAAGCTCTGTTTGGACATAGGAAGAGGAACCGGTGGATCCTTCAAGCTTCGTGCAAAATAGTCTCATTTTGAGGACAACCCAAGTGCAGGGTCTAACTTCCTGAGCTGAAGATGTCTCCCTCTAACCCTTTGGGTTGAGAATGAGAACCTGAACAATATGGTGAGAGTTAACCTCCTGCCACAGGATCCCACTGTGCCGTTTGAACCTTGGCCACAACTGAAGGATTGAACCTCCCATTAAAAAACATATTTATGATGTTCCATGAAAAAGTGTACAGTCTTGCAAAGACTGTGGTTTTCTCCAGATTCCGTTTCCAAATGAAGTCCTACAATAAATATGTTTCCCAAAACTGTAGTAAAGTGAAGTGGCTATTAGACTGCAAAACAGATATAACAACAGTTACTGCTGGTGTCTGCAGACCTTATATCTAGAAGACCTATCTAGAGATGGCAAACCATCTCCAACCCAATCCGTGTGCATGTTTATTCATTCTACTTTGACTCACACGCAATCTAATTTTTCTTTTCATTTATTCCAGAACTGAACCTATGCATTTTGTGTAGGCTTGGACGCCTTTTAGCAGATGATATGCATGAGTTTTGAGATCACTCAGGTGTCTTACACACATATTGGAGAAATTTTAAATGATTGAACTCGATTTTCACCTTGAAGTGAAATTCCAGGAGAAATTCCAAACAGTTTGTGAGATTTCCCCTTGCCAACCTCATGCTGACTAAGTTTGGATGTGTTTTGATTTAATCTGAAAGAGTGTATTCATCTCTGCTATTTCCCTCCGCATCACTGCTCCCTCTATACTGATCAGGATTCCTCCACCTGCATTCCTAACTGTGAGAGGTGCTGTTTTACCATCACATTTCCAATAGTGAGGGACAGACAAGCTCTGTAGGATTCCAAGGAACCTGCCTGTCCCTAGCAATGGAAAACACAGGCCTAGAGTCACTAACCTTCCTTTCCGTGTCCGATCCATGGGCGATTGCAGGCAGGCTGACGAACTCACTAAAGGCCAACATGCAAATGGGGACGATCGGAGGAACGCCCCCCACCGACCCCACGGATCGCTAGTGAGCGATCCTGAAGCATGTGCAGACCATCTGTAGATAGTCTGCGCATGCTTACGGAGCTACGAGCTGCTTTTTTTCTGTTTTTTTACTACTTCGCAAGCCCGTGATTTTAACCCGCAACCCACGGGTTAAAACTATGGGCTCGCACTGCAGGGGAAGGGCAGGAGAGTTGGGGCGGCAAGATGAGATTCAGGGTGCAGGGCAGCGAGTTGGGGCAGAGAGCAGGGTGGTGAGAGGAGAGTTGGGGCTGAAAAAGGCAGGAGAAGTCGGGCTGAAAAGGGCAGGAAAAGTCGGGCTGAAAAAGGCAGAAGTCGGCAGTGAGCAGGAAAGGTCATGAGAGGCTAGTCCCCACCAGTCGTTTCTTTTTGGATGGGCCAGCCCAGTCGGTGTTCCTGGAAAAGTTTAGTGAATCGCGTCCCTTCCTACTTTGCATTCTGTTTAACCTCATTTGCATGCGCGGATCAGAATCAGATCGGCCATGAGGTTAGTGAATCGGGTTGGGGTTGCAAAGGGGTTGCAAATCGATCGGTACACGATCGGTTTGCTTAGTAAATCTAGCCCACATTATTGAAGTGCACCCCCCACACACAAACACTGGTAGTTGGAGGACTTCCGCTCAGCTTAAAGGGAACAGTGCTCCCGATTACAAAAAATGTTTCTTTACCTCCAACAAGGAACATTTCATTAAAGAATATGTTTTATGCTTCTATTTTCTAAACAGACTAATTCAGTGTTTTCCAATACAGTATCAGCAAAATTGTGCTCCTAAAAGCAAGACGTTTTACTCATCCTTTGAAGGGAGAGAACCCCTCTGACCTGACCATAGTCTCTTCTTAGTTGCAGTTCTTCTTTTTTTCACTAGAGGGCACTCTCATTACACCTGCATCTGGTCTTTCTTGTCCATAGCTTGTTGTCTGGAGATGAAGGCTCCATTTCATTGCATTTTAAACATAATTTTTATGCAAGTGTGAAGAGATTGGGAAATGTTCAAAAGAAATTGCTTTAACTAGCCATGATTAAAATGTAGTAAATGAAGCAGATACCTTAGTCAGTCTGCCCGGTTTTCTTTTTCTCTGGGTCTCTAATACTTTGGGTAGATGACCATATGTTCCCATATTTGAACCAACACCAGATCCATCATCCAGGTCTTTGGCCCATCCTTTCAACCCTGCTCTTATCCTGCTGTCTCCTTTTGTTACAAGCATGTTCAAATTCTGGAACAGTGCCAGCCTCCACCATTTCTACTGCCAGACTATTTTGTTTAATTCTGGTCTCCTTATCTCAAGAAGGATATAGTGGCGCTAGAAAAGGTTCAAAGAAGAGCAACCAAGATGATAAAGGGAATGGAACTACTTTCATATGAGGAAAGACTAAAATAGTTAGGCTCTTCAGCTTGGAAAAGAGGGGAGATATGATTGAAGTCTACAAAATCCTGAGTGGAGAGAACGGGTACAAGTGGATCGATTTTTCACTTCGTCATAAATTACAGAGAAATACTTTTAAAATTGATAGGAGGAAATTTTTTTTTTTCACTCATAGAATAGTTAAGCTCTGGAATGCATTGCCAGAGGTTGTTGTAAGAGCGGATAGCATAGCTGGTTTTAAGAAAGGTTTGGACAAGTTCCTGGAGGAAAAGATCATAGGCTGTTATTGAAAAAGACATGGGGGAAGCTACTACTTGCCCTGGATCGGTGGCATGTAATATTGCTAATCCTTGGGTTTTGGCCAGGTGCTAGTGACCTGGATTGGCCACTGTGATAACGGGCTACTGGGCTTGAAGGACCATTGGTCTGACCCAGTCAGGCTATTCTTATATTTATATGTTCTTATTTTCCTCTTACAAGACCAAGCACTTAATCTGCCACCCAGCCTCCTCCCGTACCTTACCATCAAGTCTGGTAGTGAATCACACAGAACCATGAGGCTATTATTAATAATGTCTGGCCATACTCGGTTTATTGGCTTAAGAGTTATAATCACTTGCATTGTTTCCCTATAATCAAACTACCGGTAAGTGTACACTACCTTTCTCCTCATCGACTCTAAACAAGTTAGTCCTGTCTTGGTTCAAAAAGATATGAGGGTCATTTCATAAATAATGCACACTATTTTTTTTTTAAATTTACATGTTTGTTTTTTTCAAATATTTCTTTACAATCCCTTAATATAGTCTCCCTGCTTTGCAATGACTGAGTCCCCAACGTCTGGGAGCTTCATAATTCCACGTAAGACACCGTTTTTGTTCAGTTGCCGAATGGTGGAAGAAAGCTCTTCCAGAGATGCAAAACGATTTCCACGCATAGGTTGTTTCAACTTTGGAAAAAGGTCGAAGTCTGGACTGTAGGGAGCATGAGGTAACACTTCCCAGCTATATCCGTATAGTTTTTCAATGATGAGTGGAGAGCTCCATCTTCCCCACGATCCAAAAAATTTCGATGAGCTCAATCAAAAGACAAACAAATGATTTGTGCTTATGATCATGAAGGCATCAACATCACAGACAAAGTTTCATGTGGAAGAAGTGTCACAGCAGTGTATTATCGTAATTTTTTTCAAAAAAATGCACAGAAAAACACACAAAACCCAACCTCAGTTGCTTTTGGCTGGGCCACTCATTCTTCATGACAACGCTCGCCCGCACATAGGGAATGTCGTCATTGAAAAACTACGCAAATAAGGCTGGGATGTGTTACCTCATGCTCCCTACAGTCCAGACATGAGTCCACGAGACTTCGACCTTTTTCCAAAGTTGAAACAACCTATGTGTGGACATCGTTTTGCATCTTTGGAAGAGCTTTCTTCCACCGGTAGCCAAGCCATTCAGCAACTGAACAAAAACGGTGTCTTGAATGGAATAATGAAACTTCTCGGATGTTGGGACTCGATCATTGCAAAGCAGGGAGACTATATTGAAGGACTGTAAAGAAATACTTGAAAAAAAAAAATAAAACATGTAAATTTGAAAAAAATAGTGTGCATTATTTATGAAATGACCCTCATATCTTTTTGAACCATTTTTGAACCCCCCCCCCAAAAAAAAAAATATCCAAAAGAAAAATGCACAAAACAAGCCTTTGGGACGTAGGAGGGACCAGCAGTTTTAGTAGGCTGGTCACACAGAGATCCCAGCAGAGTAGTAGGGCACCTTAGGATTGAGAAAAAAAATGAAATGCTTTGCAGGTGTGGGATATCTTTAGTTCCATGATACTTCTTAAAATATAATGTATGCAAATGCAGACTGAAGATGTGGCCTAGGAGAAATGAGAGTCGCAGTAAGCACAATGTAAAGAGAGCTCTGCAAATACTGGGTTTGGTCTGTAAGAGTTCTGGGCCATGAAGTTCTATATCACGGGGAAGCTATATCGAACAGAGCTAGAGTCAGAAGGAGGAGGATTAGTTTCCTTTGACAATAAGAGCACCCACTCTTGGGAAACAGAGGAAGGCTTAGGTCAGTGGTATTCATTTCCAGTCTCTGAGGGTTGCAAAGAGTTCAGGTTTCAGGCTGTCCCTAATGATTATGCATGAAATAGATTTACATATAAAGAAAGTAGTTGACATGCAAATCTCTCTCATTTATTTTCATGTGTATTCTTTAGGGATATTCATTATGGATACCCTGAAAACCGAAATGATTTGTGACCTTCAAGGACTATCAGTGAATACCTTTACCTGAGTTAGAAGTTGTACCAGTGCTTAAAGAACTACATATCCCATCATTCACTGGTAAAGGAGCCACCCAGGCCTGGCTGAGAAGTCTCCTATGACCTGACACCACCTAATCACCTCGTATTTTTGGCTCATGTAAATTGTACCTCATTCCATGCATGAAAACATACTTCCACTTTGTTTCTGGAAATCAGCTGCAATCACACAATAGAGAAAAGCCAGGACTGCATTGGCCTGTTTGGATTTGATGTGGGCGAGGGGATAATTCTGTCCTACAAATATCCTTTCTTCATCCTCTAAGCTCAAACTATATCCCATGGAAAGCATGGCTTTCCATTAAATTCATTTGAGGTAATAAAGATAGTAACCGTGTATTTCTCTGTGATTAATACAGACCAGTCAGATTAATGAGGCAAAAATGGAGTACAAACTCTGAATGAAATGGACGTGTAGGCTGCTTAACTAAAGTGTGCTGTATTCTTACTGAAGCCATCCTCTTGTTTTACAATGGATGACCTTCACATATTGGTGTGAATGTCTTACCATGCATTATCCCTCTGCACACACTTCTGATTAATTGCCAAGTCCAGAACAGTCAGAAAATGGTCCTTTCCTCCTCCCCCCATGCCAGTAAAAGTCTCTAGAGTCCCACCGACAAGCCCTAGCCTAGGGCTTCACAGTCCATCAGACAAACTGGTAATTAACACAGCTCCAGATTCCTAAGAAAACTAACTTTGCTTCAAATTCTATTAGTGAGGTGGCCCAGGGACATAGTAACATTTTTGCATGAGTGCACTGTCCCATGTCAGTATTCTAACAACAAAGCGGCATTCCCAGCCTCTGCCTCATAATCGGAGCTGTCATTGGCCTGCTGCACTTGTTGATTTTTGATTAACTGAATAAGGAGCCCTTTTACGAGCTGCGTTAGGTGCTAATGCATGCTTAATGCAACTTATATGGGCTTATGAAGGGCCGCAAACAAGTTTTCACTATGTCTCCAATTAGGGTTACCAGACGTCCCATCCGGATGGCTTTTCAAAACCTGGCACTCTGTCCGGGTTTTGAAAAGCTTCTTCTTCAGATCGTGTCAGGAGGGGGGCATCCGTGCATGCGTGGCTGCCCACCTGACTGATGAGAACAGGCCGAGGGGGGGCGGGGCTAGAGCATGGCGTGGGTGTAACGGGGTAGGGCTGGGTGAAACTGATCAGGCCTGGGGGGCAGGTCTCTGGGTCTGGTTTTTATGCAACTAAAATCTGGCAGCCCTATCTCTAATGAATATCTATGCGAAAGATTTACATGCTTACTGCCCCCCATTGTATCCAGCATATCCTGAAAACCTGACTGGTTTGTATTTGAGATCTCTGCTCTAGTGCTCTAGGCTCTTAGTTACTAATCTGTGTTAAGGTTTTAATGCACATTTATGCATATTTAATTGAGGTAAGTGGGCTGTTGTAAAATAAGATTGTTTTATTTAGTGTATGTTATTATTGCAATGTAGTTGGAAGACTCCCGCTCAACTTAGAGGGACCAGTGCCTGCTAGTAGCAGAGCGAGGGTAGGAGGTGCCCGGTATGCCCTCCTCTCCCCCCACAGCTCCTTCCGTGCCCCTCCACTCTATACTCGTGCTCTCCCTTCCCCCCACGTACCTCTGTAAACTAAACTAAACTAAACCTTAGGCTTATATACTGCATCTTCTCTATAACAGTAGAGCTCAGAAATCAGCTCGAGTGGCTTCTCCAGCATGCCGTTCACGCCAGCGTTGGGTTTCCCTCTGACGTCACTTCCTGGTCCCTTGACCTGGAAGTGATTCAGAGGGGGACCAGGCCAGCGCGAGCAACAGGCAGGAGAAGTTACTCACGCTGATGAAGATCTACAACGGTATTGGGTGGCGGGGGAAGGGATGACATGAGAGTGGCACAGTGGGGCGGGGTGGAGACGGTGCCCCCCCCTTACTACGCCACTGGTGCCCACCTACCTTTTGTCTTCATTTGTACAGATATTATTATCAATTAAAACAACATTCTTACTTTTGAAACTACAAAAGTACCCATGAAGACACCTTTGTCAGTTGTAGGTGAAAGAACTCATGTAGTTAAATGATGTACATACTTCTATCCACATACAGGGTATATAAACAGCTGATTTAAATGAATAAAACACCTTTTACTCACAGAAATCCCTCTGAAAATTGCCTTTCTCTTGGAAATGAGATACAGGATTTAATGTGTGGGTTGACTGTAGAATTCGCTAATCACTACGACTCCATTTCTTCCTAGTCCCTGCTTGATGGGAACCGGATCACAAAGCTAAAACTGTGTTATATCCACATCACGCTATAATAGGTTGACAATGAGCAGAAAGATCAGAGCTTGAGCTAAAAGAGCCATTTACTCTGAGAAGCAGCTAAGAAAGGATAAAGCAGGGTAGATTGATTTAGGAAACGAGAGAGTCTGAAAACATATGGCATTTGTTCATCTCATGCTCACAAAATGCAGAAGCTTCAAAGCTATTCCAGTGTACTGTTTTTTCATGCCAATTGACAGGGGAGCGCATGTGGAGGACAATTTCAAACCCCATTTCTGCACTGCACATAAAGTCATGTTTTCTGCATGGAAATAGGTGTTTTTAAAAGTGTGTAACCGATATACTTGTAAAAGCATCCACATATAGCAGAGACATTCCCCAGGCATGGTCTTGGGGGCAGGGGGTTACATTTATGTGCAAACCTAGGGGCCCTTTTACTAAAATGCATTAAGTTTTGGACTTAATGCCCTACAAGGCTGAATTTTAATGTGCAGCAAGCCTAAAACTGCTTCAAGAAGGGGAGTTCTTACAATATACTATTGCACATCATGGGTTAACATTTGGTACTGATTTAATATGGGAGCACTTACAATCTCCTGTTTAGGATAGCATAGCTGGTTTTAAGAAAGGTTTGGACAAATTCCTGGAGGAAAAGGCCATAGTCTGTTATTAAGACATGAGGGAAGCCTCTCCTTGCTCTGGATCGGTAGCATGGAATGTTGCTACTCTTTGGATTTTGGCCAGGTACTAGTGACCTGGATTGTCCACCGTGAGAGCGGGCTACTGGGCTTAATGGACCATTGGTCTGACCCAGTAAGGCTGTTCTTATGTTATTAAGGCCCTGATTCTATAAAGTCCACCTAAAGATAGGCTTCTATGTCAGAGCCTAATTTAATTGAATAGGCTTAATCAGTGCTGATATTAATATTCAACACCTCACAATTGGCTTTGATTGGACTTAATTGAAAGTTAGGTGCCTAAATAAATAACCTGTTCTATAAAAAGTATGTGCCCAGCTCAAAATGCCTACACTAAAAGTGGGCGTGGCCAGGGGGGCGGATCATGGGCATGTTTTCGAATTAGGAGCCTCTGTGTGAATCAGGTGCTGCTATGCTCTGATATCGGTGCCTAACTTTAGGGATAGAAAACCCTGGCATAAATTGGGACACCTAAATATTAGGATGCTGAGCATGGTTCTGCAATGGGCGCCTAAGATTTATAGAATCTGTGCCAATTTTGGTGCCTAGCTAGGTGGACTATGGGTTCGATTCTGTATAAGGCTCCTACGTTAGAGTTACTGGATTTTATGTATGTAAAATCCGGACCCATAGACCTGCCCCCAGGACTTCCCAGTTCCACCCAACCCTGCCCTCTTATGCCCACACCACGCCCCAGCCTCACCCCTCGCCCCCATCTCCCTCAGCCTGCTCGTCTCCTTTGGGAGGGCATCCACGCATGCACGGATGCAACTCGATGATGCCACTCAGATGCGCGCATGTGCATGATGTCACTGCGATCGGCTTTTCAAAACCCAGACAAAGTGTCGGGTTTTGAAAAGCTACCCGGATGCCCGTGGGTAAATCTGGACGTCTGATAACCCTATCCTGCGTTAACCAGTGCACGCTCATAACATTGATAGACTCTCACATATACAACGTACATACTTATGAAAGGAATTTTTTTTAAATAAATTAAAATTCTGGACTCTTTTGTGGCACACCCGGAATCTCTTCAGGGCACACCGCTGTGCCGTGGCACAACGTTTGAGAGACACTAGGTTAGAGCTACAGCCTCAGCACCCTGAGGATGTGGGTTCGAACCCCACACTGCTCCTTGTGACCCTGGGCAAGTCACTCAATCCTCCATAGCCTCAGGTACATTAGATAGATTGTGAGCCCACTGGGACAGTCAAGAAAATGCTTGAGTACCTGATTGTAAACTTCATGGAGAACCTTGATAGACAGTATATAAATAAGAGCATAAGAGTTGCCCTCAAGCCCAGTATCCTGTTTCCAACAGTGGCCAGCCCAGGTCACAAGTACCTTGCCAGATCCCAAGGAGTAAAAACAGATTTTACGCTGCTTATCCTAAGAATAAGCGGGTGGATTTTCTCAAGCATACTCTTACAGACATGTCTTCCTTATCTGCCATGATGAAACATACAAAGTTCTTCCTCTCGCTGTGACCCAACAATGAAGACTACGGCAGTCCAACTGCAAGATCAGAAACACCGGTGTATGAGCTCCCCCAAGAACCAGCACCGCGTTGCCACGTCTACTTCTTGGAAAGAAAAAGAGGCGGTCTCATTACTTTTCAATCGGCTCGTGCATAATGGCAGTTCCGATGGCAAATAAAATGGCCATCTTAGCATTTAGCACGCACTAATCATTTGCGTGCACTAAATTAGTTACTGCATCTTAGGACCCCTTACAACAACTTAAACTAACACGACATATGTCAACGGGAATCTTATCTCAAACATTAGCTTGTTTGGATCACTGGAGAAAAACCCAGCAGTGTAGGTCCATTCCTTGCAGCCCTCTCCGAGGGATAAGCAGCAGTTTTCATAACTCTGCCTAATAATTGGATATGGACTTTTTCTCTAGGAATCTGTCCAAAACCCTTTAAACCCAACTGTGCTAACTGCCTGAGCAGATTAGCTCCTCAGGTAACAAATGCCACTGCTTTGGTTTGATGAGTGAAAACAAGAGACCAGGTCAGCCCAGTTGCTCCACAGTAAAAATGTTTGTAGCATTTGTGGATTATGACTTTGATTTTCTGTGTAATACATCAATAAATAAGCATCAAGAACATCATCCGCCATAGTTTCTTTTCGTTTTCATTTGATGAGTGAAAATACACTTTCTCCGACGTGTTTGCTGTTGGTGAGTTTCTTGGAGCGTATTCTAATCCAAGTACTATGTGAAGGAGCATATCACTGTTTCCTATTAGCCTGTTCCAGCCACTCATGATTTTATAGACCTCTATCATGTCCCTCTGAGCCATATTTTCTGGTTCAGTCGATTATTTTATCTCACCTCGACTACTGTAACGCTCTTTATCTTGGTATCACAAAAACCTGTCTTTTTAGACTACAATTGGTCCAGAACACTGCTGCTAGATTGATTTTCAGGAAATGTAAGTTTGATCATGTGACACCATTACTCTATAACCTTCATTGGCTTCCTGTGTATTTTAGAGTCCAGTTTAAATGCTCCTGTGTCATTTTTAAAATTCTTTTTGGTATTTTCACTCCTTTAGTTTCTCTCTCGTGGAATCTTTATAGATTCTCTTTTGCAAGGGGCGACCAACAACTTAAGCTATCCTGCCCATCTAGTAAAGGTATTACAAGAACCAAGGCTTTCGGTCAATCTTAGTCCTTTAAGTTCACTCAACTTTGGAATGATCTTCCACTTTTTTTGCGTAACTCCAGCTCCCTTCCTTCCTTTCGTAAGTCTTTGAAAACCATTCTGTTTACCAAACATTTTAGTAATTAACTCCTCTTCTACTTCTGTTATATTATTATTGGTTCAACCTATTTACTGTTTTATATTTTTTAACCCAATTACTGTAAACCGAGTTGAGCTTTCCTGGATTGAAGACTCAGTATACAAAACTAAGCATTAGATTAGATTAATTTCCAGTTAAGCAACCCTAACCTGTTTAATTTTTTTTCAAAAGAGAACCTTTCCATCTCCATTATCATTCTTAATGCTTTTCTCTGAATATATATAATACACAAATCAAATCAAATGCCGACAAGGTTGGTATTTTATTCATTTGGGACCTCCACTCTTTTTCCAGCATTTACTTTCCTGCTATCTAGGTTTTATTAACCGATGCTCTAAACATTTCTCAGGAGCACTCCAACAGCAGTGACCCATAAGCAGCAGGAAGCAGCAGTTCAGTGAAAGAGAAAATGAATCATTGGTCTCTCTCCTACATGCCGAAGATCACTGAAGCGATACCTCGGAAAACATGACGCTGCTTCAGTGATCGAACCAAATTTGCAGAAGAAATCAAAACAAAAAAATAGGCATAATGCAATATTTCTTGACGTTTAAGAAGCATTTCATTTTCACCCTTTGGTTTTGGAGTTTTCCAGTGGTTTCACAGGCACAGTTTGGGGTGGAAATTGGGAGGCAGTGCTAATACTTGATTGGTCCCTCTACTCCCATCATCATTATGACCTCCTTACCCTCTCCACCTCCTCCTGATTTAGCAGGCAAACTACACTTATGGTTGTATTGATCATTATTTATTACTATTGTGATCTCTGGTTATCTTTGGATGTGATCTGTCATTCCCATCTTGGCATTCTATTGCAAATATTCAGGTAGCATAGTGTCTACTGGGGTCACATGGAGCCCTGAAAGGTTCATATAGAAACATAGAAACATGATGGTAGGAGAGGAGCGCTGTTGTCTGGGTGTCTGCAGAAGGAGAGGGAAGTTCATTTGTGGACCTTTCACTGTTCATAAATTTTCCTGAGTGTTTTCTACTCTGCTTAAAGTGTTGCGAATCGGTCAGGCACTTTGGAGGACCTACTCTGACATCATCTGGGGTCCTCTCAAGCAGCTGAAAACGCAGATGAGCTGGTGGTACGTGGCCACAGGGCGTGGCCAAAGGGGCATGCCAGGCTCCTTGGGAGCCCCTTTGGAGTCATGTGGAGATACGTGGAGGAAAGTCTCCTGAGGACTGGGTAAATATTAGTAAAAAGATATATATTTCTCTTTATTTTGTATCTTTTAGGAGATTTAATTATGGTGGGTAAGGTTTCTACATCAATTCTGCCTGGACCAATGGATCGTCATGTGATTACCCCAGTACTAGCTTCCCCTCAAGCAGAGAGGTTAGATCAGGTCTCAGAAGCTTCACTTAGCTCTCGTGATCAAACTCCTCCTCTCCCTCCAATATCCTCTGAGGTAAAAGAACCCAAAGATGGTCCTGGAGCTTCAATAGAAGCCATTGAGTCTCCAGCCAAAAAAAGAATTATCTTATTTGAAAACGCCTCAAATTTTCTCTACTCCTTTGGAGGGGCTGGTTGGCTCAGATGAAAATCCAGAAGAGGTGTCCTTGAAGGATTTATGGACACTTAGAGGGGCATAATCGAAAGGGACGTCTAAGTCCGTATACATCCATTTCGCAAGTTGTCCAAAGTCAAAAAGAGCCTAAGTCCCATTTTCGAAAGAGACGTCCAACGTCTTTTGACTTTCGAAAATCGTCCAATTATACGTCCTGAAGATCTGATTGTTCAAGCCGCTAAAACGTCGATCTTTAAAGCACATTTTCGTCCAACTGTCCGTCCAAGTCCAAAACGTCTAGAACAAGCCCTGTTGGACGTGGGAGGGGCCTGCAAAGTGATGGACAGAACACTCAGACAGGGCACCTTAATAGTGGGGTACCTTACAGGGCACTGCTGTGAACCTCACAAACAGTGTACCATGGCTTCTCCTCACTATAGCTCCCTTATAGGTGACAGTGAGCCCCCCCAAACCACCTCCAGAATCCCCTAGACCCACTTCTCTACCACCCCAATAGCCCTTATGGCTGCAGGAGCCACTTATATGCCAGTATAAAAGGGTTTTGGGGTGTATAGGGCAGTGCACATGTTTAAGTATCAATGCAGTGATTACAGGGGCTTATGGGCATGGGTCTTCCTCTCTATGAGTCCCTAATAGAGGTCTGCATGGGAACAGGGATCGCGGGAATCCCACAGGTCCCGCGGGAATCCCCCCTAACCAACGGGATTCCCACGGGGACCCCCCTCTGGCCCATGGGACTCCCACAGGGACCCCCTTCTAACCAACGGGACTCCCACAGGGATGGAAGGTTTTGGAAGCAGGATTCATCCATATAATATAATGGACATGTCAGTCTTAGTAAAAGAGGGGGTTTATAAGTTAATTACCTGAACAGAAAACAAAAAAGGGTTCCATCAAAGAGATTCCACAAGTAAAATAGCAGCGCAAACACAAAAGAAACTGTGGAATTGATGTTCTTATCAGAAGTAATTGCTGCTTTTTATGGGGACGGGTGGGGATGGAGGTAATTCCTTGCGGGGATGGGTGGGGACGGAGAGGATTCTGACGGGGACGGTTGGGGACGGAGAGGATCCTGGCGGGGACGGGTGGGGACGGAGAGGATCCTGGCGTGGATGGGTGGGATTTCTGTCCCCGCGCAACTCTCTAGTCCCTATCCACCCCCAAGATGACTTAAGCTGCCTCTGTGTTGGACGACTAGGCTTTCCTATGCCAGGCGGCCAGGTGATGATGGTCTGGAGGCTGAATTTTAAAGTTGTGATTAAAATTTTTATGGGGTGGGGGGGTCGGTGACCACTGGGGTGGTGTGTGGGGGTCTGTTTTATGTGTTTGCAGTGCATATCTGGTGAGTTTAGGTGGGTTTTTGTGACTTAGACCATGTTTCAAATGGTCTAAGTCACAACGTCCAAGTTCCGTCGATTGTGGTCTGTATCACTTTTGGTTATATATGCTGTACGACTAAGTCTAAGCCAGCCCACGTCCCGCCCAACTCCTACCCTCGACACGCCTCCCGAAACGCCCCGTTTAGCTTTGGACGTTGAGCGGCACTATGAGGGCCTATGTCGTTTAGAAATATGTTCAAAACCCGGTTTGATTATCGGCGCTTGGACGTTTTTGAGAAATGTTCGTCCAAGTGCCGACTTAGGCCGGTTTTTGGACGTTTTTCTCTTTCGATTATGAGCCTCTTAATGTGCGGATGAAAAAGTTATTGAAAACAGTTGTATCTCAATCACAGGTATTTTCTAGTTGTGGAAAAACTGGATAATATCTATTGTAATATTAAAATCTTATGGCCTCTTTTACAAAGCCGCGCGGCAACAGCCCCAAAGCCCTTTAAATCTCTATGGGCTTCAGGGTCGTTAGCGGAACGCAGCTGCTAGCTTTGTAAAAGAGGCCGTTAGACTCACATATAACTAATAATGAGAAAAAGGTTATTAGCCTACAGTCGGTCTCCATGTCATCAATAAAAGATTCCCATACTGTGTATTTGAAATTGGAATCAATCTTGGTTTTTCCTGTTGCATAGAGCATAATGGACTCCTGTTAAGTTACATAAAACTCAGCAAGAGGTGGACCAGTTGGAGTCTATTGATATAGACTTAACAGGGTTTCTTGAGGACTCGCAAGATTTAATATCATCTAGGGCCACCCTGCTTGTTGTATTTCAGAGTGAGAAAGATAAGGCACTCATCATGAAGCTTTATTTTTCAAATAAGAATGCTTTATTTTGTGGAGCTAAGATACAGATTTTTCCCGAGGTGGCAAGATCAACCAAACTGAGAAGGAAAGGTTTTTTAGCCTTAAAATCTCAAGTTATGGAGATGAGAACTACTTTTTTTTTTTAGTTCCCTAGTAAATGTTTAGTTACTTTTCAAACTAAAGATTATATTTTTTGGAACCCTGTCCAGTTAACACAATTTATTAATAAAAAATGATGATTCTGAGTTTTCTTTTGAGGCAGCTGTTTTCTAAATGAGGAGTTATATAATAACTAGTCTTTAAGCCCGTTACATTAACGGGTGCTAGAATCGATGTGCCTTTCTTTCTGTCCTCTCTGTCTCCTTAGCCGCTGTCTGTCTTTCTTTCTTTCTGTCTCTCTCTCTCTCCTTGGCCGCTTTCTGTCTGTCTGTCTTTCTTTCTGTCCGTCTCACTGTCTCTCTTCCTGGCCTCCTGCCTATCTCTCTCTGGTCCCTTGAGCAAACCAAGATTGCTGCCTATCCCCCAGCACACCCTCCCCTCAAAGCAGCCCCTTTTCCCTCTCCCCCTCTACTTCTTTCTGTCTCTCTGTCTCTCTCCCTGGCCCCCTGCCTATCTCTCTCTGGCCCCCCTGAACAAACCAAGATTGCTGCCTGCCCCCCCGCATACCCCTCCCTCCAAAGCAGCCCCTTTTCCCTCTCCCCCTCCACTTCTTTCTGTCTCTGTCTCTGTCCTCCTGCCTATCTCTCTCTGGCCCCGCCACGCCCGAGCAAACCAAGATTGCTGCTTGCCCCCCAGCACACCCCTCCCCCCAAAGCAGCCCCTTTTCCCTCTCCCCCTCCACTTCTTTCTGTCTCTCTGTCTCTCTCCCTGGCCTCCTGCCTATCTCTCTCTGGCCCCCCCCTGAGCAAACCAAGATTGCTTGCCTGCCCCTCAGCACACCCCTCCCCCCAAAGCAGCCCCTTTTCCCTCTCCCCCTCCACTTCTTTCTGTCTCTGTCTCTGTCCTCCTGCCTATCTCTCTCTGGCCCCGCCACGCCCGAGCAAACCAAGATTGCTGCCTGCCCCCCAGCACACCCCTCCCCCCAAAGCAGCCCCTTTTCCCTCTCCCCCTCCACTTCCCTGTGCAGCAGTAGCAGCCGGATGCCTTGCAGCACTTCGAAGGACATCCTCCTGCCGTTGCTCTCACCACCGCATGCGGCGCAAGCCACTGCACGTGCCGCAAGCTGCCACACACCGCATGCGCTGCGTGCTGCCACGCGCTGCAAATCGAACACAGCCAAGGAGTCACAAATCACACTGTCAGGGATCACGGAGTTGTAAGTGTGCATGTGCGCTTAGGGTTTTATTATAGAGGATAAGACACCTGTAGATTTAAGGGAAGGAATTTACCTATCTTTAGTTTTGTTTTCTTATTATTTTTCCTATATAAATTGCATTCCTCTTTATTTAATGAGGGCTTGTTGGAATTTCCTATTTAGTTTAGAACTAAGATTGCAAAATTGTAAAATGGTATGATTCTGAATTCCATATCATGTATATGTTTCCTTTTGTAAACATTTATTTGAAAATTAATTAAAAACCTAGGGGAAAGACGAACAAACCAATAGTACAAAAAAAAAGGGTCGAAACAAAAGAGAAGAGGGTATGGGTATAATATCTTTGGAAAAAAAAGTTTTAAGATTGGTTTTGAAATTGTTTAAATTAGTTTCTTGCTGTAGTGTTAGGGGAAGGGCATTCCAATGTGTGGGCGCAACTACTGAGTAAATGGTAAAGCGGAGACTCAGAGGAGACATGATAGAAACCTACAAGATCATGAAGGGCATAGAGAAAGTAGAGAGAGATAGATTCTTCAAATTTTCAAAACATAAAAGAACAAGAGGGCATTCGGAAAAATTGGAAGGGGATAGATTCAAAACAAATGCTAGGAAGTTTTTCTTTACTCAGCGGGTGGTGGACACCTGGAATGCGCTTCCAGAGGACGTAATAGGGCAGAGTAGGGTACTGGGGTTTAAGAAAGGATTGGACAATTTCCTGTTGGAAAAGGGGATAGAGGGGTATAGATAGAGGATTGCTGCACAGGTCCTGGACCTGTTGGGCCGCCGCGTGAGCAGGACTGCTGGGCGCGATGGACCTCGGGTCTGACCCGGCAGAGGCATTGCTTATGTTCTTATGTTTTTCACGTTGAAATGGGGGACCTGTGTAGTTCCGTATTTAGCGGTGGCCAGCAACCTCCAGTTTCTATAAAAACTATTTCTGCTATAGTTTTTTGAAAAATGTTGTGATGTTAGTCTTAGCTAGTGCTGCTTTATCTAGTAAATGACACTTTGAAACTCTTCAGTATGTAACTATTGTAAATTGCCTAGAATTGCGGGATATAAAAGCTTTTTAAATAAATAAATAAGTAGCGTGCAAACTTGCACACCATTCTGAGTTTTGCATGCAATTAAATTGGCTAATGAGCCAATTAGCGCCAATAATTGGTGTTAACTGGCAACAGTTTGGATTGGCGCGCGTTGTTCACCACGACATTCTACTTTACCAACTCTCCGAGATTGGCATCACCTCTACAGTCCTTGATTGGTTCTCAAAATTCCTTCGTTCCCGTTCCTACACTGTCAACAAGAATGGCACCTCATCCTCCCCCTGGATACCAATCTGTGGAGTCCCGCAAGGTTCACCTTTATCCCCTATCCTTTTTAACATCTATATGTCCTCCCTAAAACTCCTCCAGCTATCCTCCCTTGAAACAATTTACACCTATGCTGACGACATCCTTGTCCTTCTGGAGACAGACTCGAACCTCAATGATCTCTCAGAGAACATATCCTCCTGTATCTCGAACCTGCAATCTTGGGCCCACACCGTCCAAATGAAACTGAATGAATCCAAAACAAAACTTCTTTGGCTTGACCCAAAATTAGTCCAGCTACCCACCTCAATCCCACTGTCCTCCGGCTCCACCCTGCAGCTCGAATTCTCAAGCAAGGTCCTAGGTGTCACCATTGACTCTACACTGTCCTTCAACGACCACCTCAACTCCCTGGTAAAAAAATGCTATTTCAGCCTTCATATGCTGAGGACAGTAAGATCCTGTTTCCATCAAAAACATTTCGCCGTTCTCTTCCAATCCATCATCCTCTCCAGACTGGACTATTACAATTCCATCTTCATATGCCTAACAAAGAAAAACCTCCACAGACTCCAGCGGATCCAAAATGCTGCGGCCAAGCTTATCTTTGCAAAAAGTAAATTCGATCACGTCTCACCACTCCTTTCCAAGCTTCATTGGCTTCCGATAATTTCCAGAGTCCACTTCAAATGCATCTGCCTAACTTTCAAGATCCTCCACGGCATCCTTCCTCCATTAATCCCACTGTCCTGGAATTCCCCGAATCTTAGTACCACCAGACCTACCCAAAAATCAAAATTATCCTTCCCCTCATTAAAAGGCATTTCCCACCCAGGAAAACTGGGGACTTCCCTCCTCTTCAGATTCACCGAGCTCTGGAATAACCTTACCTCCCCTCTTCGGAACCTGAGTGCTCTCCAACCCTTCCGCAAACATCTTAAAACCTGGCTTTTCTCAAAAACTTAATCATTCCCTCCTCATCTGACATCCCAGCTCTTTAACATTCCTCTTTCCTCCGATCTTCATCTAACCCCTTTCCTTGTAGTTCCTTTCTCTTCACAATCCCTGTAAACCGTGCCGAGCTCTATGACCATGGAGATGGCGCGGTATACAAACCTAAGATTTAGTTTAGTTTATTTTAGATCGGCGCGCGCATCTTACTAAGCGGTATTCTATAAAGATCCGCACGCAAATTTTTTTTAGCATGCAACCAAAAAGGGGGCCTAGGCATGGGAGGAGCTTAGGCGGGTCAGGGGTAGGGTTACCATATTTGGAGCCCCACGAACCCAGACGCATGAGCCCACCCCATTCCACCCCATCCCTGCCTTGTTCCCATCCCGCCCAGTTCTGTCTCAATCCCTGCCCCCTCAAAGCCTTGTCTTCCCCGACGAGCTCGGCCGCGTCTGGAAAGCCTCATGCATGTGCGGACGTGTGTGATTTCATCCGCGTATGCTCAAGAGCCCTCCAGATGCAGCCCCAGCTCACTGGGGCTTTCCTAAACCTGAACAAACTGCCAGGTTTTGGAAAAATTTTCTATCCTGCCCTAGGGGGGAACCTTCAGGGTGGTTTACAATTTAAAACAAATTATAATAACAATACATTGTAAAAAATAAGAGACCAACATAATACATAAGGCTCCTTTTATTAAGGTGCGCCAGCGTTTTTAGCGCACGCAGCAGATTGGCGCGCGCTAACCCCACGCTACGCGGCTAGAACTAACACTAGCTCAATGCTGGCGTTAGCATCCAGCGTGAGCGGCATTGTAGTGCGCTATTCCTCGCGTTAAAGCCCTAAAGCAGCTTAGTAAAAGGAGCCCATAGAGTTAAGGTTCAAGAGACAGAAATATAAAAATTATAACAAAACTAGTGTTTTAGCCCGTTACATTCGTTACAGTAACGGGTGCTAGAATAGCCCCACCTATACCCTGACACTGACTCTGACCCCACCCATGCCCCGCCTCTATCATGCCCGGACCCTGCCTCCCACTGATCCCAGTCCCACCACCTCACCTTTCACCATTTCCTTTGTACCCTTTTGGCCCTCCTGACAGGGTCTTTACTTACCCGAGGCGGCAGCAGCAGTCCTGATGTACCAACCTTTCCTCCCTCAGTGTCCCAAAGCAGCAGTGGTCCTACCATTTCCATCTCTCCCTTTCCCCCTTTCACACACTCTACCATCTCTCTCTGACCCTGTTTCACCTCTTTTGCCATCTTTCCCTTTCCTGTCCCCCTCTGTCCTTCCCCAAGACCATCTCTCTCTCCTGCCCCCTCCACACTCCCTGAAGTCTATCTCTCCCTATCCCCTACCATCTCTCCTGGTCCCCCTAGTAGCCTCTCTGCCCTTCTCATCCATCTGTCTCTGTCTCTCTCTCCTCACCTCCTGCCTGTGCGGAACTCTCGCAGCTCCTCCTCGTTCTCCTCCAGCCAGGCTTCAGCCATCTGCCGCCGCAGCCTGCAGCCGCCGACAGCCGCCGTGGCCGACATCCACCTCGGGGGATTCTCGCGCATGTGCACTCCTACCTGCGGTGCCCTACAGCGCACAGAAAACGGGAGCACGCAGGAGGAAGTGCGCATGCGCACTTAGGGCTTTATTATATTAGATGTGTGTGTGTGTGTGTGGGGGGGGAATAACATTGAGGATTTTCTTCTGTTTTCCATGATACCAGCAGTGCTTCCCATTAAACTTGAGAGTATGCAACAGGAAAAAGATAACGTGGTTTACAAAGCAAACATACATAATCATGTAAACACACATAATCAAGACAACGTAACACATTGAACTCATTACAATTACCTAAGATCCTAAAACTAGTACAAATCAACTAGTAAAATTTCAAAAATAAGGCAGCAAAAACTGACCTTCAATCAATGGAAATTATTGATTTAAGTGTTAAAGATATGGAATTCCAATACTATGGGCCATTGACGGAAAAAATGGCTTCTCCGACATGTTCATGGACTATTTCTTTATGCGATGGAATTATAAGCAGTTGCTTATTCGTGAATCTTAAATTTCTTCTTGATGTGTACGGACTCAGCAAACGTGCTAGGTACGGTGGCTCATCTATGATCAATACCTTAAATGTGATTAGAAGTAATTTATATACAATAACTGTCATGTACCTTTCTTTTATTTGACTTCCTTACACATTGGGGGGAGGGGATGTATTATTGTTTGCTATACTTAATTATCTATATTACTGAAATTAAATATGTATTTCTTTTTATTAATTATGGGGAGGAGGGGGTGAAAATGATTGCTTTTTGAATTATTTATGTATTTAAGTGTGTTCTGTGTAGTGTTTATGTTTAATTTTATTGTATATAATGTAGACTGAGGTGAGATATATTAGAATGAAGAAAGTATCAAATAAACCGATCTCAACTGTAAGATGTTACCTCACAGCTTTGCTAAATTTCATTCAACAACAGTTTATTTAAAGCTTTATATTCACTGGTCCTCAGCAGGCCACCACGCACTCAAACTCCCTCATTGTGCTGGGCTTTACGCTCCCACTCGTCATTGGATCCAGTATGCACTATTTTGATTTTTTAAATAAATAACTTAATGTAAAAAAAGTACTTAGCTTTTAGTAAGACGCTGTTCAGGGGGGGTTTATTTCACCATGCACCAACATGTTTCGCCCGTGTAATTCGATGGGCTTTATCAAGGTTCCCACTCCCTCTTTGTGCTACTCAACCAACCATTGCGTCAAAACGAAAAATATTCAAACGAAAAATTCGTTTTGACGCAATGGTTGGTTGAGTAGCACAAAGAGAGAGTGGGAACCTTGATAAAGCCCATCGAATTACACGGGCGAAACATGTTGGTGCATGGTGAAATAAACCCCCCCTGAACAGCGTCTTACTAAAAGCTAAGTACTTTTTTTACATTAAGTTATTTATTTAAAAAATCAAAATAGTGCATACTGGATCCAATGACGAGTGGGAGCGTAAAGCCCAGCACAATGAGGGAGTTTGAGTGCGTGGTGGCCTGCTGAGGACCAGTGAATATAAAGCTTTAAATAAACTGTTGTTGAATGAAATTTAGCAAAGCTGTGAGGTAACATCTTACAGTTGAGATCGGTTAATTTTATTGTATGGCATTGTTAATATTTGAAAATTAATAAAGATTTAAAAAAAAAAAAGAAGTAATTTATATACAATGCGGATTTTACAGGGAGCCAATGAGCACTTTTCATAAACGAAGATATATGATTGAATTTATGAAGATTATGGATTACTCTTATAGCTGTGTTCTGTATTATCTGCAGTCTATGTATATCTTTCTGACATAATCCTGCATAAAGGGAATTACAATAGTCGATTTGTTGAATAACGAGTGAATGTTCCATGCTTCTGGAAGCAATAAAGAGCGAATCGACCTAATCAAACGTAGTTTAAAGAAATAATTTTTCACTACCCTTGAAATTTGTAAATGACATGATAGTTTTGTATCCAAAATTAGCCCTATTTTTGTACTGGTTATGAACGGAATCGGGGTATGTCCTAGTTTGGTTTGTAATGGTAAGACTACTTGATCACGCTGACTAAATATTATTGATGTTGATTTTTCTGTATCGAGTTTTACCCCCTCTTCTATGAAACTGCAGTTTCTAGCAGTTTGTACCGCGGTGAGCCGCGCTGAATGGCCCACACTGCTTCCAATGCTCATAGGAACTCTATGAGCATCGGGAGCAGTGCAGGCCATTCAGCGCGGCTCTCTGCGCTAAAAACTGCTAGCGCAGTTTCATAGAAGAGGGGGTTAGTCTCTGGGTTTGTAACCAGTTTGCGATACTCTAAATTCTCATTTAGAAATGAAATTTTTTGCGATGAACCAGATTCGAAGGTGTAGAATAATTGAATGTCATCTGCATATACAAACATGGTCAGTCCAATTGACTGTCCCAATGTCAAGAGCTAAGTAGATATTAAACAGAAGTGGTGATAAAATGAGCTTCAGTAAATGTGTTACAATACACGTGTGCTGTCTATATCAAAAGATCTGCCTTACTGAGGAGACCGGTTAATTAACACCTGTGATTCGGTAGGGAGTTAAGAGTAGAACACACTCTATCCTTTCTGGTTCCAAACTGGATGGCTGGAACTATGATCATTAGATTATATTAGGAAGTCATTTTTCATTCCAACAGGACCTTGTTAGAGCGGTGACAGGTTCATAAATTATTCCCCATGTCCTGCATTTGAACAGCCGCTCAGAGCTCTGCCCCTCGTTCTGAACTACTTTGGTAGCTGGTGCTTAAAGCTGAACAGAAAGCAAAGGGAGAAATGAGTCGTTCCATTAGGATTGAGTCTAGGATCGGAAACTTGATTGTGCTTCCAAAGCTATTAGAGTTTAGACCTTTTGACCTTACTGTCACGAGCTTTGTCCTGTTGAATTAAAGAAAGGGACAGATGAATCAGTCCTAGTCTGCAAAAGCAAAACCTGAAAACTCATTGAATTTGGTTTACAGTAAAGATATATAAAATATTACATTACATTACATTAAAATACATTTCTAGACCGCAATACCTTCCAGATCGATGCAGTTTACATCATCAAGAGACTGTACATCACGGTGAAATAAAGGAGAAATATCATCTTCCTTACTTTCCTAAGAATTTTACAAAAAGAGATGCCTTTAATAGTTTTTGGAAATGCATATATGAAATCGAAGAAGCAAGCATAATATGCAGTTCCGAATCCCAACTAGCAGCTTGATATGCAATTGTTCGATGCACAAATTTCTTGTAAAGACATCCTCGTACTGGAGGGAACACAATGAAGTTATCCTTAGTGGACGAACCACCTTAAAAAAATGTAAATTGTTCTAGTAAATAACCAGGTGCCTGACCATATACAGCAGGGGTGTCCAACCTGCAGCCCGAGGGCCGCATGCGGCCCCATGAAGTATTTTGTGCGGCCCTGGTCGAGGGTGATGCAGTGTTTTCCTCTGCTGCCCCCGGGTGTTTACCATCTTGCAGTCTCCCTCCTCTTTCTTGCTGCAGCATTTGCGTGTTTGTGCGGCACCAGAAAATTTTTTTTCAACCAATGCGGCCCAGGGAAGCCAAAAGATTGGACACCCCTGATATACAGCTTTAGAACAGAGCGTCTCAAATTTAAACCAAACCCTGGCCTCAAAAGGCAACCAATGGAGTTGTCTGTAGTATGGACTAACATGATCCAATTTTTTCAAGTCAAAAATTAGACGCACAGCCGCATTCTGGATTTTGTGCACTCTATATGCAAATTTGACTGAAGACCTGCCAAATGAACTGCTGAAGTGGTTTTTATATCCTGCTGCTCTGGAGAATCGCTCTGTTTGTGGATTACTGCCTACTGTTTATCATTCTCATGCCTATGAGAGGATTCATAACGGCTCCTGAGGCAGGCCATATGGGCTGAAACACGTGCGTGACGAGCCATTGCACAAAAGCAGAGTTTTGAAACAAACAAATACACGTGTCTTTGAACATCTCCACTGTTGCTTTGTTTACTATTGAGTTGTGGAGGCGACCCTCCTGGTTCTTCATGCAATAATCTACCCATACCCCTACCATGGCCATGACCCCTTTGATATTCGGTGCTTTAAGATTTGTGCATGGAGGAAATTTTTTTCACTCAGAGAATAGTTAAGCTCTGGAACGCATTGCCAGAGGATGTGGTAAGAGCAGATAGCGTAGCTGGTTTTAAGAAAAGTTTGGACAAGTTCCTGGAGGAAAAATCCATAGTCTGTTATTGAGAAAGACATGAGGGAAATCATTGTTTGCCCTGTATTGGTACCATGGAATATTGCTACACCTTGGGTTTTGGCCAGGTACTAGTGGTCTGGATTGGCCACTGTGGGAATGGGCTACTGGGCTTGATGGACCATAGGTCTGACCCAGTGAGGCTATTCTTATGTTCTTTCTCATAGAATGGCACGTAGCCAGGTGCACACACAGATCCACAATGTCACAAATTCACGCCAACAATGTTAGCACCCAATTACTGGTACTAATTAACTTATTAGCCAATTTAGTTGGGCATGCAACTGAAAATAGCGCTCAGTTCTGCGCACAGAAATTTGTTATAGAAGCTGGGGGTGTATGACTCTATGTGCAATTTTTCTTTAATTAATTAATTGGGATTTATTAACCACCTTTATGATGACATTCACTTAAGGTAGTAATACTTATCTTCTATCTAAACTCCTGTTACTCTAGCTTATCTGCCTATATATTACACGTCCGCTTACACCCGCCCCCCCCCCGTGCTGTCTATTAAGATGATTTCATGTGTGTTGTGGTGACACTGGAATTAGCATACTATATTAGAATGTGTACTGTTATTTTAATGTTTCTTACTGCTCAAATTGTGTATTACCTATGCCAGATTATTCTTGCTGTAAATCTCTTGGGTGAATTTCTTCATAAAGATGGGGGTAAACGCAAATAAATAGATACAGAGTATACCACAACCTCTTCCCAGTGAACCTGCTTAACCTATTCTCATGCCTTATTCTTGACTTTGATTGTAGGTGGCCAATATTCAGCCTGTACTGGTTAACTGTTTGTAAGCCACTCACAGCTTGAAGCACAACTAATTATTTATATAGTGCTGCTAGACGCAGTGGCACAGTGAGGGTGAGAGACTTGCGGGGCGGTGGTGCCCTCTCCCTTGCCCTCGTCTCCATCCCTCCCACTCCTTCCCCGATTCTGCCTGCCGTGTGCGCGCCCCCCTTCCCCTGTACCTCTAGTTGAAGTTGCTTGTGGCGGTCAACAACGTGCTTCTTGCGACCCCCATCGGCTCTCCCTCTGCCATCACTTCCTATGCGTGCCACCTGGAAGTGATGTCAGCGGGAGAGCCGGTGGGGTCGCAAATAGCACGTTGTTGATTCATTGATAAATATCTTATTCCATACGAGCCATCCCGGATTCTTAGATCGTCTGACCGTAAATTGCTTACAGTCCAATCCCTTCGAATAATAGGAACAAAAAGGCATGACATTTTTTCAGTGGTGGCCCCACAACTTTGGAATACCCTTCCAGCTCCCGTAAGGAAGAGAGCAATCTTGACCGTTTCAAGGGCCAACTTAACATAAAAGCTTTCAATATTTGATTTTTTCACTCATCATTCTTCAAATTCCTCAAAAGAAACAAGTAGCAATGTTCCCCTTCCTTTTGTTAGTCCCGTATTTGGCTTTCTTTCCTATATAATTTGTAGTTCCAACCCAGCTTCCTTTTTGTCTGTCACAATTGTCAACTATTAGTACGCCATTTATTTGATGTTGTTTCACTTAAATTCTTTTAATTATCCTGTTACTGGCGTTGTTTTTATTTTTATTTTTCTGTTTTTGTTTTCCCTTTTATTTTTTAATTTGTATCTCGCTTAGATATTGGATGAGCGACTGAATCAAATTTTAATAAAAACTTGAACCTTGTAGAGGTATGGGGGAAAAGAAGGGAAGGGGGCACATGGGTGGAGGGGAGGGGCGGAGAGGAGGCGGGGTTCTGGCCCCCCTCAAACATGGCGCCTGGGTCAGATTGCCCCCTCACCCCCCTCTTACTACGCCACTGGCTAGACGTAACCCCAGATATTCTATGCCTGGCCATGCACAGACTCTGGAATTGAATATCCAGGTATGTGCACTGACCTGGAATTTTAACAAGGCACCAGTCAATATTCAGACTGGTGCTTGGCTAATCTGGCATATAAAGCTAGGACCGCCTTTTTTGCTGTCCTACTCTATGTTGCACTCAGAGCAGCAATCACCAATATGTATGGGGAGAAGCATGTCGGTAACCTCAAGGTTTTAACAAAAATATATTAACAAAAATATATTAGTGAAGTGTATCCTCAGTGTGAGCTAATAAACACTAAGAAGCAGAGTGTTTGAAGGAACAACAGCTGTCAGGCTTTTCCAGTGTGAGCAAAAGCTCACAATTTAGCCAGACACCATCATAGGAATACACCATGGGTATCTACGGTGAATAATCTAAATTAATGTGATTTAATAAATATAGTGACCATAAGGTAATGCTGCGCTCCTCCCCGGTAACAGCCTCACATAATAGAGCAAATGAAAAAGTCACGGAAAGAGCTGTACTTAGCTTGCCTCAAAATGTTAATGTCCAAAATTCGTTGTGAGGACTTAAGCAGAATAGCCAGGAGTAAGGATCTTCTACTGAACCCCCCCCTCATATCATTTAGGGTTCGACCAGGCTTGGTTTCAAGGACTGACGTCCCTTCCTCAGGAACCATGCACAATGCCATTCGAGAGGAGCTTCCAAAATTTTAAGCAAGCTTCACAAGCTGTGCATACTTAGATGGATCTGCCCAAACTCCACCAAAAATGATAAAGAGGGACACTCAAGGACGTTACATGGAAATACACTTAAAATTAATAGAAGGAAATACTTTTTCATTCAAATTATACCTCTGGAACTTGTTGCCAGAGGATGTGGTAACAGTGGTTAGAATATCTGGGCCAAAAAAACAACAACAAAAAAATGGTTTAGACATGTTCCTGGAGGAAAAGTCTGTAATCTGCTATTGAGATAGACATAGGGGAAGCCACTGCTTGCCCTGAGGTCAGTATCAAGGAATGTTGCTACTAGCTGGGTTTCTGCCAGGTATTTATGGTCTGGATTGGCTACTGTGGAAACAGGATACTGGGCTGCATGGACCATTGGTTTGACCCAGTATGGCTATTCATATGTTCTTAGGTTCCACCCCTAACCTAGCTAGTTAGGAAATGGCTGGTTTGTGGAGATATTCAGTGACACTATCCAGTTACATGCTGTTGAATATCAGCGACTGGCCAACTCAGAAGTCTCTCCTGCCTTTTGAAACCTCTTTGAATAATTATAAATGATCACCATGCACCAGATTCTCTGGGCCAACCCCTTGCCTGTTACTACATCACCATCTTCCCTCATCTACTCTAACTAGACAGGGAATAAAAGTGTCTTCAGTTCCTTCCAGAGCATCAGCACTTAGGTTAGTAAAATGCAGGCGCGGTATATCAAATCTCAAATAAACATCAACATTAACAGAGCTTGCTCCTTCCTTAGCTGAACTGGGAGCTTATTCCATAAATCAGGCACAGCTACTGAAAACGCTCCCAGCTGCCATCTTTGCAACTTAGGGCTCCTTTTACTAAGCTGCGTTAGGGCTTGAATGCGCGGAATAGTGCACACTACAGCACTGAGCGGGCGTTAGTTCTAGCCAGGTAGCACGGGGTTAGCACGCACTAATCTGCTATGTGCGCTAAAAAACGCTAGCGCACCTTAGTAAAAGGAGCCCTTAATCTGAGAACACGTAGGTATTTTCAAGAACTTAAGAATGCCTTCACCGGATCAGACCTTAGGTCCATCTGGTCCGGCTAAGCTAGGTGTTCCC
Source organism: Geotrypetes seraphini (assembly GCF_902459505.1). Classification (NCBI taxonomy): domain Eukaryota; kingdom Metazoa; phylum Chordata; class Amphibia; order Gymnophiona; family Dermophiidae; genus Geotrypetes; species Geotrypetes seraphini. The sequence continues at coordinate 141,571,477 of NC_047091.1, read as the reverse complement.
TGATGAAGATCTTGTTTACCTGTATCCCTCAATGTGATTTGTGAGAAGGTGTGCATCCAACTTGCCCTTGAATCCCCGAATGGTGGTCTCCGCCACAACCTCCTCCGAGAGAGCGTTCCAAGCGTCCACCACGCGCTGCGTGAAACAGAACTTCCTGAGATTTGTCCTGGGCCTGCTGCTCCTCAGTTTCAGTCCATGACCTCTTGTCCGTGTCACATTGGACAATGTGAATAACGGTGTTTCTTGCTCTAATTTGTCGAATCCTTTTAGTATTTTAAAAGTCTCTATCATGTCTCCTCGCAGTCTTCTCTTCTCGAGGGTGAACAATCCCAGTTTTCCGAGGCATTCTTTGTAGCTCAAATTCTCTATACCTTTTACTAGCTTCGTGGCTCGCCTCTGCACCCTCTCCAGCAGGGTTATATCCTTCCTTAGGTAGGGAGATCAGTGTTGGACACAGTACTCCAGGTGTGGTCTGACCATTGCTCTGTAAAGCGGCATTATGACATCCACCGATCTACTCGTGATCCCCTTCTTTATCATGCCCAACATCCTGTTTGCTTTCTTGGCCACCGCTGCGCATTGAGCTGACGGCTCAGTACCCCCAGTAGCCCTAGTACCCCCAGTACCCCTCAGTACCCCCAGGTCCCTTTCTTGTTCGCTCTTTCCCAGTGTCACACCTAACATTTTATATTCGTGTTCCTTGTTTTTCCTGCCCAGGTGCATCACTTTGCATTTTTCTACCTGATTCTTTAAAATGAAATAATAATAAAAAAAGATGCTTGCTTTCCTTGGTTTCATTTTAAAAAATAATGCTGCCATTGCCATGGGGGTGGAAAGCCCTCTTGGGTCCACTTCTCCTTTTAAACTCTTTTACTCTGCTTCTGTTTCTTCACAGGACAGAAGTGATTTCTGGTTGCATCTATCCCAGTGGTACAACAGTTACAAGTGGTGCAGCAGATTGAAGCCAGCACCTTTATCAGCTTCTGCTGTACAAAACAAGGGCGACTTACACTTTCCATGTTTTCAGTCTGACGATTAAAGTCTTTTTTTATTCTCAGTTACTGCAAGGTACAACTGGCATACAATGCTAAGGCCATGTTCTTTCTTGAGCTAATGTCATGTAAGAATAAACTAATGTACAGTTATAAGCTAGAGAAAGGAATTGCTGTTCCTTGGCTTTTGTTCTTCAATTTATCCCACCTTTTATAAAAGCACGGAAGAGGTTTTTAGTGCCAGCCAGTGCGCTGAATGCTCTACTCTGCTCTGAAGATCATAGAGTTGCTATGAGCGTCAGAGCAGCGCAGAGCATTCAACGCACTGGCTGGCACTAAAAACTCATCTGCGCTTTTGTAACAAGGGAGGGGAGGGGGTTAATTTGTTATTTTATGGAATCCAAATAAAATTAGCCCTTTTACTAAGCTGTGGTAAGCACTAATGCATGCTTACCACAGGTTAAAATCCACCAATGTGGGGCACACTCAAGCATCCCATAGTAATTCCACATGCTAAAAATTACTTTTTATTTTTTAGTGCTGCAGTGTGTTTGGGCATGGAAATCAGATGTGCCAACGCTAATTGGTTAGTGCAGTTTCATTGCCATGTGCTAACCAATTAGCACATGGTTAGCATGGTTAGATGGTGGTAAGGGCCCATGCAGTACCACATGCTAATTGGGGAATTAACCCTTGTCTATTAATAGAAAAAAAAAAAAGGAAATGCGGCCATTTTATGACCTCGGCCCATGTGAAATCCCCCCACTAATAATAAGGCAGGCCACCTTTTAGCGCAGCTTAGTAAAAGGGCTCCTTTAATTGTTGAGATATACAGCCTGAAGTGGTGGTTTACAAGAGTGCAAGATATTATATGCCCACCAGATGGCACTGTTCCAATCAGGGAGTCAGCATTCATTGCATGTTAGCTGCTTTCTGTTCTTTTTTACTTACTCCCTGTACCAAGTGGTAACAAGATGAAAAGTCTACCTATATTAAATAAAGTCTGGTTTCAGTTTCCTGCTGTCTCTCTCGTTTTTTTTTTTTCATATGCTGGAATGGACTAGCAAATAACTGAAAACTGTCCACAGAAGGATTCCCCTTCAATAGATATCAGTAGAATTCAGTGTTAAATGTCTGCAGGGCTCAAAGTATCAAGTAATAGGTCTTGAAAACCATTCAGCAGAAGAAAACAATTCCTTTATGTCTTCTCCTTTCCTGTTCTGCAGCATTAGGCCGGAGGCAGCAGAAATAACACTTTCTGGGTTGGTACCATTAAATGCTATGGCTGCAGCCATCAACTCTGCTCATGATTTAGGCTGGAACTAGTCCCCTTGTCAGCTCAATCCTGTTAGGTTTTCATTAAAATAAAATGGGCTGCAGTCACTGGATCAGGTGGAAGCGCACAGTGATATACCACAGAGCTGAACACCCCCAAGTGTTTGACAGTCATTAAAATTCTTTCTAGGGTTACTGGGCGTCTGGATTTACCCAGACATGTCCGCTTTTTAGAGGACTGTACAGGCATCTGAATGGGTTTTCAAAACCTGGCACTTTGTCCGAGTTTTTGAAAACCATTGAGCTCGGGGCTGCATCTGGAGGCCCCCCAAATGTGGCCCCCGAAGAGATGGGATTTGTATGGGGCTGGAATTGGGGAGTGGGAACTGGGCTATGGGCGGAACAGGGTGAGGCCACACATTCTCTTTTTTTGAGGACAAATTCCGGTAACCCTAGGATGACCGTAACATATACAAGGAAGGGCCTTTGTACGTAAACCTACTTTAGCACTGTTGGACAACAGAGAAGCAATGGTAACCAGGAAAATAACACATTATCTTTATTTACTGGCTGTTTACCCCTGTGACAGAAGCTGTTATAGGAAACTAATGCTCTTTTCCAGCTGTGAAAAGTCTATTAATGAAAGAGTCATATCTTGACATTTCTATCAGTAAGTGTTCATTGAATGATCAGTGGACTCACAGCTGTGATAAACTGATTTAATTTCTACTACTGCAAATACATATGAGAGACAGGCCTGGTTCTGTAGAACTCACAATCTGGTTATTACGAGCATACAGTACAAAAAGACTCAGGGACTTTCATTTATTTAGACTAGGGTTAAGACAAACAGAGCTGTGTTCAGAAGGAACAGGGCTTAAACTTTAAAAGATAGGATTTTAGACTGGATTTGAATAAGACCAGAGAGGAGGCACGATACATTGATTCAGGAAGTCAGGTTCTAGTGTATGGTGCAGTAAGGTTAAAAGCACAGAAATGAAGTTGCTAGTGGCTGAAAAGGGCATAGCAACAGGCCTAGATTTAGGCCTCTGTCATGCAGGCAGCTGCCCCTGGCACAGAATTTGGAGAGATGCCAAAGTTAGGGTTACCAAATTCTACTCTGCCCTGCCCAGTTCTACCCAGCCCCATCCCATTATGCCCAAGTCACACCCCGTTCTGCCCCAGCCTCGCCTCCCAGCCACACCCCCCTTCAGCCTGTTCTCATCTGCGGGACCATGTCAGGGGGGGGGGCATCTGCGCATGCGCGGATGGAACATGATGACATCACACGACATCACTGCATTGGATCTGCGCATGCGCAGATGCCCCCCCCTGACACGGTCCCAAGGTGGAAGCTTTTCGAAACCCAGACAAAGTGCCAGGTTTTGAAAAGCTGTCCGGATGCCCAGACATGTCCTCTAAAAAGAGGATATGTCCGGGCAAATCCAGATGCCTGGTAACCCTGTCCAAAGTAGTGCCTCCGCTGTATGCCTCAATCTGGATGCGGCTGCCACAGAAGTCGACTGCAGCGATCTTGCCCACCCCTCACAGCAGCAATGCTGATAAAGAAATACGGCACTGCAGCATAAGAACATAAGAATTGCCGCTGCTGGGTCAGACCAGTGGTCCATCGTGCCCAGCAGTCCGCTCACGCGGCGGCCCTTAGATCAAAGACCAGTGCCTTAACTGAGACTAGCCTTACCTGCGTATGTTGTGGCTCAGCAGGAACTTGTCTTGAATCCCTGGAGGGTGTTTTCCCCTATAACAGCCTCCGGAAGAGCGTTTCAGTTTTCTACCACTCTGGGTGAAGAAGAACTTCCTTATGTTTGTACGGAATCGATCCCCTTTTAACTTTAGAGAGTGCCCTCTTGTTCTCTCTACCTTGGAGAGGGTGAACAACCTGTCTTTCTCTACTAAATATTACTTTAATTAGTATTACTTTTATTCTATTTTAACTTGTAAACCGGCTATATACCTGCTGATGGTCGGTATATTAAAATTTAATAAAACTTGAAACTTAAACTTGAAACTTAAGTTTATTCCCTTCATTACCTTGAACGTTTCGATCATGTCCCCTCTCCGTCTCCTCTTTTCAAGGGAGAAGAGGCCCAGTTTCTCTAATCTCTCGCTGTACGGCAACTCCTCTAGCCCCTTAACCATTTTAGTCGCTCTTCTCTGGACCCTTTTGAGTACTACCGGATCCTTCTTCATGTACGGCAGGGGTCTCAAAGTCCCTTCTTGAGGGCCGTAATCCAGTCGGGTTTTCAGGATTTCCCCAATGAATATGCATGAGATCTATGTGCATGCACTGCTTTCAATGCATATTCATTGGGGAAATCCTGAAAACCCGACTGGATTGCGGCCCTCAAGGAGGGACTTTGAGATCCCTGATGTACGGCGACCTTGCAGGGTTTCCACGGAAGCTTCCAGATTTGTGCCATTCATTTATTAACAAATCGATTTGTAAAAGGACTGCTTCTGCTGGACATTCCCTTTCGATTTCCTGAAATTAAGGGCATAAAATATACAAGAATGTTTGACGCCACAGAGCGTCAAGAATGTTTGACACTAAATCCTGGAAAACCCTACCAAATCAGGTTAGCCAGCATTACACTCATAACAATTTTAAAAAGGTCTTAAAGATGTATCTGTTTAAGGAATATGTTCTTAACGAGTCTTAATTCTGATTAGTGTACTGATCTAATGTAGGGTTGCCAGATTTTACATTCATAAAATCTGGACCCCTAGACCTGCCCCCCAGGTCCGCCCATCCCCGCCCCGTTACGCACCATTCCTGCTCCTAATCCTGTCCTAGCCCCACCCTAGGCCCTGCCCCCGCTGCTTGCTCTGGTCGGGCAGGAGGGCATCCACGCATGCGACGCGATGACGCCATGCGCACTTGCGCATGCACATGACAACATCACGTGGCATCCGCGCATGCGCAGATGCCCTCTTGCCTGACACAATTTCGGAGGAAGCTTTTCAAAACCCGGACAAAGTGCCGGGTTTTGAAAAGCTGTCCGAGGAAATCCGGACATTTGGTAACCCTAATCTAATGTATTAGTTTATTTTTTTTATTATATGTAAACTGCTGTGATCTTCTGTGAGTTTTTGGTGTTATATGAATAAAGATTGTATTGCATTACACGTACGTACATTCCTGTGGTTATTTTATTATTTTTTTTTTAAGTCTCTGCTTTGGTAGAGCTTATTTCTAAAGTAACATTAAAACTGATTATGTCCCAAAACTGATGTTGCAGTTATGCTCTCTATGCTCTATGTAAAATAGGGCATTTGCATTATTCAAAATGAACCCATTTGATAGTCCTGTCATAGTGGAATTACTTTCTAATTTTGGCTATCATCATCACATTGCACCCCACAGTGCTTATGGGCTGTCAGAGCCAGTGGTAGAAATTGTCTTTCTTGCCCAAGGTCCTTTCCTATCCTGAATCGTGTGTACTGGAGTGGAGGCGTGGCCTAGTGGTTAGAGCAGCTGCCTCGGCACGCCGAGGTTGTGCATTTGATTCCCACTGCAGCTCCTTGTGACTCTGGGCAAGTCACTTAACACTTCATTGTCCCATGGAAACCGCTTTGAACACTGCTGTTTTTGATATGATATACGAGGGTGGTTTGAAAAGTTTGATAAAAAAAGCAAGTTAAGCAACGTGGTCTCCATCGAGGGCCATACACTGAGGGTTCCTTTTACTAAGACGTGTCCATTATAGTCTATGGACGCGTTAGTGTTTAGCGCTTGCTAAAACGGCCAGCGCGCCTTAGTAAAAGGACCCCCTTAGTACAGCGAGTTTCCAATTTTTTTGTTAGCTATTTTTCCTATGATACGAAAAAACTGGAAACTCGCTGGACTAAACGTATAGCCCTCAATGAAGACTATCCCCCTCTTTTACTAAGGTGAGCCAACCGATTTGTGCGTGCTAATCGAATTATCGCATGCTAAACGCTAATGTGTCCATAGACTAACGCACGCGTTAGCATTTAGCACTCGCTAATTGGTTAGCGCACCTTAATAAAAGAGGCATGGCAGGATTAATTCGTTGAGGGCCCCACGGCACACAAGTACACTGGGGCCCCTGCCCCGCCCCACCCCACCGTGCGCTCAGGCAGAAACAGGAAGCTGCATCAGAGGGAAGCTTTGGGCAAGCAGCACCGCTTGCACAATTACAGTTCCCGTTGCCTTTCTTACCCGCGTTGCTTGCTTGTCTTGCTTTCCGTCGATGGGGGGGGGGGGGCGCGTTGCAGATCAGGGTGGGGGGCCCGCATTGCCGATCGATGCTGGAGAGGCCCATCGCCGTTTTGAAAAAACAATGTTGATGCCCTCCTTCATCGGGTCCCCCTGACCATTTCAGTCCCTAGGCACGTGCCTACTGGGCCTTTTGGTTAATCCTGTCCTGAAAAGAGGGCCTATGTTGTTTAACTTGCTTTTTTTTTTTTTTCCCAGACATTTTAAACCACCCTCGTATACTGCTGTTTTTGATGTAAACCGCTGTGATGCCATTTTGGCCACTCAGTGGTATATCAAATTTTAGTAAAGATAAGATAAGAAACAATGATACTTTTCCAGTCATTAGGAACATTAGATACCACAGAACTTTTAACTCCACAAGCAGCAAAACTGTGGAAAGCATTACCAACTAATATTAACCAGCAATCTAATTTTAAATGTTTCTATCTATTTCATGAATTAGTTACTAATAATTCCTAAATATTGTAACACTAGTTTTTAATTTGTATTACCATAATTATTATGTAAACCGCTGTGAACTTCATAGAGGTATTTGCGGTATACAAATAAAAATTGTATTGTATTGTATAAGATAAACCACACAGAAGAAGCAATATATCAAGTCTCATCCCCCTTTAACCTTTACTGCACTTTGGATGTCCAGTCCACTCCTGTATATCATCCAGCCATCTTCTTTTTATTCTTCCTCTTTTTCTCACTCCTTCAGCTCTTCCAAGCATCACCATTCTTTTAATCAACCTGTCATTTTCCATCCAACAGATGTGTCATAAGAACATAAGAATTGCCGCTGCTGGGTCAGACCAGTGGTCCATCCTGCCCAGCAATCCGCTCACACGGCGGCCCCCAGGTCAAAGACCAGTGCTCTAAATGAGTCCAGCCTCACCTGCGTACGTCCCAGTTTAGCAGGAACTTGTCCAGCTTAGTCTTGAAACCCTGGAGGGTGTTTTCCCCTACAACAGACTCTGGAAGAGTGTTCCAGCTCTCCACGACTCTCTGGGTGAAGAAGAACTCCCTTACGTTTGTATGGAATCTATCCCCTTTCAAACATTGTCCAAACATTGACAGTTTCCTTGCTCTGATCATGTCCGCAACTGTTATTTTCCGATTCAAATCCTCTTGGATGCTCTCTGTTGCTCATCATATCCTTTCAATGTATTCTTATTTTCCCATAACACTTTATTTCAAATGCGTTCAACTTCGCAGTCTCCACTTTTTTTTTTTTGAGTCTTAAGACTCGCATGTGTATATCAATGTAGACTACGCATGCATCCAGTGTTCACAGTATGGTTATTGTGTTAACGTTCTTCTTCCATAACACAGTCAAGCTCACTTACTATTCCGATCTTCCTTTGCATTTCCTTGATGCAGTCATTATTTTTGGCTATCATGCTTTTCAGGTATAGAAATTAGTCTAACATTAACATAAGAACATAAGCAATGCCTCCGCTGGGTCAGACCTGGGGTCCATCGTGCCCAGCGGCCTGCTCATGCGGTGGCCCAACAGGTCCAAGACCTGTGCAGTAATCCTCTATCCTCTATCTATACCCCTCTGTCCCCTTTTCCAGCAAGAAATTGTCCAATCCTTTCTTAAACCCTAGTACCGTACTCTGCCCTATTACATCCTCTGGAAGCGCATTCCAGGTGTCCACCACACGTTGGGTAAAGAAGAACTTCCTAGCATTCGTTTTGAATCTGTCTCCTTTCAACTTTTCTGAGTGTCCTCTTGTTCTTCTATTTTTTGAAAGTTTGAAGAATCTGTCCCTCTCTACTCTCTCAAGGCCACCAGCGTTATTGACTTTAAGAATAAATGGGATGCCCTAGTAGGATCCTTACGAGAGTCGAGTTAAGGAACTAGGTCATTAGTATTCAGACTTAATGGGGTGGGTCAGTAGAGTGGGCAGACTTGATGGGCTATAGCCCTTTTCTGCCGTCATGTTTCTATGTTTCATGTTTCTATGCCCTTCATGATCTTGTAAGTCTCTATCATATCCCCTCTGTCTCCTCTTCTCCAGGGAAAAGAGACCCAGTTTCTCCAATCTCTCAGCGTATGAAAGGTTTTCCATCCCTTTAATCAGACGTGTCGCTCTCCTTTGAACCCTCTCGAGTAACGCCATATCCTTCTTAAGGTACCGCGACCAGTATTGGACGCAGTACTCAAGATGCGGACGCACCATCGCCCGATACAGCGGCAGGATAACTTCTTTCGTTCTGGTTGTAATACCCTTCTTGATTATACCTAGCATTCTATTCGCTCTTTTAGCGGCTGCTGCACAGTGTGCCGTCGACTTCATTGTCATGTCCACCATTACCCCCAAGTCCCTTTCTTGGGTACTCTCATTCAATAACATCCCTCCCATCATATAATTGTACCTCGGGTTTCTGCTTCCCACATGCAATACTTTACACTTCTCAACGTTGAACTTCATCTGCCATCTCGTTGCCCATTCCCCTAGTTTGTTCAAGTCCCTTTGCAATTCTTCGCAGTCCTCCTTTGTCCGAGCTCCACTAAATAGTTTGGTGTCGTCCGCAAATTTTATTATCTCACACTTCATCCCTGTTTCTAGATCATTTATGAATATATTAAATAGCAGCGGCCCGAGCACCAAGCCCTGTGGAACACCACTCGTGACCTTTTTCCAGTCCGAGTAGTGGCCCTTCACCCATACCCTCTGTTTCCTGCCCTCTAACCAGTTTCTGATCCATCTATGCACATCTCTGTCCACCCCATGGTTCTTCAGTTTCCGGAGTAGACGTTCATGAGGCACCTTGTCAAAGGCTTTCTGGAAATCTAGGTATATGATGTCTATGGGGTCTCCTCTGTCCATCTGTTTGTTAATTCCCTCGAAGAAGTGCAATAAGTTAGTCAGGCACGATCTCCCCCTGCAGAAACAATGTTGGCTGGTTATCAGAAGTTCGTTTTTTTCAAAATGTTCATCGATGTTTTCTTATATCAGTGCTTCCGCCATTTTCCCCGGAACCGAGGTCAGACTCACAAGTCTGTAGTTTCCCGGGTCACCTCTTGATCCCTTTTTAAAGATGGGCGTAACGTTGGCTATCTTCCAATCCTCCGGGATCACGCCTGTTTTCAGGGATAGGTTGCAAATTTGCTGCAGTAGTTCCGCTATTTCCTCCTTTAGTTCTTTCAGAACCCTTGGATGGATTCCATCCGGACCCGGGGATTTGTCAGTTTTTAGTTTTTCTATCTGCCTGCGCACATCTTCAAGGCTCACTTCCATGGATGTTAACTTTTGTGCTTGATTTCCATTGAAGATTTGCTCAGGTTCCGGTATGTTGGTTGTGTCTTCGCTTGTAAATACAGACGAAAAGAACATGTTAAGTTTTTCTGCACCTCTTTCTCCTCCTTCACCACTCCCTTCCTGTCTCCGTCGTCCAGTGGTCCCACCTCCTCCCTAGCCAGCTGCTTCCCTTTAACATATCTAAAGAACGGTTTGAAATTTCGTGCTTCCCTGGCTAGTCTCTCTTCAAACTCTCTTTTGGCTTTTCGAACCACACGGTGACATTCTTTTTGATACTTCATGTGCTCTTTCCAGTTTCCCTCAGTTTTGTCCTTTTTCCATTTTCTGAATGAATTTTTCTTATTGTCTATCGCTTCCCTCACTATTTTAGTTATCCATGCCGGGTCTTTTGTTCGACTCTTTTTACACCCTTTTCTGAATCTGGGGATATACAGATTTTGCGCCTCACTCACCGTGTCCTTGAAAAAAGACCAGGCATGTTCTACCGTTTGCCATTTTTTGGAAGTGTTCCTAAGTTTCCTTTTTACCATTCCCCTCATTGCTTCATAGTTTCCTTTCCTGAAGTTAAAAGTTGTTGCTATGGTTCTCTTTCCTTTCAGTATTCCTACCTCAACCTTGAACTTGATCATATTATGATCGCTGTTTCCCAACGGTCCCACTACTTCCACTTCCTTTGCCTGTCCCCTTAGTCCATTTAGGATTAGATCCAGAGTGGCATTTCCTCTCGTCGGTTCTCTAACAAGCTGCTCCATGAAGCAATCTTGTATGGCCTCCAGGAATTCTGTCTCCCTAGCGCATATTGAGCTTCCAAGACTCCAGTCTATCCCGGGGTAGTTGAAGTCTTCCATAACAACCGTGTTACCGCTTTTGCATTCTCGCCTCATCTCGGCTTCCATTTCTTCATCGATATTTCCGGTTTGTCCGGGTGGACGATAGTAGAGGCCTATCTTTATTTCAGGCCCTTTCCTTCCTGGTATTTTAACCCATAGCGATTCTAGCTTGTTGGTCGTCTCTGCTGTGTCCATTCTTGTCGATTGTATGCTTTCTTTTATGTATAGTGCTATTCCACCGCCTTTCTGTCCTGACCTGTCCTGGCGATAGAGCTTGTACCCTGGCAGTGCTGTATCCCAGTTGCTTGCCTCATTCCACCATATTTCAGAGATTCCAATGATGTCTATGTCCTCTGCATTGGCCATGGCTTCTAATTCCCCCATTTTGTTTCTTAGGCTCCTTGCACTAGTATATATGCAATTTAGCTCCTGGTATTTTGTTGCCTTCATTTCCTTTCCCTGTGCTTCGGTCTTTAGTTTCTTCTCTTTTGCTATAATCTTTCCACCATCTCTTCTGCTTTGAACACTGCACCCTATCATTATCACTTTTCATTTAATCCTTGTTGATGTAAAGTATAACGTCTTTACCGGCCTGATATACTCGTATTTCTGACAATTGCATTTCCATGTGATCCTTCCCTTCTGCCAACAGATCTATCTCATTTCCAAATCACAAACCTTTAATGTGTCTTCCTTGCATCACCACACTTCAACGCTCCATTTTTTCACGACTTATTCCAGAATTGTTGCAACAAGGGGGACATTGGATCTCCTTGTCTACTTCCTATTGTTGCTCTTACCCATTTACTCAATCCTTTCTTGGACTTCTTAGCCATCTTTGACATTTCATACACATTTCTCATTTCCCTGATTAGTTTCTCTGATGTTCTCATACTTGCCAGTAAGCGCCTCATGAAATACCAATCAAATGCCTTCTTGAAATCAATGAATCAGTTAAAACATCATCTGCTGAATAGTACTTCTATTTTTTTTCTAAACTCTATTTAATCCTCACTCAGGTTTACTTGTGTATTTCTTAATCTCTCCTGTAGAATATTCAACTTATTTTGCATAGGAATGTGACCAGTGCAATTGTTCTGTAGTTTCCACAGTTCATCAAATCTCCTTTCTTTTATAGCACCTCCAGGGTGGATTTACAAGAGTTTTTCGACCATTTGCCAATTTCACAAGTTTCATAACAGATCTTCTAATGACACAGGGACAAATTTGTCCCCTTTCTCGCAGGAACTCAATTTTCCCATCCCATCCCTACGAGTTTTGGCGTTGACCCTATCCCTGCCCCATTCCTGTAAGCTCTGCCTTAACCGCACAAGCCTCGAACACGTATGATTTTAAAGTGTTTGAGGTTTGTGCAGATGAGGATGGAGCTAGCAGGAATGGGGCAGATATCGGAAAAGAACCCGTGGGGACGGGGAAAAATTTGTCCCTGTGTCATTTTCTCTTCTATATTTCCTTCTACCTCAATTAATGTTGCAGTATTTATCAAATCCACAGCTTTCGTTTTTTCCAACTTCCTAATTGCTGTTTCCATTTCTGATTTAAATAATATCATACCACCTTTGATGCTCACTTGACCTGCCCTGCCAGCTCTTTTCTTTAGGTCAATCAAGATACTGTGGCCATAACTGTTTTATCTGTATAGAGCTTTTTTATGTATCTGACACATCTTTGAGATATCTGATCATCATCTATGAGAACTTTTCTGATTTATCTTGGATGGCTCTCATGACTGGATTAAATTCTCTTTTTAGGTTCTTAACTCGAATACTTCTTGCGCCTTACACCTTCTAATCATCTTTTATATTGTATCACACTGCTGTTCGATGCACCTCTATTAAATACATGGTACAGGAGCACGTTGAAGAGAGCATGGAAATGGAGGACAACCTAGACCTGGAAGAAAGGGCAGAGGCAGTGTGGGAAACAAGGAAAAGGCAAAACATTGAGGCTGGTAAAGGAGACAAGAGAAAGGAGAAGAGAGAGAACTGAACCAACAGTAACAGGAGAGCAGGAGTCGTGCAAAGCTATCAAGAAAACTGCAAGATCAGATAAGCGGAAGTGGACTGAACAGCAGTATGATGCAATAAACTATGAATTGGCTGCCTGAAAAGTCACAAGCTTAAAGGAGCCCCCCACCGAAACCTCCTGCTATGGTGTATGCCTAGCAGTTGCAAGATTTCATGACCTAATATCAACCTAAACTGTAGATTATAATGAAAGCAACATCTTCCTCAACAGAAATACGTTAATAATATCTGTGAACTGTGAAAAATAAATTATAAAGCTTTCTCCTGGTTTATGCTTTTCATTTAAACCTCGCAAGTCATCTTATTTAACTTGGGAACCACTATAGTGTAAAACGAAGAAGTGCATTTGATCTGCCCATGGTACAAGTGTTGAATGATTGTCCTGCCATTTTTATGGCAGTGCGGCTGACATACATATGAGTAATAACATCTTAAGAAACGGAAATCACCACAGAACAAAATGGAGTTTGTGCCAGCTGTAGAAATGGAATCTGTTCCCTATAAAATAGATTTATTCCTATACAGTAATAATATGATTCTCTGTGGCCTTCCCAGCCACTGCTGCCCAGGCAGACATGCAATAAACAAAGGCAGCATCACAACACTCCAGATTAGAAAATAAATTAAAACTCAGCACTTTATAAAGATGCAATCATAGCAATAATCAAAATGCTTTAAAATAGCACAGTCATGTACATTACAGGATCTCTCATGTACGATAAAGTGTTGTTGATTTGCGGGTTCATAAACAAAGGCATTCTTTCAAGCAAAAAGTGTTGAACCTGTGGAAATGGTATGTTATTTCACGCCCTATTTTTATTCTCTGCATTAAAAAGAGGCGTTCCAAAAGAAAGGCAGAGAGTTGAGGATTGAGCAACATATACAGGCTTGATTACTCAAACTATGTAACCCCCTTCCCCCAATGACATCTTCCTTTTTTCACTCACAGCTGTATTGGAATTAACACAGCATATCCACTATCATACTCATTCTGCAGTGTTTACTTCTCATAGAAACATAGAAACATAGAAATAGACGGCAGATAAGGGCCCATGGCCCATCTAGTCTGCCCACCTTAATGTCCCTCCCCTACCTTTGCCCTGTGAATAGATCCCATGTGCCGATCCCATTTTGCCTTAAAATCAGGCACGCTGCTGGCCTCAATCACCTGTAGTGGAAGACTATTCCAGCGATCAACCACTCTTTCAGTGAAAAAGAATTTCCTGGTGTCACCTCGTAGTTTCCCGCCCCTGATTTTCAACGGATGCCCTCTTGTTGTCGTGGGACCCTTGAAAAAGAAGATATCTTCCTCCGCCTCGATGCGGCCCGTAAGATACTTGAACGTCTCGATCATGTCCCCCCTCTCTCTGCGCTCCTCGAGCGAGTATAGCTGTAATTTGTCAAGCCGTTTTTCGTATGGTAGATCCTTGAGTCCCGAGACCATCCGGGTGGCCATTCTTTGCACCGACTCCAGTCTCAGCACATCCTTGCGATAATGCGGCCTCCAGAATTGCACACAGTATTCCAGGTGGGGCCTCACCATGGATCTATACAATGGCATAATGACTTCCGCCTTACGACTGACGAAACCCCTTCGTATGCAGCCCATGATTTGTCTTGCCTTGGACGAAGCCTGCTCCACTTGATTGGCAGACTTCATGTCCTCACTGACGATTACCCCCAAGTCTCGTTCTGCTACCGTTTTTGCTAGGATCTCGCCATTAAGGGTATAAGACTTGCATGGATTCTGGCTGCCCAGGTGCATAACTTTGCATTTTTTGGCATTGAAGTTGAGTTGCCATGTCCTAGACCATCGCTCCAGTAGGAGTAGGTCGTGCATCATGTTGTCGGGCACTAAATCTTCGTCTGTTGTGCATTTGCCTACTACATTACTCAGTTTGGCGTCATCGGCGAATAATGTTATTTTACCTCGAAGCCCTTCTGCCAAGTCTCTTATAAAGATGTTGAATAGGATTGGGCCCAAGACTGAGCCCTGTGGTACTCCACTAATCACCTCCGTCATTTCGGAGGGGGTGCCGTTCACCACCACCCTTTGGAGCCTACCTCCAAGCCAGCTCCCAACCCATTTCGTCAATGTGTTACCTAATCCTATAGAACTCATCTTGCTCAGTAACCTGCGGTGTGGTACGCTATCGAATGCTTTGCTAAAGTCCAGGTACACGATGTCCAGGGACTCCCCAATATCCAGCTTCCCCGTTACCCAGTCAAAGAAGCTGATCAGGTTGGATTGGCAGGATCTCCCCTTAGTAAATCCATGTTGTCGGGGATCCCGTAGATTCTCCTCATCCAGGAGAATCTCCTTTGTGTTTTCTTTTCCATAACCATGCCGGCCCCTTTCCAAGCACAGCCAGCCCCATTCTGTCCGTCCCGCCACATTTCCGATTCAACACTAGACTTACTTTGTCGTGACCTCTCCCTTCTCCCTTCTTATTCCACTTCTTCTCTTCTCACCCCATGAGTATCTACCCTCCATCCATCATCTCTCCATCTTCTGCTTGATACTAACGCCTCTCCTTCCTTCTCCTCCTGCCTCTCCTGCCTTCATTCCCCTGCTTTATCCTGAAGTTCCTTCTACTTTGCGCATGCTGGTCTGAATGCAAGCATTGCTCACATGATTCACTTAATTCACATGGAGGGGCATAGTCAAAAAATACATCTAAGTCTGTTTTGGGCCTAGGGTGCTAGTCGCCTAAAGTTAGCAGCGTCTAAAGTCCATTCTCGAAAATACGTCCCCCAATTTTTTTTTAAATTGTTTACTTCTATGTCCAGCCGTTTGATCGTCCAGACTGCCATGTCATCTATCTTTATACTGCATTCTCGTCCAAAAAATCATCCAAGTCTGAAACGCCTAGAACCAGACCTTTTGGACATAGGAGGGGCTAGCAAATTGATGGACTAGCCACCCAGACATGGCAACTGAGGAGTGGGGCACCTTACAGGGCACTGCTGTGAACTTCACATAAAGGGTGCCACATAAACATCTCACCAAAACTCCCTTATAGGATATGGTGAGCCCCCCAAAACACCCCCAAACCCACTATACCCAACTGTCTACAACCCCCAATAGCTCTTATGGTTGCAGGTGGCACCTATATGGCAGTACAGTAGGGTTTATGTTTTTTTTGGTGGACTCACATTTTTTACCATGAATGCAGTGGTTAGAGTGGCTTATGGGCATGGGTCCTCCTCTCTATGGTTCACTAACTCACCCCTAGACTACTTAATCCACCTCTGTGCAGCTCTACTAGACTTTCCTATGCCAGATGCTGATGCACTGGAGGCAGGTATGTATGTTTTTATTCTGATTTTTATGGCCGGGGGGGGGGGAGGGGAAGGGGCAGTGATCATTGGAGGAGTGTGTGTGGGTCTGTACATTGTGTCTACAGTGGTTATCTCATCACTTTGGTTACCTTCTGGGCACTTAGACCTGTTTTTAGATCGCCTAAGTAACAACATATATGTTCTGTCCAGGAAGTCTCGTCAAACCTTCAATTATTGCTGCAGGATGACTAAGTTTGGTCGGTCCACATCCCCGCCCACCTCCCGCCCTAACCACTCCTCGAAAAATGCCCTTTTTCGCCCTGGACGCACAGCAGCAGTCAGAGGCCTACATTCCTCTAGATATGTCTAAAAACCCATTTTGATTATCAGCACTTGGATGACCTGTTTTTTAGGTTGTCCAATAGCTGATTTGGGTGGGTTTTTAGACGTATTTCTGTTTCATGCACAGTATTGTTTATTTCGCCAGGAGGTATGCTATGCCAAGCGTGAACACATCAAACATCGTATCTCAGCTTGTATTAATCATCCACATCCTGTTCACTGTGTCATATGAAAACTCTCACCAGCCCAAACTGTCTTTCCAGCATATGACCCCTTACTTCTCCCTCTTGCCCCCCTTGGCTGATTTTTTGGCACATCTGCCATTTTAATGGCCTGTCTCCCAGTCTTACAAGGTCCTCTTGTAAATTTTCACAATCCTCTTGTGATTTAACAACTTTGAACAACCTTGTATCATCAGCAAATTTAATTATCTTACTAGTTATTCCCATCTCTAGATCATAGATGAGTGTTAAAAAGTAGCAGTTCCGGCACAGACTCCCGGGGAACCCTATCTACCCATCTCCACTGAGAATATTGACCATTTAACCATAATCTAAGTTTTCTATCTTTTAACCAGTTCTTAATCAAATTTCAAGTTTATTAGGATTTTATATACCGCCTATCAAGGTTATCTAAGCGGTTTTTACAATCAGGTACTCAAGCATTTTCCCTATCTGTCCCGGTGGGCTCACAATCTATCTAACGTACCTAGGGCTATGGAGGATTGAGTGACTTGCCCAGGGTCACAAGGAGCAGCGTGGGGTTTGAACCCACAACCCCAGGGTGCTGAGGCTGTAGATCCAACCACTGTGCCACACACTCCTCTTAATCCATAAAAGGACATTGCCTCCTATACCACGACTTTCTAATTTCCTCAGGAGTCTTTCATGTGGTACTTTGTCAAATGCCTTTTGACAAATCTAGACACAATATCGACTGGTTCACCTTTATCCACATGTTTATTCACCCCTTCGAAGAAATGCTTTAGATCGGTGAGGCAAGATTTCCCTTGACTAAAACCATATTGGCTTTGTCTCAATCTGTGCTTATGGATATGCTCTGTAATTTTGTTTCCTCTAAGCCAGTGGTCTCAAACTCAAACCCTTTGCAGAGCCACATTTTGGATTTGTAAGTATTTGGAAGGCCGCAGAAAAAATAGGTAATGTCTTATTAAAGAAATGACAACTTTGCATGAGGTAAAATGCGATATAGTTTATAAATCTTTCCTTAATTGCTTCTGATAATTTCAGCTATACACAGCTGAAAGCAGTGCAACATGCAGAAAGTGAAAGTGAAGTTTAGATAGTTTTTTTTCATTTTCTGCATGTTGCACTGCTTTCAGCTGTGTATAGCTGAAATTATCAGAAGCAATTAAGGAAAGATATATAAACTACTAGCTGATGCCCCGGCGTTGCACGGGTATTTAATTATAGCAATAACACTGTAAATGGATTCAAATAAAGATACTTTATAGTGGTGAATGAAAATATTTTTTTACAGCTTAATAAAAAGTACAATATTCAAATTATAATGTGAAATATTTGACAAAATGAATACAATACAACTAACGCAAAACGTGATTATAAACAACATTTTTAGTTTCACCTCCTGGAGCAAGAACATATAAATTATTGGGTGAACCCAGCCCTGAGCAAGCAACATAGAGTTGTGGGCCGCGAGACCCCCAGAACATATCACCCCAGGTAGTGAGGGATCTGCATACCAAGTTTCGTTCAAATCGGTCAAGCCGTTTTTGAATTACTGTGAGAAAGGCAGCTTTTTACATTTTTTCCATTGACATGAAGGGGTGAAATCTGATTTTCTGTTTGTAGCTCCGCCCACGTGTGCAGGTGGGCCGCGAGACCCCCAGAACATATCACCCCAGGTAGTGAGGGATCTGCATACCAAGTTTCGTTCAAATCGGTCAAGCCGTTTTTGAATTACTGTGAGAATGGCAGCTTTTTACATTTTTTCCATTGATATGAATGGGTGAAATCTGATTTAATGTTTGTAGCTCCGCCCATGTGTGCAGGTGGGCCGAGAGACCCCCAGAACATATCACCCCAGGTAGTGAGGGATCAGCATACCAAGTTTCGGTCAAATCGGTCAAGCCGTTTTTGAATTACTGTGAGAATGGCAGCTTTTTACATTTTTTCCATTGACATGAATGGGTGAAATCTGATTTTCTGTTTGTAGCTCCGCCCACGTGTGCAGGTGGGCCGCGAGACCCCCAGAACATATCACCCCAGGTAGTGAGGGATCTGCATACCAAGTTTCGTTCAAATCGGTCAAGCCGTTTTTGAATTACTGTGAGAATGGCAGCTTTTTACATTTTTTCCATTGACATGAATGGGTGAAATCTGATTTTCTGTTTGTAGCTCCGCCCACGTGTGCAGGTGGGCCGCGAGACCCCCAGAACATATCATCCCAGGTAGTGAGGGATCTGCATACCAAGTTTCGTTCAAATCGGTCAAGCCGTTTTTGAATTACAGTGAGAATGGCAGCTTTTTACATTTTTTCCATTGACATGAATGGGTGAAATCTGATTTTCTGTTTGTAGCTCCGCCCACGTGTGCAGGTGGGCCGCGAGACCCCCAGAACATATCACCCCAGGTAGTGAGGGATCTGCATACCAAGTTTCGTTGAAATCGGTCAAGCCGTTATTGAATTACTGTGAGAATGGCAGCTTTTTACATTTTTTCCATTGACATGAATGGGTGAAATCTGATTTTATGTTTGTAGCTCCGCCCACGTGTGCAGGTGGGCCGCGAGACCCCCAGAACATATCATCCCAGGTAGTGAGGGATCTGCATACCAAGTTTCGTTCAAATCGGTCAAGCTGTTTTTGAATTACAGTGAGAATGGCAGCTTTTTACATTTTTTCCATTGACATGAATGGGTGAAATCTGATTTTCTGTTTGTAGCTCCGCCCACGTGTGCAGGTGGGCCGCGAGACCCCCAGAACATATCACCCCAGGTAGTGAGGGATCTGCATACCAAGTTTCGTTGAAATCGGTCAAGCCGTTATTGAATTACTGTGAGAATGGCAGCTTTTTACATTTTTTCCATTGACATGAATGGGTGAAATCTGATTTTATGTTTGTAGCTCCGCCCACGTGTGCAGGTGGGCCGCGAGACCCCCAGAACATATCATCCCAGGTAGTGAGGGATCTGCATATCAAGTTTCGTTCAAATCGGTCAAGCCGGTTTTGAATTACAGTGAGAATGGCAGTTTTTTACATTTTTTCCATTGACATGAATGGGTGAAATCTGATTTTCTGTTTGTAGCTCCGCCCACGTGTGCAGGTGGGTCGCGAGACCCCCAGAACATATCACCCCAGGTAGTGAGGGATCTGCATACCAAGTTTCGTTGAAATCGGTCAAGCCGTTTTTGAATTACTGTGAGAATGGCAGCTTTTTACATTTTTTCCATTGACATGAATGGGTGAAATCTGATTTTCTGTTTGTAGTTCCGCCCACGTGTGCA
This sequence comes from Geotrypetes seraphini, assembly GCF_902459505.1. Taxonomy (NCBI): domain Eukaryota; kingdom Metazoa; phylum Chordata; class Amphibia; order Gymnophiona; family Dermophiidae; genus Geotrypetes; species Geotrypetes seraphini. Next base: position 141,551,700 of record NC_047091.1, on the reverse strand, counting down.
GGGGGGCCGCGAGACCCCCAGAACATATCACCCCAGGTAGTGAGGGATCTGCATACCAAGTTTCGTTCAAATCGGTCAAGCCGTTTTTGAATTACTGTGAGAATGGCAGCTTTTTACATTTTTTCCATTGACATGAATGGGTGAAATCTGATTTTCTGTTTGTAGCTCCGCCCACGTGTGCAGGGGGGCCGCGAGACCCCCAGAACATATCACCCCAGGTAGTGAGGGATCTGCATACCAAGTTTCGTTCAAATCGGTCAAGCCGTTTTTGAATTACTGTGAGAAAGGCAGCTTTTTACATTTTTTCCATTGACATGAAGGGGTGAAATCTGATTTTCTGTTTGTAGCTCCGCCCACGTGTGCAGGTGGGCCGCGAGACCCCCAGAACATATCACCCCAGGTAGTGAGGGATCTGCATACCAAGTTTCGTTCAAATCGGTCAAGCCGTTTTTGCGTGATCGCGGCACATACACACACACACACATACATATACACATACATAGCTCCGATTTTATATATATAGACTAGCTGATGCCCCGGTGTTGCACGGGTATTTAATTATAGCAATAACACTGTAAATGGAATCAAAAAAAGATAATTTATAGTGGTGAATGAAATTATTTTTTTACAGCTTTATAAAAAGTACAATATTCAAATAATAATGTGAAATATTACTAACACAAAACTTGATTATAAACAACATTTTTAGTTTCACCTCCAGGAGCAAGAACATATACATTCTTGGGTGAACCCACCCTTGAGGAAGCAACATAGAGTTGTACATGGGAAAAACAGGGGGATCTTAAATCCACTCCACAGTATGTAATAGTCTGTCCTTGTGATTTGTTGATTGTGATAGAGAATGCAAGTCTCACTGGAATTTGCAATCTCTTAAACTGAAAAGGAAGATCTGTTGGAATAAGTGGTATCCGCGGGATAAATACGGTTTCACCTTGTCCCTTTCCGGTTAAGATAGTCGCTTCAATTACATTGGACAGTAACCTCTTTACACAAAGCCTTGTGCCATTGCAAAGTTTTGGTGGGTCAAGGTTGCTAAGTAAAATAACTGGAGATCCCACAGCTTTTTACATTTTTTCCATTGACATGAATGGGTGAAATCTGATTTTCTGTTTGTAGCTCCGCCCACGTGTGCAGGTGGGCCGCGAGACCCCCAGAACATATCACCCCAGGTAGTGAGGGATCTGCATACCAAGTTTCGTTCAAATCGGTCAAGCCGTTTTTGCGTGATCGCGGCACATACACACACACACACATACATATACACATACATAGCTCCGATTTTATATATATAGACTAGCTGATGCCCCGGTGTTGCACGGGTATTTAATTATAGCAATAACACTGTAAATGGAATCAAAAAAAGATAATTTATAGTGGTGAATGAAATTATTTTTTTACAGCTTTATAAAAAGTACAATATTCAAATAATAATGTGAAATATTACTAACACAAAACTTGATTATAAACAACATTTTTAGTTTCACCTCCAGGAGCAAGAACATATACATTCTTGGGTGAACCCACCCTTGAGGAAGCAACATAGAGTTGTACATGGGAAAAACAGGGGGATCTTAAATCCACTCCACAGTATGTAATAGTCTGTCCTTGTGATTTGTTGATTGTGATAGAGAATGCAAGTCTCACTGGAATTTGCAATCTCTTAAACTGAAAAGGAAGATCTGTTGGAATAAGTGGTATCCGCGGGATAAATATGGTTTCACCTTGTCCCTTTCCGGTTAAGATAGTCGCTTCAATTACATTGGACAGTAACCTCTTTACACAAAGCCTTGTGCCATTGCAAAGTTTTGGTGGGTCAAGGTTGCTAAGTAAAATAACTGGAGATCCCACAGCTTTTTACATTTTTTCCATTGACATGAATGGGTGAAATCTGATTTTCTGTTTGTAGCTCCGCCCACGTGTGCAGGTGGGCCGCGAGACCCCCAGAACATATCACCCCAGGTAGTGAGGGATCTGCATACCAAGTTTCGTTCAAATCGGTCAAGCCGTTTTTGCGTGATCGCGGCACATACACACACACACACATACATATACACATACATAGCTCCGATTTTATATATATAGACTAGCTGATGCCCCGGTGTTGCACGGGTATTTAATTATAGCAATAACACTGTAAATGGAATCAAAAAAAGATAATTTATAGTGGTGAATGAAATTATTTTTTTACAGCTTTATAAAAAGTACAATATTCAAATAATAATGTGAAATATTACTAACACAAAACTTGATTATAAACAACATTTTTAGTTTCACCTCCAGGAGCAAGAACATATACATTCTTGGGTGAACCCACCCTTGAGGAAGCAACATAGAGTTGTACATGGGAAAAACAGGGGGATCTTAAATCCACTCCACAGTATGTAATAGTCTGTCCTTGTGATTTGTTGATTGTGATAGAGAATGCAAGTCTCACTGGAATTTGCAATCTCTTAAACTGAAAAGGAAGATCTGTTGGAATAAGTGGTATCCGCGGGATAAATACGGTTTCACCTTGTCCCTTTCCGGTTAAGATAGTCGCTTCAATTACATTGGACAGTAACCTCTTTACACAAAGCCTTGTGCCATTGCAAAGTTTTGGTGGGTCAAGGTTGCTAAGTAAAATAACTGGAGATCCCACAGCTTTTTACATTTTTTCCATTGACATGAATGGGTGAAATCTGATTTTCTGTTTGTAGCTCCGCCCACGTGTGCAGGTGGGCCGCGAGACCCCCAGAACATATCACCCCAGGTAGTGAGGGATCTGCATACCAAGTTTCGTTCAAATCGGTCAAGCCGTTTTTGCGTGATCGCGGCACATACACACACACACACATACATATACACATACATAGCTCCGATTTTATATATATAGACTAGCTGATGCCCCGGTGTTGCACGGGTATTTAATTATAGCAATAACACTGTAAATGGAATCAAAAAAAGATAATTTATAGTGGTGAATGAAATTATTTTTTTACAGCTTTATAAAAAGTACAATATTCAAATAATAATGTGAAATATTACTAACACAAAACTTGATTATAAACAACATTTTTAGTTTCACCTCCAGGAGCAAGAACATATACATTCTTGGGTGAACCCACCCTTGAGGAAGCAACATAGAGTTGTACATGGGAAAAACAGGGGGATCTTAAATCCACTCCACAGTATGTAATAGTCTGTCCTTGTGATTTGTTGATTGTGATAGAGAATGCAAGTCTCACTGGAATTTGCAATCTCTTAAACTGAAAAGGAAGATCTGTTGGAATAAGTGGTATCCGCGGGATAAATACGGTTTCACCTTGTCCCTTTCCGGTTAAGATAGTCGCTTCAATTACATTGGACAGTAACCTCTTTACACAAAGCCTTGTGCCATTGCAAAGTTTTGGTGGGTCAAGGTTGCTAAGTAAAATAACTGGAGATCCCACAGCTTTTTACATTTTTTCCATTGACATGAATGGGTGAAATCTGATTTTCTGTTTGTAGCTCCGCCCACGTGTGCAGGTGGGCCGCGAGACCCCCAGAACATATCACCCCAGGTAGTGAGGGATCTGCATACCAAGTTTCGTTCAAATCGGTCAAGCCGTTTTTGCGTGATCGCGGCACATACACACACACACACACACATACATACCTCCGATTTTATATATATAGATAAAGAGTTTTACCTTATACAAAATTGTGATTTAGATCCTAAAGTATCAACTGCAAGAGACAAGATTTTGGTGTAGTCCTCTAGGCTTTTTTGTAGAGGGGAGAATCAATATCCGACTTGTGCCTTAAGTGTCCGGTAGTCGCATCTGCAACTGTCTTCAGCTCTCACCTCCTCCAGCACTGGACACAACCGCCATCTTACATCAAGCAGTCACCGCTAGGAGAAGTGCCAAATTTCGTGAGAGTTCACAAGATTACGTACACACGCAAAAGCTGCACTGCCTCCAATGGTTACCTTATGTTCTGGAACGTTGCATGCCTCACTGCTGTAACCTCACGCAAGCGCTTTCCTTGCGTCTGTACATGATTGTCCTCTCTACTCCACCTCACAATCGCGTACAGACGCAGGAAAGAGCTTGTGTGAGGTTACAGCAGTGAGGTGAGCAACGTTCCAGAACAATGGTAGCATAACGAGGGCCGCAAAATAGAACCTGGCGGACCGCATGTGGCCCCGGGCCGTGAGTTTGAAACCACTGCTCTAAGCTGAATGGGAGTCCTTCACCTGCAGTCCTGCCAGTGTGGGGTTGATGTTTAATTACTATATTTTCAATAGTGAGAGACAGGCAAGCTCTGCGGGAGTCCAGGGAACCTGCCTATCCCTAGCTATTGAAAACACAATATTGAAGCACTCCATCCTCCACAATTGGTAGCAATACACAGTTGGAGGACTCCTGCTCGGCTTAGAGCAGTGGTTTCAAACGCGTGGCCTGGGGGCCACATGCGGCCCGCCAGGTACTATTTTGAGGCACTCGGTATGTTTATCATAATCACAAAAGTAAAATAAAACAGTTTCTTGATCATATGCCAGAGGATGTGGTAAGAGCGGATAGTGTAGCTGGTTTTAAGATAGGTATGAACAAGTTCCTGGAGGAAAAGTCCATAGTCTGTTATTGAGAAAGACACAGGGGAAGCCACTGCTTGTTCTTTATTGGCAGCATGGAATATTGCTACACCTTGGGTTTTGGCTAGGTACTGGTGACCTGGATTGGCCACCGTGGGAATGGGCTACTGGGCTTGATGGACCATTGGTCTGACCCAGTGAGGCTATTCTTATGTTCTTAGCTATAAATGACAATATTATTATTAAGACTTAGCCAAAAGGAAAGATTTATAAACTATAAAGAGTTTTACCTCATGCAAAATTGTTATTTCTTTAATAAGACATTACCTATTTTTTCTGAGGCCCTCCAAGTACCTACATATCCAAAATGTGGCCCTGCAAAGGGTTTGAGTTTGAGCCCACTGGCTTAGAGGAAACGGTGCATTCAGGTTGTCCTCCTATGAAATGCCTCTTCTGGACACCAGGCCTGCATTAATTCATTAATTAATGAACTCATTAATTTTAAGCACACCCAAACCTCATGGGGGTTTCCATTCTGTTTATACTTGAGTTCACATTGGAGCAGATGGCAGCAGAAATGTAATTTTTGTCAGTACTGTGATTCGGAGAGTGGCAAGGAAAAAAAAAAGCTTGCATACAATGAATCTGAAAGTCTCACGCTGTGTAAATCAGTGCCATTTAGTTGCAGAAGGGCTAGCTGGAGATCTGTAGCACTGGCAAGTGCTTGAATAACAGACAAAGTCAAAGGAAGTGAATATGCAAAGTGAAGAACAAAATGCGAATAAAAGAGAGCAAGAAAGGAAATATCACTGATGCATCTGAAGGATTTCTTTCTGTCTGCAGTGCATTATAGTAGATTGAGAATTCTATTGTGGTAGAAAACATGGTGTGAATTTTTATGGGTGTTGGAAACAATTTTAATTGCAGCAGGGGTATAATAACCATTACGCGAGACTAGAAAAATGCCCAGAGCCATGCAATGATAGGGGCAACGTAGAGAACGTAGGGACTTAAGGGGAGAGATAGGGACTGAGAGGAGCATGCTGGACAAAGTAAGATAGGGGTATAGAGAAGGGATACTGAAAATGGGGAGAGTTTAGCAACAGGTACCGTAACAACTGAGCGTAGGACAAAAGCGCTCCGACAAAGGCGCACCGACAATTGTGTGCAGGACATATGTGCGTTGCCGGTCCCGCCGCTTTAAAGCCTTACTGTTAGCGCTGTGAGGGGGAGTATGGAGGGGGAACTCCCACAGTACACATACAAGTACTCGCGCCCACCCAAGTACACTGGAAACTTCAGCTTTCCTTTCAGTTTTTGGTGGTCGGGAGTTGTATGTGGCATTAGAAAAGGTTCAAAGAAGAGCGACCAAGACGATAAAGGGAAAGGAACTCCTCCCGTATGAGGAAAGACTAAAAAGGTTAGGGTTCTTCAGCTTGGAAAAGAGATGGCTGAGAGGAGATATGATTGAAGTCTACAAAATTATGAGTGATGAAGAACGGGTACTGGTGAACTGATTTTTTACTCCATCAAAATTTACAAAGACTAGGGGACACGCAATGAAATACTTATATAAACAATAAGAGGAGATATTTTTTCATTCAAAGAATATTTAAGCTCTGGAACTCATTGTCAGAGGATATAGTAACAGCGGTTAACATAGATGGGTTTAAAAAACGTTTGGACAAGTTTCTAGAGGAAAAGTTCATAGTCTGCTATTGAGACAGACATGGGGAAGCCATTACTTTCCCCGGCATCGGTAGTATGGAATGTTGCTACAATTTGGGTTTCTGCCGGGTTCTGTGACCTGGATTAGTCACTGTTGGAAACAGAATACTGTGCTAAAGGCGAAAAAACAGTGTACAAGTCAGTGTCTGCTGGCAGAAGGATGCTGGCTGTATAAAGAGAGGCGGAGCCAGTAGAAGGAAGAAGGTGTTGATGCCCCTGTATAGGTCATTGGTAAGATCCCTTTTGGAGCATTGTGTTCAGTTTTGGAGACCGTATCTGGCGAAGGACATAAGAAGACTTGAAGTGGTCCAGAGGAGGGCAATGAAAATGATAGGAGGCTTGCGCTAGAAGACATATGAGGAGAGACTGGAAGCCCTGAATATGTATACCCTAAAGGAAAGGAGGGACAGGGGAGATATGATTCAGACGTTCAAATACTTGAAGGGTATTAACATAGAACAAAATCTTTTCCAGAGAAAGGAAAATGGTAAAACCAGAGGACATAATTTGAGGTTGAGGGGTGGTAGATTCAAGAGCAATGTTAGGAAATTCTACTTTACAGAGAGGGTGGTGGATGCTTGGAATGCGCTCCTAAGAGAGGTGGTGGAGAGGAAAACGGTGACTGAGTTCAAAGAAGCATGGGATGAACACATTGGATCTAGAATCAGAAAATAATATTAAATATTGAACTAAGGCCAGTACTGGGCAGACTTGCACAGTCTGTGTCTGTATATGGCCATTTGGGGGAAGATGGGTTGGAGAGAGCTTCAATGGCTGGGAGGGTTTAGATGGGATGGAGTAGGTTTTAACGGAGAGTTCGGCAGTTGGAACCCAAGCATAGTACTGGGTAGAGCTTTGGATTCTTGCCCAGAAATAGCTAAGAAGAAAAAATTTAAATTGAATCAGGTTGGGCAGACTGGATGTACCATTTGGGTCTTTATCTGCCATCATCTACTATGTTACTATAGGCTATAGAGACCATTGGTCTGACCCAGTATGATGATTCTTATGGAATACCATCTCATTTAGACATCAGTTTATAGAACTGAGCATAACTAAAATCTTAACATTTATGCATGCATGTTTATTGGCATTTGATATACAGTACAGTATGTGTGCTCATACATGTGTACAGTACTTGTCAGTATTCTGGTCATTCACACATGTTCTTGGTGCCTAATAAGTTTGCTGTCAATGTTATGTTAATCAGGTTTTCTTTTCTACCTTTACCTATTCAGTTCAAGGTTAGACTACATTACAAGAGGTTTGGGTCAGGTACCCAGGAATTTACAATGGACAGTTTGACACTGACTTTCAACAGAGTTGCTAGTATAGGTAGATCAGTACAACTACTAATACAGCCAGGTCATAGTTACAAATGCATAGTTACAAGTTTAAGAAGGTCATCGTTGGCTTATTATGTCCCAGTAGTTGCATTAGGCAGTTTAGAAATGGGCTTTTACAATTACCATTTCGGTTACTTCAGGGTTGGCTCCCTGTCTTGGTACAGAAATCATTTAAAAAGTTTTCTGAACCTGAGATAAAGGTCACAAGATCATAGTGTAAGTGGTAGTTAGTTCCAGCATTTTGCTAATTGATATTGGATAGAAAAGGTAATTTGCCTGGTAGACTTTATATTGTTGCATGCTGGGAATTTTAAGTGGAAAAGATTTCTGGTGGAATATCTGTTGAGTCACCCCGGAGTAGGATGGCCAACTCTATTAGGTAACTCTATTAGTTGGGGGCACTGCCTGTCAGGCAGTGATGCCTAATTTAAACTTGATCCTTGCAGTTTTGGGAAGCCAATGTAGTTTCATATAGTAGGCTGGAGGTGTTCTGATTTCCATAGTCTGTTTATGAGTCTTACTGCTGTATTTTGAACTAGCTGTAGATGTGACAGCAATGTTTTTGAACAAAGAACTAGTGTTACATTACAGTAGTCTAGTCAAGATAGGTTTAGGGATTGTACTAAAATTTGGAAAGCCTCTGTTTCAAAGTATTTTCTGATGGATCTTAGCTTTCTCATCACAAGGAAAGATTGTTTTATTATTGATGGTACATGGCTCTTCATGGATAGGTGGTTATCAATTTTTATTCCTAAGATTCGGGATTGTAGTTCTAATGGAATGTCTCTATTGTCTGCTGTAATCGTTGGAGTGTAGCATGGGGTCAGGCCATGTGCCAGAAACTTCTTAGAAATATGTTCAGAAAATATATGAACCCCCCCCCTCTCCCTGAAAATATTTGTCACAGTGTAAAAAATTGCTATTTTGCATCACCATAGTCACTTCACCAGAAGTCCCCACTTTTTACCCTAGTATAAAGCCTGAATTTATTTTATAAGGCTTGATTATATCAGTGGTATTTTTCATCAGACAATGAGAGTGAGAATTTCCCCTAGTCAAAAAAGAAAGGTGAATTGCATTGTGATTGCACAAAACACAAAGGGAAGATCACTCTTGAATAAACAGCCACGTTTCTTTGCTCTTGGCCAACACTTTAATGTGTTTTTTTTTTAAATTACAATATAACTTCACAATAGAAAGGTGAGAAATCCTTAGTGAGTGACACCTGAGAATTTCCTAGGAGGAGAGTAACCATTTGACTCAGAGACTGGCTCTGATTGGCTTGCTGACATTCATGATTGTCCAATTCCAGGCTAAAAGGCCAGAGGAGAGAGAAGGTACAAGAAAATTTAATATTAATATTGTAAAGCATGGGACCTGCCAGCATCCCAGTCAGGTTCATTTCTCAGGCCCTGTGATTCTTCTCCCACCACCTTATAGTTAATTCATACTTCTAGGTTGGGATGTCTCACCCATTCTTGGAATTTGTAACCAAATGGGGATCCAGGATGGCTAAAGCTGCAAGATGTTAGGCTAGCTGCTCGCAAGTCTTCTCTTAATATTTACCGTTTTCCATGGCAAAATGCCTAAGAGGAAGGAAAGAATAAAGAGTACCTACCTAGTACCCCTTTTGGTTCAGATTTTCATGCTCCGATTCAGAGTTATACATCAAGAGAATTCTAGAGGAACCTCAGATGTCCCAAATGAGCAGAGAGACCAATTGAGGCTTGGGGAGAGTTTCTTACCCAGCCTGCCAGCCCACACCCCCCACAGCCATTTGGAGAAAGCGGCTGGCTGAAGTACAGGGAGTAATGGTACTTTTGGGTATGGAAGCTGCTGTGGAAACAGTTGGGGTGTTAACGACTTCAGAAGCTGCTCCTCCCTGCTCGGAGAATACTGAGCAAGGAGTTTGGAGACGCTGGGATCAGTGGCTAGTTTAGAAGCCTCAATGAGTTCTATTGAGTGAGAAAAAGATCTGGAAGTGGTGGTGGATATTAGAGAATGACACGGTGACTAAATTCATCACCGTCCCCGTCCCCGCGGATAACCGCGGGAAATAATCCCATGTCATTTTCTAGTGTCTATTTCAACCTCAGTCCTTCTACACCAGCATTCTTCAAAGCAAAGCTTGCGGGTCAGTGGTTGTGCCCAATTATACTCTGATTCTTCCCTCTCTCCTTAAAGAATGACATGAAGATGGTTTCCCGCGGTTATCCGCGGGGACGGGAACGGTGATGAATTTTGTCACCGTGTCATTCTCTGGTGGATATACCAGCAGAGATTACATTGGCTCCTATATGGCAGGCAATGACCAGACTGACTAAAACTGTGAGTAACCATATGAATGTGAAGGAGAAAGCAGTGGACAATGTTACAACTCGAGTAACAAAATTGGAAGCAGCTGGAGAAGAGAAACAAAGAGAGATTGTTGGTTTGAAGGGGGATATTAAAGGTTTAAAAGATGGGCAAGCTAGATTGGAGAGATCCTCACTTGCAATACAGAATATGATGGAAACGTTGGAAAACTCTTTGTATGTTTGCAATTTGAAATTTTTGAACTTTTACAAAATGTTGGTTATTATTGGCAAGAAAACTTTTTAAGATCTACACGCAAGAGATATTAAAATTGCCCAGTGAGTCCTTGACCCCAGTGAATAAGATCTACTACTTACCATATAGGAAAAGACAGCCAGATGATCCATTAATTCAGTCTGGGATTAACGATAGACGAGGGGTATCCCCTGATGGCCTGGATACCTCAGAAGTCCTAGAAACATCACAAGATATAGTGGACATGAGAGCAACTCTTTCAAGTATCTTTTGTGTTTGAGTTTGCTATAAATTTAACTCAGGTTATTTTTCAAATATAGGACTGTGGCCCCCTTTTATCAAGCCATGTTGGAGGTTTTTTTTTTTTTAAATCACCGGCCACTGTGGTAAAAGCTCTGACGCTCTTAGGAATTCTATGAGCACTGGAGCTTTTAACACAGTGGCCGGCAATAAAAAAAACCTTAACGTGGCTTGATAAAAGAGGGCCTGTATTATTTAAGGGTCATAAGATGTGCTGTTTTCCTGATGTTGTTAAAGAAACTCAGCTGAAGCATAAGTCCTTTTTAGAACTACGCCAGTGAGTAATACAAAATGGTGGTGACATTTTTACTTCATTTTCCTGTGAAAGGCTTGATAAATTTTCAGTGTGAGATATGTTTTCTGTGACCCTGTTCAGCTGAAGCAATTTCTTTGTAATAAATTTCTTATTCAGCTTGGGGATAGGCCAACCAGTTAGACTGTGCACCGTTATAGTTTGGGCTATAAATTATGTTAACAGTATCTCAGCCTTTTTATTCTTATCTAATTTCCATTATGATGCTCTCTTTCTGTAATTTCTGTTGGATCCCATGATTGGGGGGGGAGGGGCTAAGGGAGGATTCATTTATTTCGCTTTGAAATACTGTATTATTTTTAATTGATGTATATGTCCCCTCGACCCTGCCTGGAGGATGGCAAGAAAGGCTCATAAAGTATATTATGTCAGGACCAGGGTTGAGACCAACTTTAGAGCTGGGAGGCCACGTAAGCTAGCATCATACTTCACTCACACAATAATGTACTCCATAAACGCCAAACTTGAACTTTACTCTCTCAGTTGATGAAAGATACAATTTAATAGAAAAACTTATTTACACAGGATATCCTTTACTTTTCTCCTCTCTTCCAAAATGGTGCTACAAAATAACACTTAAAATTCCTTTTCATAGGTTAGGTTGATGGTATTTAGATGATAAAAATCACAGTTCTTAATTAGCACAGTTCATTGTTTATTGTTTATTGTTTAATTAGTTTCTTGATTAAACGCTTTATCGATTCTGCAAAGCGTTGTACAAAACACTAGATAAAATAACATTGCAACAAACAGAATTACCATTAAAACAAACTTTTAAAAAAATGAAAATACAAAACTGTTAGACGAACTACAACACGTACTAGGTTAAATAAGGACGCACTAACAAAAGATACATGAAGGAAAGAGGGAGGAAATACAATAATTATAGTAAATGAGAGAGACATTAAGGGAAAGAACAAAAGGGCAGGACTTAATGGAGAAAAAAGAAGGAAAGAAAAGAGAAAAGAAAGAGAAGAAGAAAAAAAAAAAATAAAAAAAAATATCAGTGCTATTCATAGAGATTCTACATCCAATGACTCAATGACTCGACAAGCACATGTTTCGGCCAACAGGCCTGCCTCAGGAGTCTACAGGTACATATATAATCATATTTGATGCACTTTTTAATATGATATTTTAATCTTTTTATATGTTTATATATGTACCTGTAGACTCCTGAGGCAGGCTTGTTGGCCGAAACATGTGCATGTCGAGTCATTGAGTCATTGGATGTATCATTATGTCATTGGATGAATAAAGGTTCTAACACTATCAGATGAGTTGGAGGACATCTTTTATTGGTGCACATCTGTCTGATTTGGACAATTCGAATCTTCATTTTTTTGCATATTTGTGTTTGTGGTTTTGTTTTCCCCTGTTTTGTTCCCCTTACAGATTCTACTCCTCAAAACATAACAACTGTGCTTTTGTAGCCCGGTACCAGTATCCTTGTTCTCTGTGCTCAGTTCTTATAAATTATTTCCCTCTGCCATAGGTGTAGATTCCCATGGGAGTCTAATATGGGATACCTGGTTACTAGTGATGCATAACCTGAGGCTTACGTTATAACTCCTTCCAATGAGCCTCAAGGTATGAGAAGGGTCCCTTTACCTTCTCACTAAAGCAAACCAGCACCGGGTTGTAGACCACGGACTTGCCCCAATCTGTGACTCCTTGTTCTAAGGCAGGGGTGTCAAAGTCCCTCCTCGAGGGCCGCAATCCAGTCGGGTTTTCAGGATTTCTCCAATGAATAGGCATGCGATCTACTTGCATGCACTGCTTTCACTGTATGCTAATAGAGCTCATGCATATTCATTGGGGAAATCCTGAAAACCCGACTGGACTGCGGCCCTCGAGGAGGGACGTTGACACCCCTGCTCTAAGGCTGAATCTATAACTCTTTCAGGTGTCAGAGCTTCAGGCATAGGCAATGAAGGAGCTCTCCTTCAGTATGTGTGGTCAGTGGCAGAAGAAAGTTACTAGGAATCACGTTTGATAGTAAACTAACATACCATCTACATAGCACGGTTCATAGTCTAAAGCGCGCGATGATAAAGGCGCGCCGACAACCGAGCGCGGACAACTGAGCGCAGGACTTCATCGTGCCGAAGAAAAAATGTATTTTAAAGGGCTCCGACGGGGGGTGTTGGTGGGGAACCCCCCCACTTTACTTAATAGAGATTGCGCTGGCGTTGTGGGGGGCTTGGGGGGTTGTAACCCCCTCATTATACTGGAAACTTAACTTTTTCCCTGTTTTTTAGGGATTTCAGTATAATGTGGGGGTTACACCCCCACACCCCCCCAACATGACAGCTTGAGGCAGCGCGATCCCTATTAAGTAGAGTGTGGGGGGTTCCCCCCACCCACCCCCGTCAGAGCCCTTTAAAATACGGGTTTTCTTCGGCGCGATTAAGCTCCGCGCTCAGTTGTCAGCGCTCGGTTGTCGGCGCGCCTTTGTCCTCGCGCGCTTTTGACCCGTCACCACATAGCACAGTAGTCCAACGTTGCTTTTATCGATTGCGTATGATAAGATCTTTGTATACTGCCTAGAAGGTTTGATTAGGCGGAATAAGAAATTTTAAATAAACTTGAAACTTGAAAATTCCAAAGACAACTTTGGCACCTCTTATCTGTACCCTTCTCATCCACTGCCAACTTCAGACTTCGTCCCTTCTTTCCTGCCATGCCGTATGCCTGAAACATAAGAACATAAGAACTGCCATCTACATTGTATCAAATTTGATACAATGTAAATCACCCTGGAAATTCCTGGACTCATATGTTCAATCTATTTCATAGACACTCCTCTCTTCTTCTTCTTCCTCTTCCTCTTCTTTTTCTTTACCCTCATCTTTTGTCCTTTTTTTTTTTCTTCCTTCAATTTCTCTTTCCTCTTATCTTTTCTTTTACTATTTTTTCATGAACAGTCCTAGTACTTTAGATCTTTTAAAACGATTCAATTCTACATTGCATAATGTAACTGAATATTTGTTATACTAAATGTTTTGTTTTATATTTTGATACCATGTACTTGAACTGTTTCTTATATTTTTTCAAAAAATCAATAAAAAATATTGAACTAAAAAAAAAAAAAAAGAACTGCCATCTCAGGATCAGACCTTCGGTCCATCAAGTCCGGCGATCTGCACACGTGGAGGCCCAGTTAGGTGTACACCTGGCATAATGTTAGTCACCCTTATCCTTCTATGCCTCTCGTAAGGAGATGTGCATCTAGTTTGCTTTTAAATCCTAGAACGGTGGATTCCGCAATAACCTCCTCTGGGAGAGCATTCCAGGTGTCCACCACTCGTTGCGTGAAGCAGAACTTCCTGATATTTGTCCTGGACTTGTCTCCCTTTAGCTTCAGTCCAAGCTTCCCAAATCAATACGTCGTGCACCGTCTCTAGCAGTCTTCAAATCCAAGCGAAAAGCCCACTTTCTTGAAGCTGCTTTCAACGCTAAACTCCCACTCACTGTCAGATACCTAAACCCATTGTATCATTCCTTCTACCAGAATCTCCCAAACCTGAAATGTCCTGTCTGTCTGTCCAAATTAGATTGTAAGCTCTTCTGAGCAGAGACTGCCTATTGTATGCTAAATGTACAGCACTGCGTTCGGCTTTCAGCACTATAGAAATGATAAATAGTAGTAGTAGTGGTAGCTTAAATCTTCTTTGGGGGATGTAACTACAGTCACTAGCGCACCCCTTCAGAAACTCCAAGACCATTTGGCTTCTAATTGGGTCTAATTCTAGTCTGCAAAGCTCTACAAATCCCCTTTCAAACTCCCTTCTTTTGCAGGTGCAGGAAACTTAGACAGGAAAAACATGAGGCCAAAAGTGCAGTTCTAATTACTAGGGCTGCAGGTAGCTGAAAGAAAAACCACATAATTAATAATGTACTATTTGCAAGCTGCCAGCTATCATTGGATAGGAACAGTCAGGAGAAATAGGCATACAGCACTATACTGCTTAATTTCTCCTACTGATACAAACATTCTTATGTTAACTTTCCTATATATTTTGTTTCTTAGCAAGTAATGATTCTGCTTGTAATAGTTGATGAAAATAATAATAAAAGAATGTGTAACCGAGGGCTCCTTTTACTAAGGTGCGCTAGTGTTTTTAGCGCATGCTACATTGCTATGCGCACTAACCCCGCACTACGCACCAAAAACTAACGTCAGCTCAATGGAGGTGTTAGCGTCTAGCGTGCGTGGCATTGCAGCGTGCGCTAAGCGCGAACTAAAACCACTAGTGCAGCTTAGTAAAAGAGGCCCCCAAATGTTGCCTAAATAAATATATAAGGGTAAATCAATAGCAAAGGCAAAATATATTTAAGAACATAAGACTAGCCTTACTGGGACGGGCCAATGGTCCATCAAGCCCAGTAGCCCGTTCTCACAGTAGCTAATCCAGGTCACCAGTACCTGGCCAAAACCCACGGGATAGCAACATTCCAGCACCTCAAAGAATAGCAAGATTCCATAACCCCAATGAGAGCAACATTCTAGGGTTGAGATTGTGATGTCATAATGCCTCATTCCACAGTGCCTCAGAACCAACTTCATCAGTGATGTTATAGTGGCTTAAATGTCCTATACTTGGCTCACATAAGACTAGCCATACTGGGTCAGACCAATGGTCCAGTAGCCCATTCTCACAGTGGCCAATTCAGGTCACACCTGGCCAAACCCCAAGGAGTAGCAACATTCCATGCTACCGGTCCAGGGCAAGCAGTGGCTCCCCGATGTCTTTCTTTAATAGAAGTAACAGTGAGCAATTGAACATATCACTTTTCCACATAGTACCCATTCAAGACGATGCATTTGTTGTATCGTTCAACTAGCTTCTGCATTCCTGCAGAGAAATTTCTCATCTGCTCCTGAAGCCAGGTAAGTACCACTTCCTTTACTTTCATCATCAGAGGTGAATCTGTGACCTCACATCTCCTTCAGTGGACCAAAGATGTGATAAGGCTAGGCGCCAGATCCGGGCTGTAAGAAGAATGTGGAAGATGTTTGAACCCAAGCTGTTGCATTCTCTTCTGTCGCTGATGCTGTATGATGTACATTGTCATGGTGCTGCAAAACTGTTTTAGACAACATTCCTCTTCTTTTCATGCGAATTGCAGGTTTAAGTTCACTTCGCAGCAATGCACAGTAGTTTTCACTGTTCACTGTTTGCCCATGCTATGCCCAAACTAAGTCAATATCCAACAGTGAATTTCCACAGGTTTCACTCCTTCTGCCCAAAGAAAGCAAACTACTGCACATTGTTCTTCGATGGTGCAATCTTGCAATGGAGCATTCATGTTTCTGACCTCATGGTTGCCACACAACTAAAGGTCGAGTGCAGCACCGTATGTGGATGAACTATCCAACAGGCAATGTACGAGTACATATGTTGCATTTCACTAGCTCCATTCCAGTTATCGTGTAATTTAACATTTGCCTTTAATTTTTGATTTGCTCTCATATTTGAAGATCAAAGTGCATAATATTAGCATTCACACTCCCATCACTTGCAACTGACAGCTTCACACCGTCAACCAAATCATCACACAACTCAATTTTTATTGGAATAAATATTTGGCTGCAGCTTTATTATCTATCATAATATTATTCCCACTTACAATACAATCCATGTCCAAAACCAACAAACCCACAGGGAACTATTTGGATTGAAACTAGCTCCCATTAAGTCTTTAAACTCTATAACTTCCTCCAAACATGACCCATGTTGACGACGGGCCATGCTTCCCCCTTGCAGAGTTCTCGCCTACGAGTGTTAAAGGTATTTATTTATTAGTTGCTGATCTTCTATCTCCAACTGGGCCAATACCCCATTTTCCGCCCCACCCAAAGCTGCGGCCAGCTTTCCCCAACCCCAAAATCTTGACCACACCCATCCAAATCCATATAAAACCAGTAAACAAACTCCCAATCCGACACAAAACATACCATCAGCACACACAAGAGGGAAGGAGGGATAATTTTTCCTGAAGAGACTATTCTACTCTTCCCCTTTCCTCACAGTGCTCCCTCAAACATCCAACCAATCCTGTCACTGCTCCACCCCCAACTCCTCTGAGACCTCCCCCAGTCCCTTCCTTTCTTACAAACTGTCTCTTAACTCTTTCTAGCCTCATCTACACTTGTCATACTTTATTCTACAGACCCTTAACACCTAATATATGCCCCTCACACCCTCTGCCCCCCTACACCCACCCCAACATCCAATCAATATTACTAGCAGGGGACCTCGGTTCAGCTAATGTTATATTACACCAGATGAATCTAGTGTTTTTCTTCATTACAGGGGCACTGCCTTCAAATTGGTTAGTTTGAACATATCATGACAGGAATTAATCTGGTTATTAAACCAGGATATATGAAGCATGATCTCACCCTCTCAAATTACTTCTAATGCTCACTGCAATTACTCGATGGCTACAGGACAATAGGCTGGTACTTAATACATCCAAAACAGAAATCATACTCTTCCCATGTAGAGAGAGGCTGGAACTAGGAACCGATATTATTATGAATACAACCATCCTCAAAGCAGTTACAAAAGTAAAAATTCTGGGAGTTATGCTAAATCAAAAATTGAGCTACCATGAACAAATTAGCGCACTAGTAAGAGCCTGTTTTTATAGGCTGAGAATGATCAGATCATTATCAGCTTTCCTAGACGAATCAGCCTTAAATATTCTAATACACTCACTGGTAATATCAAAAATCGATTATTGCAATGCCCTATACAAAGGATCCTCTTTAAAAGAAATACGCAGAATCCAGATCATTCAAAATACCGCAATAAAAATAATTATGAAAAAGAAAAAATTTGATCACGTAACACCACTTTTAAAGGAAAAACACTGGCTGCCAGTAAACCATAGAATTACTTATAAAATAGCACTACTTACTCATAAAATACTCACAAATAAAGCCCCGGCATTCTTAGAAAGATATTTAATACCATACACCCCATTAAAATCTTTAAGATCAGAAGACAAAGCCCTACTAACAGTCCCTTCTTTAAAAGTTATATACTCTAGGAGAGACATGATTTTTTCTGTTTCAGCTCCCCAAATCTGGAACTTACTCCCACTTAACCTAAGAGAAGAAAAACTATTGAACAAATTTAAAAGTCTCCTAAAGAGTTGGCTATTTAAAGACGCTTTTTAATAGACCAGTCTTACTATACTTTAGGTTAGGATGAGGAGATCATAGAAATATGTGGGTATTTGTTTCCCAACCCATGAGTCCTAAACCTATACCCGATTTTATTTCTGGTTTTATTTTTTTTTTAAATTGTAATTAAGCTACCTCCCCTCCTAATGTTCTATTGTCAATTAGCAGTATGTCATGTATGTGGATTTTATTATTTTATTGGATTTCTAACTGATAGAAATCATATTGAAATTGGATTATGCAAACAAATCAAAGAAACTATTAAACTTGAAACTTGTATCGGTATTGTGCCAAAGAGAGGGTTTTGTTTTTTTTTGGAGTTCATAAGACATATAGACAACTCATTGAGGTATTTGGAAACTGCTGTGAATGAAGCCTGTGGCATCCAACATGATTGGAAATATGTCGGTGTCTTTCTGGCACGTTTTCTTTCTCTCTGACTGCATTTTTTCATACTTGTGGATCTTTCTTTCTTGGTTCCATAACAAAAGCGCGCAGGACATTGGCGTGCCGACAATCTCACGCAGGACTTATGCGCGCCATACTCAAACTGCTCCTGTTACCGCTGTGAGTGGGGGATCTGGGGGAGAACCCCCCCAGTAAACTCACAACTGTTCGCACTCACGTTGGAGGTGTGGGTTTTTTTTTGGGAAATCGGCAGTTTTCAGTGTAGTGTATGTGGGGGTTTCCCCCCACACCCCTCTCCAACGTGAGCATGAACAGTTGTGAGTTTTATACACCCCCCTCTGAGCGCTAACAGAAATAGTTTTTAGGTGGCGTGCAGAAGTCCTGCGCGGGATTGTCGGCATGGGATTGTCAACGCGGCAATGTCCCACGTGGTTTTGACAGGTCACCGTCTTTCTCTCTCTTTACACACAATGTACAGACTAACCACTTGACACTGACACTTCTATTATCAGTGCTGTCCTCTTGTTTTTCTCCTTCACCTCTATTCTAGCTGTGAGATGAGGAGTGTTTAAATCTGTCGGTGCTTGAAAGACTCAGGAAAATCTCTTTACCTTTATCTTGACCATATAGTGCTTAATTCTAGTTCCCCATTCCTCTTTTCTATTTCCTGCATAGGCCTAGTGAAATGTTTCCCAAAGGACTTATGTAATATGATTTTATGAGAATTCAAGAGTACCAGTTAAGGGCAGATATAATTGTCCATCTGATTTTATTTTTTGTAACATTAAAAAAAAAATTATTATTTTTTTACTTCTCCAGGCTTTTTTGCATTATAATCTCTCATTTCTACTGTGGCTGAGGAACGATCTCCATGAAACATTAACATGTGCAATTTCCAAGAAAAGTATCCTAAAGATGAGAGAGTTCCCATTGGAGCTGTCTGCTTTGGCGGGCTGCCTCGTGAGGTCTGCTCAGGGCACTGGAGTGAACGTATTAAAATGCTTGCAGGAAACCAAAGGTCAGGAATGTACAGAAGTGCAGTGCTAACTGATAGCAAAATTGTGGAGGAATATGTTAGACCTGAAATATAATGGACTTTGGGCCTCGTGAGAGTTTATATGTTGCTGTGGTATTGAATGTGAGTAGGACGATTAAGGCATAGAACTGTGACTTGCATTTCTTATGTATTGGAGGCCTGATATAGCAATATACAGTACCTGCGTGTTTTGTAAAAACTTTCTCTTTAATCTGTTTTATCAAATGATCACGCGCAATCTTGCAAACAAATGTACAGTAGAACCTGAATATTAGCACTAGTTATCTATATAAAAACTGGCCAGAAAAATGGGAGAAGCCGGTAGGAATGCTGTACCAGAAGTGTTTGGTGCAAGAACCCTCATAGCCAAGTGGGCAGATAGGACCACACAAAGAGCAGTCCTAACTTTGTCCACTTAGCTATGCAGGCACTAGCACTAAATACTGGCTGCCACCCACAGAACTTCCAGGTAACAGCCTGAAGATGATCTTCCCTCTCTTCAGTGGCCTCCTCAACAAAATCTGATCTACCCTTCTGACCCTCCTAACAGGAGAAGGTCCCTACTACATGCATGACCTCCACCATTATAAGTAGAACGCCTGTCAATACCTCTCATCAAGTTTCTCAAGTTTAATAGCTTCTTTGATTTGTTCGCATAATCAAATTTCAATGCGATTTACATCAGTTAGAAATCAAATAAAATAATAAAATCCACATACATGACATACACTGCTAATTGACAATATAACATTAGGAAGGGAGGTAGCTTAATTACAATAATAAAAAAATAAAATCGGGTATAGGTATAGGACACATGGGTTGGGAAACAAATACCCATGTATTTCTATGATCTCCTCTTCCTAACCTAAAGTATAGTAAGACTGGTCTATTAAAAAGGGTCTTTAAATAGCCAACTCTTTAGGAGACTTTTAAATTTGTTCAATAGTTTTTCTTCTCTTAGGTTAAGTGGGAGTAAGTTCCAGATTTGGGGAGCTGAAACAGAAAAAATCATGTCTCTCCTAGAGTATATAACTTTTAAAGAAGGGACTGTTAGTAGGGCTTTGTCTTCTGATCTTAAAGATTTTAAGGGGGTGTATGGTATTAAATATCTTTCTAAGAATGCCGGGGCTTTATTTGTGAGTATTTTATGAGTAAGTAGTGCTATTTTATAAGTAATTCTATGGTTTACTGGCAGCCAGTGTTTTTCCTTTAAAAGTGGTGTTACGTGATCAAATTTTTTCTTTTTCATAATTATTTTTATTGCGGTATTTTGAATGATCTGGATTCTGTGTATTTCTTTTAAAGAGAATCCTTTGTATAGGGCATTGCAATAATCGATTTTTGATATTACCAGTGAGTGTATTAAAATATTTAAAGCTGATTCGTCTAGGAAAGCTGATAATGATCTGATCATTCTCAGCCTATAAAAACAGGCTCTTACTAGTGCACTAATTTGTTCATGGTAACTTAATAAGGTCCTTTCTATCAACCCCCAAGTCCCAACAGGCCACTTTCTGGACCTACCTTAACAAGCCTGATGGTCTATTGGTCATCGGGACAGGAGCAAACCCCGTTCACTTTGTGCTTTATCTAGTCCAGTGTTTCTCAACTCGGTCCTAGAAAGGTTTGATTTATTACCACAAGACATCCAAGTCTAAGCCTGCCCAAAGCCCACCCAGAACACGCCTACAACATGGCCTCCTTTAGTTCTGGATGCACAGTAGATAGGATGCTTCATAAGATGTCGAGTTGGACGTTTTGACGAGAAAAACGTCCAGGTGCCGATTTATGCTTTGTTTTTTATGTCTTGTAATGTTTTGAAAATGCCCCTAAATATATTCCCTATGCATTTCTTTAGCATAATTAATTTCACCTACAAGGTCGGCTCCTGTTAATTTACACTACCCGCGCTTAGTCATTTGAAAACATTATTCAGCAATCAGCCGAAATTCATTAATTTTCCTCCATAGCCTCCAATATTCACATTTGTTAACAGATTTCTTTTAAATGATGAATGCTTTTGCTAACCTCTTCAGTTTAGCCTGTTAAGAGGACTTATAAATCCATCTTAAGGTGTCAAGTTACAAGTTTAAAGATGAAGTCTGAACTTCTCATCCTGATGGCTACATAGACTTGCAAAGGGTAGGATAGCAGTCAGGTATATGAGATGAATTGGAATTTGTTGGGCTAGAACACAGGAAGCAAAGATTTGTAAATTAGGTTTCTAGTGACCAATATGCATTGCAAATGGAGCAAGATGATGTTGATTTGATGCCACTGTTGTTGATCAGATATTATTATGCTGACCTCCTATTATGCTTTTCCTGTTCATGTTGTGTTGATTTAATGTTTATAACATACTAGTCTTTAAGCCTGTTACATTAATGGGTAGAATAGATGTGTCTGTCTGTCTTTCTTTCTGTCTCTCTCTCTCTTTCCTTGGCCGCTGTCTGCTTTCTTTCTATTTCTCTCTCTCTCTTTGGCCGCTGACTGTCTGTCTTTCTTTCTTTCTGTCTCTCCTTGACCACTGTCTGTGTGTCTGTCTTTCTGTCTCTCTTGTTGGCCGCTGTCTGTGTGTCTTTCTGTCTCTCTCGCTCTTCTTGGCTGCTGTCTGTGTGTCTTTCTATCTTTCTGTCTCTTTCTATCGTTGGCTGCTGTCTGTCTGTCTTTCTGTCTCTATCTCTCTCCTTGGCCGCTGTCTGTGTGTCTTTCTATCTTTCTGTCTCTTTCTATCGTTGGCTGCTGTCTGTCTGTCTTTCTGTCTCTCTCTCTGTCTCCTTGGCCGCTGTTTGTCTGTCTGTCTTTTTTTGCTGTCTGTCTCCTTGGCTGGTGTATGTCTATCTGTATTTTTTTGCTGTCTGTCTCTTTGGCTGCTGTATGTCTGTCTGTCTATTTTTGCTGTCTCTCCCCTTTGCCACTGTATGTCTGTCTTTCTTTTTTTGATGTCTGTCTCCTTGGCTTCTCTCTGTCTGTCTTTTTTTCCGTGTGTCTCTCTCTCCTTGTCAACTGTCTGTTTGGTTTTTTTTTCTTTCAATCTCTCTCCCTGGCCCCCTGTCCTTCTTTGTGTGTCTTTCACTGCCACCTTTTCTGTCAGTCTGTCAATGTCCCGTCTGTTTGGCCCCCTGTCCTTCTGTGTGTGTGTGTGTGTAGATGTCAGGGGGATGTCAGGGGAGGACCGGGATGTCAGTGGAATATTGGGGATGTTAAGGGGGATGTCATTTATTGTGCCCCTTCTCCCACCTACCTTTTTTTTTAATCACACGTAGTGTTGGAAACGGCAACAGGCACAGAATAACCGCTGCTGGGTAAAGTAAACCGCCACTTACAGCAAATCGAACATGCATGCATGCGCCGAACGCGCATGCGTGCACATGTACGCGCTGCACACTTTACAAACTTCTTTGCTTTACAATACAATTTTTCTGCCAGCCACGGAGCTACAGACACACGGAGCCACGAAGATTGCATTGTGCATGCGCGCTAAGGGTATTATTATATAGGATAAAAATTAATAAAGGCACCCTTTTATGAAGCCACAGTAGGCTTTTTTTATCGCTGGCCATGTTGGTATTAATAGAATTCCTATGAGCGTCAGAGCTAATACCGCCATGGCCCTGCAATAAAAAAAACCTAATGTGACTTAGTCAAAGGGAGGGGGGGGAATGTTTGATATAGCAGAATTAGAAAAGGTACAGAGAAGGGCGACGAAAATGATAAAAGGGATGGAATGACTTCTCTTTGAGGAAAGGCTAAAGCGGCTAGGGCTCTTCAGCTTGGAGAAGAGAAGGCTCTGGGGTGATATGATAGAGGTCTATAAAATACTAAGTGGAGTGGAAAGAGTAGATGTGAATCACCTGTTTATTCTTTCCAAAAATACTAGGGCTAGGGGACATATGATGAAGCTACTGAGTAGTAGATTTAAAACAAACCGGAGAAAATATTTCTTCATACAATGTGTAATTAAACTCTGGAACTCGTTGCCGGAGAATGTGGTGAAATCAATTAGCTTGAAGGGGTTTAAAAAAGATTTGGATAAATTCCTTAAAGGAGAAGTCCAAATGCCATTATTGAGGTGGTTTGGGGAAATCCACTGTTTATTCTTAAGATAAGCAGCATAAATCTGTTTTACTATTTGGGATCTAGCTAGGTTCTTGGGACCTGGGTTGGCCACAGTTAGAAACAGGATACTGGACTTGATGGACCTTTGGTCTATCCCAGTATGGCAATTTGTATGTTCTTATCTAACATAGCAATTTGGGCTTCAATTTCATAGTGCTGTAGAGGGTTAAATTGATGTCATAGGGAACAGAACAGAAAGGAACTAATTATGAGCAAGTGGCATGGTTTTGAACCCTAGCTGGTTTCATCTTGTGGTTCTACATCAGAGAGGTCAACATTTGCCCTTTATCCCAGCAAAGATCTGGACAGATGGTAGTTCAGTAAACTTCTGGTAAATCCTGAAATCATCTTGTTCTGGAGATCAAATAGTGCCAAATGCTTGCTGGAAACATGATCATGAAATATTTAAGAAAAAAAGAATATATTTGTCACAGTGCAAAAAAACTGATACTTGGAGTCACCAAACCCACTCCAGCAACATTCTCCATTTTGCCCACACAAATGCCCCCCCCCCCAAAAAAAAATTTTCTCTCATATTTCCTAGATCTTGCAGGCTTGATTGTATTTACAGTTTAGTCTGTGCTGTTATTTTCCAAGATAGTGATTTTAGCATTTTAAAAAACTTTCTTATGATTGGAAAAAAATAAGGAAGCTCAATAGGTCAAACTCTCTTTTCTCTTACTCCAGTAGTTCTCAAACACTATCCGTGTTCTTAAGGAGCACCAACCAGCCAGGCTTTCAGGATATCCATAATGAATATCCACAAGATACATTTCTATATACTCCACCATTGTATACAAATTTATCTTATGCATACTCAATGTGGATAAGCTGAAAACCTGATTAGTTGGTGCTCCTCAAGGACGAGTCTGAGAACCACTGCCTTAATTCATCACATAAGAGCCCTAAAATATTTTAATGACATTTCTTTTCCCTATTCTCCTGAAGCTTCCCATGCAGAGGTCACCTTAAAGAACCAGTGTAGCATTTCCTTCTAGAGATCATGCTACAGGCCTTTTAAAAATTACTTTGGCATAACTTTATACCTATGGAATTTTAATTTATAATTTTTTAACTCTATTCTTTCTCATATGGAAAAGACGGTGAAGGCCAACTCCACGAGCCCTTTTTGGATATTTTAATATTGCATCTCCAAAACCTAGCGGCATGTCGCTCAGTGTTGTTTGTAAGAAGGCTATCTTGACTGCTTGGTTATCTCCAAAATCCACCATCTTATCATCATTGGCGCTCCTTAATGATTGTTCAAGCTTCGTTGGAGTGCCAAAATTTTGTGGATATTGACTCTTCACAAAGGTGTCATTTTAGTTAGGTCTGGGAACCCTTCTGGAAAGAATTCTCACCATATGCTCAAAGCAGAATATTGAATACTTGATTTATATCTTCTATACCTGATATTTTTTTGTTTAGTGCAAGTGTACTATAGGTTCTGGGTGGGGAGGGAGGGGGTCATTATGGCATTAGTTATTTTCAGTTGTACCTTTATCGTATAATGTATTTTTGTTCTATTGCAAAATTCAATAAATATGTTTAAACATAATTTTTTAACTCTATATTCTTAGGTCCTCTTTTACTAAGCTGTGATAGAGGTTTCTAACATGGCCTTGGTGCTAAATACTCTGATGCTCATGTATTCCTATGAGCGCTGGAGCAGCATTGGAGCATTTAGCACCCTGGGCTGTGGTAGAAACCTCTAACACTTCTTAGTGAAAGAGGGCCTTCATTTTTAAGAGAAGGTATCAGAGACAGTGGCATATGTGACACCCGGGGCCCATCATTTTTTGACACCCCCCCATCTATATGAAAAATATGATTTTTAGTAACAATCCACATATCGCACAACAAGAGTGTACCTAGGAAAAGGCAGCATCTTAAACACTGCAGTGAGCACTAGAACACCAACACATGCATTGTAAAACTAAACAAGCCAGATCCCGCACAGTCAATTGATCCTGTAGTCAATGCCAACTGAAAACTATGTTCTTTTCATACACACAGAACAGAGATACATCCTCGCCCAAAATGGAATAATCACAAACTAAAAATTGAAATATGTAGACAAAAGTTAAACTGAACCGCCAAGAAACCAGACTCTGCATACAATGCAACACCACAACACCACAAAAACAGTGACACATGTCCCCTAATACTGTGCAAAATATAAAGACAGTAGATGTAAATTTGAAAAAACTGATACATAACAATCACCACTTTGCAAATTAACAAATAAAAATAAAACAAATAAAGAGAAATAAGAAAATACCATTTTATTGGACTAATCCCCATAAGCTCGGTCCCCATCCCCGTAAACCACCTGATTCCATCCACACAAGCCTTGAATTGTTTTATATTGAACTTATTATATTAAAGTATAAAAAGAAACAATGTTCTGTACAATTGTCAATTTATAAATCAGCGTCTTTTCCCCACTCTCTCTTCCCCATTTCCCTTCAGCGTCCTCAGCCCACTCTCTCTCCACTTTCCTTCAGCACACGCACATAAAAACAAGCAAGTAATTTTATATCATTTTCATTCTATTCATTCATAGAAATTAAAGTCTAAATAATGCCAGTCACATAACAAAACATGATTTTACAAAAATAATTCCCTGCAGTCAAGCCTGCAAGGATTACTAGATGTCTTTCAGCAGCTCCCCTCCCTCCCTCCTCCTTACCTTTGTGGCCAAGTCAAAATGATCTACCAACAATAAAATTTTAAAAACACAAAGCACACTGTACACAGTGTGAAATGTTAATTATCATTTATATTCTGCGGGTTTTCAAAGAGGTCAAGGCAGATGACTTTATGCAATGTCACCTTAGTAACAACTATCGAAAAATAGGCAAATATACCCCCTACCTTTTTATTAAACCGTGATAGTGGTTTTTAGTGCAGGGAGCTGCGCTGAATGCCCCACACTGCTCTCGACGCTCATAGGCTCCCTGTGCTAAAAACCGCGGTTTAGTAAAAGGGGGCCATAGTGCAAAATATAGACAGCATATATAAATTCTCAAAAGGGACACATTTTGATCACTAAATTGAAAATAAAATCATTTTTCCTACCTTTGTTTGGTAATTTCATCAGTCTCTGGTTGCACTTTATTCTTCTGACTGTGCATCCAATATTGATTCCCTTCTTTCAGCCTCCTGTATGCTTCCTCTCCTCCAGACCTCATTCTCTCCCCCAACTTTTTCTTTGTTTCATCCTGCCCCTTCTTTCTTTCTCTCTCCATGCCCCCTTTCTTTCTGTATGTCTGTCTTTCTCTCTCTCTCCATGCCCCATTTCTTTCTTTCTTTGTTTCACCCTGCCCCCTTCTTTCTTTCTCTCTCCATGCCCCCTTTCTTTCTCTATGTCTATCTTTCTTTCTCTCTGTGCCCCATTTCTTTCTTTCTTTGTTTCACCCTGCCCCCTTCTTTCTTTCTCTCTCCATGCCCCCTTTCTTTCTCTATGTCTATCTTTCTTTCTCTCTGTGCCCCATTTCTTTCTTTCTTTCTTTCTTTGTTTCACCCTGCCCCCTTCTTTCTTTCTCTCTCCATGCCCCTTTTCTTTCTGTATATCTGTCTTTCTTTCTCTCTCTCTCCGTGCCCCATTTCTTTCTTTGTTTCACCCTGCCCCTTTCTTTCTTTCTGGCTCCCTGTCCCCCCCTTCTTCCTCCCTGCCCTCCTCAATGCCACTGCCACCGCTGCCAGAGAAAGGCTGCCACTGCTGCCATCAGGAACAGGCCGGCGCCAAGTTCTCCCTCCCTGCTTTTCTTCCCCGTGGGGCTGACCAACTCTCGCCGCCTGATGTCAATTCTAACGTCGGAGAGGACGTTCTGGGCCAGCTAGGCAGCGATTGGCTGGCCCAGAATGTCCTCTCCGACGTCAGAATTGACGTCGGGTGGTGAGAGTTGGTCGGCCCCACGGGGAAGAAAAGCAGGGAGAACTTGGCGCTGGCTTGTTCCTGATGGCGGCAGTGGCAGCCTATTCCCTGGTGGGTGGCCAGCTGTGCACCCCCTTGGTGCTTGCACCCGGGGTGGACCTCCCCCCCCTCCTCCCCCTTGATACACTACTGATCAGAGACTCAGATTTGTGACAAAGATCAAATTCTTCCTACAAGGAGAAGCTCCTTAAGTGTGTCCAGACTATCAAATTGCTCTCAATCATATGCTCTCTTATTAACTCAATCACCAGTGTTCATATTACAAAACCTCAAAAGATTGTTTAAAAACTGAACTCACCCAGTCTTGGCAATCTTAGGACGGCACTGCCTTGAACATGACTTAGCATTGAATAGTTGGGAATAGAACCGACAGTGGCTAAAAATACACTGCCATCGGCTGAATATCGACCTCAGTATATTTTTCATATGCATATAAATCCGTTTTCATATTCTGTACCACACAGAACATATTTTGTTCTTATGACAGGTCCAAGTGGTTTACAAATATACAAGTTTATTAGGTATTTATATACCGCCTATCAAGGTTTATCTAAACGGTTTTACAATCAGGTACTCAAGCATTTTCCCTCTCTGTCCTTGTGGGCTCACAATCTATCTAACATACCTGGGGCTATGGAGGACTGAGTGACTTGCCCAGGGTCACAAGGAGTAGCGTGGGGTGCTGAGGCTGTAAATCCAACCACTGCGCCACATACTCCTCCTAGACCTCCATTTTAAAAGAGGACAGACCTATGTAAATCTAAAAACACATATATAGACATTCATACCTATATACAAATTAGAAAAAGCCTCTTGTACGAACATTTAATCACAGGATACTCGCTGGAAAACCCGTTTCCACAAATATATATGAATTAACTCAGATGAAACTGAATCTTGTCCAAATGCTTCATTTAAAAAAAAAAAATAAATAAAAAGTTTTCAATATAGTTTTAAAGGCCTTAATTTTTGCTTCCAGCCTCAGGTCTCGTGGCAAGTAATTCCATAAATGTTGAGCAATAAAATAAAACCCCCCACTTATTTCTTGTATTATCTCATCTTGCGAAGGTGAAACGCTATGTGTGAGAATTAAAGCTTTAGAATGAATTCTATAAAAGACTGGCAACTGAAGAAACTGCAAATAAAGTGGCATTACTCTATCACATTTCTTTTTATAACCCAATAATTTCATAGCAGTATTTTATATTGTAGCAATACAGAGCCCTGGGACTATGGGACTATCACAAGACATAGAAACTGATTTGAGCTCATGATGGAGTATGTGTGTGTGTGTTCCTACGTAAAGCTCCTATGCTTGGGGGGATTCAGATTATGAGTGCATGAAGTATTGACAGTTGGTAACGCCTTTGTTGTGTGAGGAAGATGATCGTATTCTTAATTCTCCTAACTTTCCTATGCACGTTTGCTATGTGTAGTCAATTCTGAGCTGTACCTCCAATCCTAGAAGAGGTAGAGTGGAACATGCACGTATAAAGAACATAAAAATAGTCATCCAGGGTCAGACCAATGGTCTATCTAGCCCAGTATCCTGCTTCCAACAGTGGCCAATTCAGGTCACAGGTATCTGGCAAACACCCACATAGAAAATTAAGCTTCAAAGTAGTTATATGGAATCATATAGGGGGGTCAGGGGATGACTGAAATATAGATGACCTTTGGATTATGTTGGCTGATTAGATTATTTTTTAAATGTGTGGATGTAGATTTTATTTGATTGGAATTTAATCTGTTTATCAAAGAGCATTAAGAAAGCATTCTGATTTATTATATGATTTTTACCATTTTTTATTGCTTTTTGCTATACTCACTAGGAGAGAAGTTATAATCTTGACAAGTGAATTTTGATTAATTCTTTTATGAACAATAATCCATAATTCATGCACATTGATCAGATGAATAAAAGTATCAATAAAAGAACTCTTTAACATATTGATTTTCTGCAATGCTGTAGGTTTTTTGGGGTTTTTTTTTTTTTTTTTTTAATTATGTCCTGTTTCAGAATGATCTTGCCAGTTCACTGTATGCCTGGTTCCTAGAGATACAGAATGTGAGAAAAACATTACTAAACAAGGCCCTTTGAGAGTCGAATGCCCTGGTTGGTCACTTTGAAAACTGAAAAGTGCTGATTAGCTAAATCTCACCATTCAAGAAAGGGGAGGGACCGATCATTGGTTTAGGTTGCACAAAAGCAAGCTTCAGTTATTTTGGCCGTCTAGATCAGGTGCTCAGCTGTGGCTAAAATTTGACTCTGTAGCATCTCTCTTTATAAACTTGATAAGTTCCAAAAGAAAAAGAGCTCTTTAACTCTATTATAAACCTTATTTTGAGGCTGCCCTATTCCCCCCCTACATTGTAATAGATACCAAATGGTAATTCACACAGTAATTGCTTCCAGTTCGTTCGTAAAAGGCCCTTCACTCATTAACTATGTTACATTGGGCAGATTCCTTTTTATGACTTCAAATCGCACTAGTGAATAGGTGAATTATGAGGAGTGTAATCTGGCCTTTTGCTGCAATGAGCAGATGAGTAAATAACTGTCAGTTCATTGGATGCAGCTATTGATTGCGGCTTTCTGCAGAGCTATTAAATTCCTTCTGTGGTGAATGTGAGATCAATAAGGAATCTTCTAAAAACAAGATATAGATTTAATTTTTAATAGGCCTTTGCTTCTGATTGTGTGCGAACGGTTGCCCCTTTGCTGAGCCAGTCCTATTTTTTTTTTATTTATGAGCGTGTACTTGTATTTGTATTGTTTAATGGCTCTTCTATTCTCATTTTCCCCCTCTACCATTAAATCTCACTTCCTTTGGTTTCATAGACAATAAAATGCTCCTGATGGAAGATTCTACAGATAGAAAAACAATAACCTGAAATTTATTACAGAGGATAAGCCAATCCTGAGCTGCCTTGTGAAAGTCATAAGGGAGTCAAAATACCTTACCTAGTAACATTTTTCTAGGTGGAGTTAGCTCAGCACAAAATAAATAGTCTTGAAAATTTTTTTTATCAGCGAGGATAGAAGGTTAGGTTTATTTGCATTTAATACGTATTCTGCTATTTGTGCATAGCAATCATTTCAGTTTACAATTTAAAAAAGCAGAAACTTATATGTGGAACGTTATTACATCGTTATAAATGCCGCCTTTTTCTTGTCATGACTGGGATAGCCATGCAGATGGTAACCTGAAATTGGAAGAATTATGACCGCCTAAATTTTCCTTTCTGGTGGGCAAATTTGTGCTCCAGCTCTAGATATGAAAAAATGAATGCCGATAGTTTGGGGCACAGTAATTTATTTAAGCTGGTTTGGGGGCCATTGACACCATCTATTACCTCACTATAGTAGGTCTTTGATTATGAGTCAGTTTTGGTTTATTTTCGTACACATCCAGGAAAGGGTGGGGTGGGGTGGGGGGCTATTTCTGTCCTAATTTGACTTTTGAGTATGTCCACCTGGGGTGGGAGGAGGGTGGGAGGATATTTTTAATCTGAATAGGGTATGGCTATTGGGATAGTCTATGTTTCTATGTTTTATTGAATAATCATTGGGTAAGGGGGGGGGATTGGGAGGGGAGAAAATGGTTGGTTATGCATATTTGTAAGTTGAATGTGTTTTTATTAACTTATTATGTGATATATATTTGTGTATTGCACTTTTGAAGTTTAGAAAATCAATAAAGAATTTTTTTTTTTTAAGCAGAAACGAAAAAACCCCCCCAAAAATCCACCATTAGCTGATAGGAGTAACAGGGTAAGGTTGTGGTCACACAAGCACCTGCCACCCCAGGAACCTCTCCAAAAGACTAAAAAGAGGTGAGTATTCGGTCTGACCTTAAATCTTGGATAGGAAGACCCCCACACAAAAAGCAGGGGGAGGAGCCTTCTAAAGCAATGGAGCACAGCAGAAAAAAGCACCACGGCTAGTAGATTCCAGGTGGGCTTGTGAGACAGAGGAAATGGAAGTACAGAACAAAGAGATGTGGCTGGAGTATTTGGAGTAATCAAGGAATCCAAATGAGATAGGGTACCAATATTCAGTACCTTTTGAGTCAAGGTTAAAAAAAAAAAAGAAAAGAAAATTGTATTGGATCCTAAAGAGGAAAGGAAGCCAGCGATAATGGACTCTGAACAAGAAAGTTCGAGGGGCTGAGGAAAATATTGTACAGAAGAGCTAGAACTTAACCTTGGGGAACTCCATAAGACAGAGGAGGAATAACGAGCTATGAAGTCACACTGTATATCAGAGGTGTCCAACCTGTGGCCTGAGGGCCGCATGCGGCCCTGTGAAGTATTTTGTGCGGCCCCGGTCGAGGGCGATGCAGTGTTTTCCTCTGCTGCCCCCTGGTGTTTACCGTCTTGCCAGCTCCCTCCTCTGTCTTGCTGCAGTGTTTACACATTTGTGTGGCCCCAGAAACATTTTTTCCGGCCAATGCGGCTCAGGGAAGCCAAAAGGTTGGACACCCTTGCTGTAAATGAACAATCACTGCAACTTCTTGAGACTCTGGGCAAATCACTTAACTCTCCATTGTCCCAGGTAACAAACAGCTTAAATTGTGAGCCCACAAACTCTCAAACTCACTAATATATCATCCACTCCAAACCATTTCTAAATTTTACACATGAGAACCAGAACTTATAGGACTCTTGCGAGAAAACAGACAGCGACAATTGTGTTTAAAACTCAGCAGAGGCGCAGGCAACAGAAAAGAGCGCAGCAGCGGGGGAAGGGTAAAACGCGGCCTCGCGGATCTAAACCCGCACGTCCTTAAAAATCTGAGGTCTGTGCCACTTGTAGTTAGTTTCTAGCTCTGACAGACCTCGGTGACAATTTAGTGCTGACGGATCCGTCTCAGCATAGGGAGGGGAAAGTATTAGGATCCTTCAGCGCTACAATGTCATCGAGGTCTGTCAGAGCCGATTTACTGGGGCTGCAGGAAACCAGTTTAAAGAATTCATTTTAGAGCCGCTCCAGCACCAGCACTAGTCTCTGGCTCTGGCAGACCTCGGTGACAATTTAGCGCTGACGGATCCTAATACTTTTCCCTCCCTATGCTGAGACGGATCCGTCAGCACTAAATTGTCGCCGAGGTCTGTCAGAGCCAGAAACTAACTACAAGCGGCACGGACCTCAGATTTTTAAGGACGTGTGGGTTTAGATCCGCGAGGTCCATCAGGTCTGCGTTTTACCCCTTCCCCAGCAGCGGGAACAAAGAGCACACTCTCGCTGTTGTGTAAAGGATTAATGTGGGGAAAGACTTTGGAAGTACATTGATGCTGGAGGGAGTGGCAGGGCTAGTGTTAAACATGCTGGGACCAATGGGATGTATCTCATGCACCTTCAAGCAGGTTTGATGTCCCCTATGACATGGGGGCCCAGGGTAATGCCTTGCTTGCCTTTCCTTTAATGATGACCTTGAGGAATGGGAACTTTGGCTGGAAAGGACTCTAGCTAGAAGTTGGTTTAATACGGAGGGTGGGGGGCGGGGGAGAGAAATGCAGGGCTGCTGGGGAGATGCTAAGATTGAAAAAAAGGTGATAGGGGGTCTGGGATTGGAACAGGGCTGATGCTGGGGTTCAGGCCGGGGTTTTTTCTGCAGGGCCAGGGCAAGAAGGGAGCTCATGTTAGACATATTGTGATTGGGAGGGACAGTGTGTTGTGACTGGAAGGGGCTGATTCTGCAGTTAATAATGCAAGATTGGCTCTGAGATGGGGTGGCGAAAGCAAAAGGTAGTTCAGGGTGCCGTAATCCACTGAGCCAGCACTGTTTATATGTATACAAGTATATTGCTGAATAGTACTAAAATGACTTTATAAGATTATCCACCAAAAGGGCTTATTTACTAAGCTGTACTAGCTGATAATGTGGAGGGGCATAATAATAATTTTAAAAAATGTCTAAGGCTCTAGGCGCCCATAGTAGGCAGCAGGGAAATGGGCTGGGGTGCGTGGCCCTGCAGTTTGTAGGCACATCTGGGGCCTCATGGCTGGGCAATCTTAATTTTCTTGTCTTAAGTTTGGGAAGGTTTTGCGGTGGTTGCGAGCTTAAAATGTGCTGCAGCTCGACGAGCGGGGAGTGAGATAGCGGCGCTTCGACCTCTGCAGCGGGAGCATTGCCAGAGAACGCATGGTTAGATCGGGCCCACGTGGCAGCCGGGACATCCGGCGCCATAGAGTGCAGTTCGGGTTCCAGTCGGCGAGGTAGAGTTGTGGAGCCACGTGGAGAGTGTGTCACAGCAGCAAGACCAAATGGTCACTAAGCAAGATATGGTCACTTAGAATATAATAATAATAAATTAAGAAAATAATGACAAGGGCAAAATTACTGTTCAGCTCCCACAAATTAAGGGTAGTAATGTCAGAATGAGGGGAGTGCAGATGGGGATCTAGAACGAAGCAGATGATGGCGAGTGGCAATGATTGGCGGGGTTTTCGCCAGGTGGGTGTTCGGGGGATATATGTACCTGATTTGGTGCACATAGGCATGAGAGATCAGATTAAATTGGAAAGGCACATGGGATCTGTCAGAAGGAGAAAGTGATTATGGTTACCGTGGAAGGCCAGACTAGAGGGGCCTATTGTTCTTTAGCTGCCGTCATGTTTCTATGTTTCTCAATGGTATTATATTATATGGGAGATTCAGTGGGAGCATTGGGGATTGTTTGGACTTTGTGGGGTTTTGTTCATTTGGTGCGCTCTCCTGATGAGCTGGTTTCCAAGAATTTTAACAAGATAAGATAGGTTAATATACGGTATTTAAGTGTCTAGATAGGTTGATGTACGAGACTGAGTAAGGTATTGCACTGAGAATCTTAAGGTGGTATTGAAATAGCACAAAATGATGGAGTTGGTGGCACCAGGCATAGTCTTAGGGGGATGCCGTTGATAGCCAGGGACATGGATGAATGAGTGGGTCCATTCTGATGGATCGTAAGAACTGGCACTGCTGGGTCAGACTAGTGGTCCATCGTGTCCAGCAGTCCGATCCCACGGCAGCCCTTAGGTCAAAGACCAGTGCCTCAGGAACTGGTCTAACTTTGCCTTGAATCTCTGGAGGGTGTTTTCCCCCTATAACAGCCTTCGGTAGAGCGTCCCAGTTTTCTACCACTCTCTGGGTGAAGAAGAACTTTCTTACGTTTGTACAGAATCTATCCCCTTTTAACTTTAGAGTGCCCTCTTGTTCTCTCTACCTTGCAGAGGGTCTAAGTCTATTCCTTTCCCTTCATTATCTTGAATGTTCGATCATGTCCCCTCTCAGTCTCCTCTTTTCAAGGGGGCCCTTGAGGTTGTTGACTTGGCATTGATTGCTGAAGACATGGATGCAGGAGTAAGACCTGTTTCTGGGGGCACTGATGGAATGGGACTGGGTTTAGACCTTGCGTACAGAGCGTCCTGGGTCCGCTGTTTATGTTCTGAGTCCTAAAATTTTTGGATAGTTGTGCTAGAATATGTGTGCATGCCAGACTGGAGGAGGTGGCCAGTGGAGGTCAAGTACTCCCGAGCTGGTGGCATGGGAGAGCCAGCGTGGGATGGGCACCTCCAAATGGATCCTCGAATGCCATTGGCACAGACTACGTGTCCTTGGGCGAGGCAAGTGTATGGTTTTGTTTCCATGGAGTTTTGTTTGGTGCCTCAGTGAGCATTTGTGGTTGGTGTTGTTGCTTGCTTACCGAAAACCTTCAGAGAGTGGCCAGGGGCTTTTCTGCAGAGTGTCTCTTCCTGGCTGGGTTTGTGGGCATTTGGTGAATTCTATTGTTACCGCAGTTTTCAGTTACAGTCCTGAGGTGATGCTTGGTTGGATGTTCGTGGGTTTTGTCAACTGATATGGCTGGCAGTCTTTGTGGCTGGTCATTGACATGTTCTTGTATGCATGTCGCAGGAGGTTGTGGCTTGGGGTGAGATCCCTTGGGGAGTGGCCGGGTCCAATTCTGCAGAGTGTTTCTCCACTGCAGGTGGTGTGACTCTGTTTTTGGTTTTCTTGGCAAATATGACATTTCTTTCGGGCAGCTGGCGACCCTATACATAGCACAGGCCATGGAAGGCTGACACCATGTTGCTCACTGAGGCTGGCTTCACGGCAAGATAGTGGGTATCCTTGCCTCGTGGACATCAAGTGGCTCACTGAAGCTGGCTTCATGGCAAGATGGCGGGTATCCTTGCCTCATAGATTCCAAACCATTCAGGTGACCACAGCCTATTGGCTTGATTCCTGTCTTGTATTGATTATGATTTATGTAATTTCCAATGTCCTAAAGTTCTACACATCAGCCTGATTTATGTAATTTTCAATGTACTAAAGTTCTACCAGACTCCTGCAAGCATGTTTATTCTTCCTGTTCCTTTCTCTGAAATCAGCCTAAAACTTCTAGTATTGCTGGCTCCCCATTGGGTATGTTTGTTGCCTCTTCCCGTTACTTTTTTGAAACCAGCATTGCACAATTTGCAGCACGTTTTGGGTTAAGGCAGTTAATTAGAATGCCTTCAACATTAGATGACTGGCATCAGGACACCTCCAATTGCTGTCATGTATTTGGTTTAACATATTGGGCCCTGCTTCGGCATCAGCTGGCCAGTTCAATTTCCCCCTAGGTTACCTGTTGATTTATTTGGTTACCATTGATGTCTCTTCATTTGGAATCAGTAGGTTCACCGTCAGGATGGATTATCCATCACCTGATTTCTGGATCAGGGTTTAATAAATATCCATTAGATATCGTCCTTGCAATGCTGAGCTGGATGTTTGAAACACCTGGTTCCCCGGTGATCCTCAGTTAATATCAAGGGCAGCAGTTTTAGAAATACATGGAATTTTGGAACTGCAGGATCCTGGTTCAGGTTATGCTGGTGGCTGAGGTTCCGCTGAGGAGGTAGGAATTGTTTTCCATCCCTATGGTATTTGATTGCTTTCAATCAGAAAGTCACATTTCCCCCTTGTACTATGGTTTCCTGGGATGCTGGACAAGCCAGTGAGCACTGTTCCTGCTGGGGACAGGGTGCTTTGCAACCTACTTTCCTGAGGCCCCCTCCACACACCTCGGAGGTGCTCTATGGAGACACTTGCTCCTCCTCCATTCCCCTGTAGATGGACTTAGAGGCAGGGGTTCTCGGGAGGTTTGATGCTCTTCCAGGTGGTCAAGCACAGGTTTGGTCTTGGAGGCAGGGGTTCTTGGGAGGTTTGCTTTGATATTTCAGGTGGTTACGCTTGGGTTAGTCCGGGGGGAGCAATACTTGTAGAATACTTCATATTCCTTAACAGTTCTTGCTTCTCAAGGTTTTTCTTTTTCTCCACGAATCCTTATCAAGCCCGTAGTCTATCAGGTAATTTACTTTGGCAGATGATGCGGGGAACATTACTCTGGGGGACATGGGTGCACAACTACGAATTGCTTTGCAGAAGTGCTACAACCATTAATTAGCTTTCATTTTCTAGAGGCAACTGGATTTTGCTAGATCATGTCCCCCTCTCACACTAGGACCATGTTCTTCTGCTGTCAGATGTCAGCTACATGGCCCTGATAGCACCATTCACCACCTTGATTAGCGAGGCAATGGGTGATTTCCATAGACCTTGAGGCATGTTATACTTAGAGAGACCCACAGGGTGTTCATGGGGTGATTTCCCTAGACCTTGAGGCAGGTTATACTTGTCCCATTCAAGTCAAGTTGCATTTGTTAGTCTCACTCACAACAACTTTCACCGTTTCTTACCATATACAGGGGGAGCTGACTTGCTGGATTGATTGCTTTGGTTTGCCAAGGACTAGGGAGCACATCAGGTGCTTCTTTGCTTGCTAACTGTGGTTTGCCGTGGTCTGGGGAGCACCTCTGGTGCCTTTTTGCTTGAGCATAGGAGTCCTAATAAACGGTAAGAGGTTGAGCGTCTTTGAGGTTAGGGGGTTCAGGTTAGGGGGCACTCATATGGGGGTGGTGTGTGTGGATATGGGGTGGACCCATAAGGGGGGCGTAGATGTTAGTGTGGATATATACTATAAGTACTTTGTCATCAAGGCCACACTGAGTGGCGGAGGGCCGCAGCCGTATGATGGGGACCCAAGATAAGCGAGGTTTCGATATCTCTGGTTGTGGCAGGAAAAAATCATAGTGGGGTCATAGGCACAGCATACAGATAAGAAAGAACACCGAGTTACAGTTGTTGATAGCAAAAGATGTGGCAACATATAGCCTTGCAGAAGCAAATGAGGTAAGCACTCAGAGGCTTGCTTGTTTCCCTGCTTTGTCAGAGGGGAGGCCGTGTGGCATGACTTCAACAACCGACAGGTGGATGGCCCTTCCTTGAATGGGATGGGGAGAAGGCGGGGCAGCTTGAACGGCTCTCCCATGAGAACAACGGTGGCCCAGCCAGAGAGGCTGGGCAATACATGGATCAGTTGATGATTATAAGAACTGAGATGCAGCAAGGTGATGTTGTGCCTATGGTATATAAAATGTTCAGGTGAATGAATATGATGATATGCACTGGTATTTAAATTATTCATGGTTAAAGTTTGGATATGTTGGTATTCGCAGTTTGTAGATGATGTTTGTAGTAGGGCATTTACGGCTGCAGCCATTAATAAATCCACATATTGTCAAAGAACAGCGTGTCTGTGTAGTACTTGCAGGGTATTAAAGGTTGTGTGGGGGGCAACAAGGACCGAGTGCCAATTTTGATCCATTTACATCTCAAAACTCTCTTCTCAGTTTATAGATCTCAAAGAATTCTTGTAAGATCTTTGGGGAAGCATGATATAATGTCTGATGTATAATCGCAACAATCTTAAACTGCACTCTTTGTTGCATAGGAAACCAGTGCAGTTTCTTCAACGCAGGACTCCTTGGAACCCCTGTTATTACCGTAATCTTGCAGCGGAGTTGATCAGCATTTGCAAAGCCCTCAACTTCACTTTCACAACTCCTAAGTATAGTGAATTACAATAATCCACCCTATTCAGGATAAATGTCTGAACCACAGTAAGGAAATCATATGCTGGTAATATTGGCTTCAATCTATAAAGCATTTGAAGTTGCATATATCCCACCCTGATTATTTTTAATATTTGGTTTTCCATTATCAAATAATTCATCAAGTCACTAGGACTCAAGCACGAGCCAATGGCACCTAACAGCAACAACAGCTCATGTAAAATGGAGTGGAGAATGGTTGGAAACTGGGCAGGGACTACACTTTAACACATGATGGCATTGCTACTAAACCCAAATCAAGCTAACTGTACCAATATTTTGACCACTAGGATAAACTAGAGAATGACACGTGACAAAATTCATCACTATTCCCGTCCCCGCGGTTGACCATGGGAAACAATCCCGTGTCTTTCTTTAGATCTATCTCAACCTCAGTCTTTCTATACCAGTATTCTTCAATGCAACGTTTGAGGGTCAGTGGCTGTGCCCATTCATACTCCAATACTTATGTGAGCCAAGTATAGGATAATGAACCCATTGTGACATCACTGATGAGGTTGGCTCTTAGGCATTGGTGGAATGAGGCATTATGACATCACAATATCTGCTTTGGATACCAGAGACTGTCATTCTTTAGTGTCTATCTCAGCCTCAGTCCTTCTACACCAGCATTCTTCAATGCAAGGCTTGAGGGTCAGTGGTTGTGCCCCATTCATACTCTGATTCTTCCCTCTCCTTAAAAAATGACATAGAGATGGTTTCCCACGGTTATTCGCAGGGATGGGAATGGTGAGGAATTCTGTCACCGTGTCATTCTCTAGGATAAACCTAGGCTCCGATAACACTCCCTATCCTAAAGGCAGGGAAACAAAGAAGCTGAATTGCAGCAAAGCACATTTCACTCTCGGAAGAGCTGTTTCTACAGGCGGAAAATGAATTGTAATGTTTTCAGAATTATTCTTGCTTTCACTTAAGAGGAGGTTTTACAGCAAGCCAAGACTGGGTGTCATTAAGAAAATCCGTTATCCAATAAACATTGACAGAAAGCTTTTACTCTTTGTATTCAGAAGAAGGGATTGACTTTGACTTTGTGGAATAACTGACAGACCCAGTGCTAAAGCCGCATAATGCTGTCAGTGTAAACAATATGCCCAGGAAAGATGCTAAAGCACTCTTCTGCATTTCATGAAGCAGTGTGAATTCTTAATAGCAAATGTCCTTCCAGCATGTTATTTATTCACAAACCCCCAATTACAGGGCAATGTGCTTAATGGCAAATCTGCATTATTGTGTGGGTGCTGCTGTGAAGAAAAAAAAAAAGAAGCAGCTCATTTGTCACCGTTATGTGAGCATCAAAGAGACTGTAACAGCATTTCATCTGATATGAAGGACATCATGGTTCAATTTCCATCACTGCCACTGCATTATTTATTTATATGGATTTAGCTCACTCCTTTTCAGTTATGTAGCTTAAGGGAAATTGCAATCAGGTTCAGTAGGCCTTAGAGCCTTACAAAGGAGAAAATAAAACGGTGACCCCCCAAGGCCAGAAACAAAGCAATCAAAAAAGGGAGGCCGAATCTCCACGAATGGGAATTCAGATCAGAAAAAGTAAGGATCGATCTATTACATCCAACTGAGGGTTTACTCAAAAGAGGACTAAATAGAAAGATCAATTTTTCAAAAGAGTCTTTATTGGGATGTATTGATTAGACCCGACAAAACTCAGGAAAAATGGAGAAAACACACAGTTTGATACGTATCATAGTAATGGAGCTAAGTTGTTTAGCTGACAATTGTCATCTTCTTAATCAAGTGGAGAATTCCTATATGAAATTGGTTTTAAGACCCTTGATGCAGGCTTGTGTGAGCTGAAACACATGACAATTTGGTCTAATCAATACATGCCAATAAAGACTCTTGAAGAATTTAGCTTTCTCTTTAGTCCTCTTCTGAGCACACTCTCAATTGGATGTAACAGGTCTAGCCCTACTTTCTCTGATCTGACCCCATGGCCTGGCCTGACAACTCTAACCCCACAGATCTTGTTCATGCCAACACTTTCAACATAACTTTACGTCGTATATCATTTTATGCAAAGTATTTTCCTACTGACATTGAATGGGTAGCATTTACCCGGGCAATGGAGTTGGAGTCAAAGTTGTGGAGCTGGAATCAGAGTCGGAGGTGATTTTGGGGTGGAGTTGGAGTCAAAGTTGGTAAAAATGTGCCAACCTTAACTCTGGCTTCAAAATAAAAACTTAAAACATAATAAATATTACATTGACTTAAGATATATAAAGATTGTTTTGCATGAGTTTGACCCTTCGATCTAAAGGGAAACCAGACATCATAAAAAGGTCTGCTGTGGTCTTCAGCCAACAGATACAAATATTTCATTAGTTCACCAGCCATGAACCGATTGTAGGCTGGCTGTATATAGTTTTTCCTGAACTTGCAGTTTAAGTTTGTAGTTGCTGCTAGCACAGTGGAATAAGAAATATGATTGATTCTCATGTTTTTCTTTATGCACTTCTCTAGATATATATAGTAGCCACAAAAGTTTTTTTCTGCCTATGATAGATGGATGGTTAGATGGCTTTTTATCCCTCCTGCATAGCTGAGGCTTTTTCTTTCATTGGCTTTCATATGGGATCAAAATTCAGTGCTGGGTGTTTAATTCTCTTTTAGGGAGATTTTGTAAATGGTATTTATTCACCTACTCAATAGGGAGATAAATCTTAGTATTCTGTGGCGAAAAATAATATATAATAATGTTTTCACAGCTATAATTTAGTGTTAAATATTACCATCCCTCTATTATTTTAAATAATATAGTGAAGTGCTCAGACCATGTAACCCAAAATATAGTGTTGTCACTACTTTGAGGTTAACAAGGGGACCATCATCGCCTTCACGTGTCCCCTGCCCTCCCTTGATACCACAAATTCTTTCAGATAAACTTGTTGTACTTATCTGAATAGGGAGGTAGTCGTTTTTTGTGCTAATAAATTTCATGTGCTCCGTTAAAATCTTAGAACTGTTCATTCATTCGTCCGATCCCATCCCCCCGACTCGAGTTTCACCTCTTCATCAGGGAGGGACACTATTGAAAAAATGAAACACGTTCAAAGTTCACAACTCAAATTCCTCATTACAATTATAATAAATTTATCAAATCAACCCTGATGTTTCTGAGTACCACATATTAAATATCTGTATACTCATTTACTCTTATAACTCTTATAAACGTTCTTTACCTGGTAATGGCTCACTGAGACAAGACTCAACCAAAGCAGCGGACCAACTGAATCTGTCTGCTCAGCTCCTAAACTCTTAAAGGGATCTTACCGGAAGAGGCTGCTAATAGGAAAACCGGAAATAGACATTAAAAGCTACAATGAAGTCAATGAAAAGTGCGGACTAGATGTCAACCCTTAAACTGCTAGCCAGTCTATGTCTAAATTTAAACCCTTCGGCAAGAGGGTCTGCCAGTTATATATGAAGCGTTGTTCTTTTTGGAGTAATATTTTTGATATATTACCTTCAGTATTTTGTATGTGAATCAAAACCGTGTATTTCAGATCTTCTAATGAGTGTGACTTCTCCAGCCAATGGGAAACCAGGGGGGCGGAGATTCGGCTCGTCCTGATGTTGCTCAAAAGCTCTGTGATCCGCGTTTTAATCTTGCGGATCGTTTGGCCAATGTATATTTTCTTACATGGGCACTGGATATAATAAATCACCCCCCTGGATTCACAATTGGTCCCTGTGTTCAAAATAAAATGTCATCCACCGGAGCACGGTATTTCAATACAAGTAGCTTCCAATACATAACGGCAGACCTTACATTTGCCGCAAGGTTTATGAGATAGTTTTGTCATCGTACCCTGGGCACACAGGTTATGTTTTAATTTTTCACCCAGATTCTTTGCTCTTGAAAAGGCAAACTTGGGTAGATTTTGTAATATTGGATGGTATTGCCCAATGTTTTAATATGATATGTTTTATGGCGTTACTGTTATTAGTATATGGCATAACGCAAACAATGCTCTGCTCTTTTTCTTTGTTTTGATCTTCTAACATTAACCATGGTCAGTGGCAATGTTTGG
The DNA here is from genome assembly GCF_902459505.1 of Geotrypetes seraphini. Taxonomy (NCBI): domain Eukaryota; kingdom Metazoa; phylum Chordata; class Amphibia; order Gymnophiona; family Dermophiidae; genus Geotrypetes; species Geotrypetes seraphini. Next base: position 141,509,129 of record NC_047091.1, on the reverse strand, counting down.
CTCTTTTCCACGCCCTCCTAACGATTTTCCCAGGATATCCCCTTTGTATGAACTTAGTATATATTTCATTAGCCTCTTTATCAAAATCTGATTCCTCCGAGCAGATTCTCCGTAAACGGAGAAACTGCCCGGTAGGAATACTGTTTCTCAGTGCTCGTGGGTGAAAACTTTGATATTGCAATAGAGTGTTTCGGTCTGACATTTTTTTGTGGAGAGTGGTGGAGATATGATCATTGTATTTGAAGATCTGTATATCTAAAAAAGTTATTTGATCTTTATCTGATTTGTGCGTGAATGCGATATTAACGTCTTTCTGATTAAGATCTTCTAAGAAACTCTTTAAAGCCTCTTCCCCACCACTCCACACAAAAAATATGTCATCTATGAATCGCTTCCAACAGGAAACGAATTGAAAATAGGGAGAATTATAAACATGAGTTTCCTCATACTGAGTCATGTATAGGCAGGCCAACGTGGGAGCCACTGTGGCTCCCATGGCCACTCCCTTCGTTTGAAGGTATATTTCACTCTCAAATTTGAAATAGTTATTAAAAATGACTATTTCAGCCAAATCACTTAGCAGACTTCTCTTGAGATTTGTAAAGTTCAATTTCAGCAACTGGGTTTTAACTAATTTCAATGCTTCCAGCTGTGGTACATTGGTGTATAATGCCACCACATCAGCAGTTACTAGAATTGAATCCGCTGAGAATGTCCGTTCAGAACACTGTTCGATAAATTGTAGAAAGTGAGTTGAATCTTTAATGTATGACTCAGCATGAGGAACCAGATGTTTTAATTGACTGTCCAAGTATTGAGAAATGGGTTCTAAAACCGACCCTATGACCACTACAATCGGACGTCCCGGAGGTTTCTTGTCAGATTTGTGTATTTTGGGTATGAAATGAATTTTGGGTATCCTGGGAAAATCGTTAGTAAGAAATCTAATTTCTTTTGGTGTTAAAATTTGTTCTGTCTTAGCAGTGTACAATAACCCGTCAATTTTCTGTTTGACTTCTATTGTAGGATCTTGTGTCAGTAAAGTGTAATAAGAGCTATCCTGTAGTTGGCGTTGTGCTTCTTTCTTATAGTCCTGATGGTCCTGAATGACGATTCCCCCACCCTTGTCAGCCCTTGAGATGATTATAGTGTTGTCATTATGTAATTCTTGAATAATTCTCCTCTGATCATAAGTAATATTAGAATGACTAAATGATCTTTTTTGGGACTCCATAATTTGAATGTCCTTTAATACTAATTTCTCAAAGATAGTTATTAGAGGGTCTGGCTGACCTGGAGGCATCCAGGTAGATTTATATTTCAGTCCTTCAGGTAAGGAGGACTCATAAGTAGAGTTATCTTGGAAAAACTGTTTCAGTCTGATAGACCGAAAGAATCTCTGCAGGTGAGCTCTGGTATCAAAACTGTCATATTTGATGCTAGGGACAAACGAAAGTCCTTTCATAAGCAAATCCTCTTCTTGTTTATTCAAGCTTCGCAAGGATAGATTAAAGATCCCTTTAGATATTATTGTGGATGCTTCTTGTTTTTGTTCGCACTGCGGGTTTCGATCTTGTGTATTGCCTGAGATGTCCCGTCTTTGGGCTGTAATCTTAAAAAAGATTCTGACAAGGTGTTTAAATCCTTATATGAAGGCCCAGGTTGCTGAAGGCTCGTTGATCTATTTTCGTCTGATGAGGAAGAATTACTAGTGGATAAACTGAATGCTAATTTTTTATTGTTGTTATGAGCTATTCGTTGTCTTCTGGTTTTTATACTTCTGTTCATCCAAGGGTAAACGTAACCCTTGGTGAAGTCCATTTCGTCTCGACAAAACTTTTTTATCTTAAGCTGTCTTTGCTCTTTTTGATATTTATCCATCTGAGATAGATGTTCTTGATGATTTTGAATGAACCCTTCGTCTGTCTGCTGTTGCTTAATTGTTTCTAATTTAGTCTCCAATTCCTTTTGCTGTAATTCAATTATTGGAGCTAATGCATCAATAGTCAGCAGCATAAGGTCAATCGAACATCGAGTTAAGATTTCATTCCAGTTTTTAATATATTCTGTATTTTCCTGGAACCTGGGTTCCTTATAGAGCCTTAGGCCCCTTGGGACTCTCATATAATGGCAATACTCTACTAATGCAGCTGAGTGTAATTGGGATCTGATTAATGCCTTATGGGTATATTTTATATCGTCCCATGTAATGCTCTGGTCTATCATTCCTTCTTCAAACAATCGAGTACTACCCAATAAGGAAGAAATCCGTTCTTCTGTTAGTCTGGACTTTGACGTCCAGCTCAGAGTAGCCATAACTCCCTTAAGTACCAATTCACCTACTCAATAGGGAGATAAATCTTAGTATTCTGTTGCGAAAAATAATATATAATAATGTATTCACAGTTATAATTTAGTGTTAAATATTACCATCCCTCTATTACTTTAAATAATATAGTGAAGTGCTCAGACCATGTAACCCAAAATATAGTGTTGTCACTACTTTGAGGTTAACAAGGGGACCATCATCGCCTTCACGTGTCCCCTGCCCTCCCTTGATACCACAAATTCTTTCAGATAAACTTGTTGTACTTATCTGAATAGGGAGGGAGTCGTTTTTTGTTAATCCTCAATGGTGACTATGTGCCGGGCAATCAGATCGCAGGAGGATCGAGAGAAACTCCAGAGCGACTTGTGTCGGTTAGAAACATGGGCGGAGAAATGGCAGATGAAGTTCAATGTGGAGAAATGCAAGGTAATGCATTTAGGCAATAAAAATAAGGAATACGAGTATACAATGTCAGGTGCAACTCTGGGGAAGAGTGAACAAGAAAAGGACCTGGGTGTACTGATAGATAGGACCCTGAAGCCGTCGGCACAATGCGCGGCAGCGGCAAAGAAGGCAAATAGAATGTTGGGCATGATAAAGAAAGGAATCTCGAGTAGATCAGAGAAAGTTATAATGCCGCTTTATAGGGCAATGGTCAGACCACACTTGGAATACTGTGTCCAACATTGGTCCCCCTACCTAAAGAAGGATATAAAGCTGCTGGAGAGGGTGCAGAGACGAGCAACAAAACTGGTGAAGGGTATGGAGAAACTGGAATACGAGGACAGACTTATAACACTAGGATTGTTCTCCCTTGAGAAAAGGAGACTGCGTGGGGATATGATCGAGACCTTCAAAATACTGAAAGGAATCGACAAAATAGAGCAGAGAAGATTATTTACATTGTCCAATTTGACACGGACTAGAGGACATGTAATGAAGCTGAGGGGGGACAGGTTCAGGACTAATGTCAGGAAGTTCTGCTTTACTCAGAGAGTGGTTGACACCTGGAATGCTCTCCCAGAGGAGATTATGACAGAATCGACCATCCTAGGCTTCAAGAGCAAACTAGATGCATATCTCCTTAAGAGAGGCATATAAGGATTTGATGGACTATAAATTACGCCAGGTGTACACCTGGCAGGGCCTCCGCGTGTGCGGATCGCCGGACTTGATGGACCGAAGGTCTGATCCGGAGAAGGCAGTTCTTATGTTCTTATGTTCTAATAAATTTCATGTGCTCCGTTAAAATCTTAGAACTGTTCATTCATTCGTCCGATCCCATCACCCCGACTCGAGTTTCACCTCTTCATCAGGGAGGGACACTATTGAGAAAATGAAACACGTTCAAAGTTCACAACTCAAATTCCTCATTACAATTATAATAAATATATCAAATCAACCCTGATGTTTCTGAGTACCACATATTAAATATCTGTATACTCATTTACTCTTATAACTCTTATAAACATTCTTTACCTGGTAATGGCTCACTGAGACAAGACTCAACCAAAGCAGTGGACCAACTGAATCTGTCTGCTCAGCTCCTAAACTCTTAAAGGGATCTTACCGGAAGAGGCTGCTAATAGGAAAACCGGAAATAGACATTAAAAGCTACAATGAAGTCAATGAAAAGTGCGGACTAGATGTCAACCCTTAAACTGCTAGCCAGTCTATGTCTAAATTTAAACCCTTCGGCAAGAGGGTCTGCCAGTTATATATGAAGCGTTGTTCTTTTTGGAGTAATATTTTTGATATATCACCCTCAGTATTTTGTATGTGAATCAAAACCGTGTATTTCAGATCTTCTAATGAGTGTGACTTCTCCAGCCAATGGGAAACCAGGGGGGCGGAGATTCGGCTCGTCCTGATGTTGCTCAAATGCTCTGTGATCCACGTTTTAATCTTGCGGATCGTTTGGCCAATGTCACACTCATTAGAAGATGATTGTTTATGATGATACTAGCTGATGCCCCGGCGTTGCACGGGTACTTAATTATAGCAATAACACTGTAAATGGATTCAAATAAAGATACTTTATAGTGGGGAATGAAATTATTTTTTTACAGCTTAATAAAAAGTACAATATTCAAATTATAATGTGAAATATTTGACAAAATGAATACAATACAACTAACACAAAACGTGATTATAAACAACATTTTTAGTTTCACCTCCAGGAGCAAGAACATATAAATTCTTGGGTGAACCCACCCTTGAGCAAGCAACATAGAGTTGTGGGCCGAGAGACTCCCAGAACATATAACCCCAGGTAGTGAGGGATCTGCATACCAAGTTTCGTTCAAATCGGTCAAGCCGTTTTTGAATTACAGTGAGAATGGCAGCTTTTCACATTTTTTCCATTGACATGAATGGGTGAAATCTGATTTTCTGTTTGTAGCTCCGCCCACGTGTGCAGGTGGGCTGCGAGACCCCCAGAACATATCACCCCAGGTAGTGAGGGATCTGCATACCAAGTTTCGTTCGAATCGGTCAAGCCGTTTTTGAATTACAGTGAGAATGGCAGCTTTTTACATTTTTTCCATTGACATGAATGGGTGAAATCTGATTTTCTGTTTGTAGCTCCGCCCACGTGTGCAGGTGGGCCACGAGACCCCCAGAACATATCACCCCAGGTAGTGAGGGATCTGCATACCAAGTTTCGTTCAAATCGGTCAAGCCGTTTTTGAATTACTGTGAGAATGGCAGCTTTTTACATTTTTTCCATTGACATGAATGGGTGTAATCTGATTTTATGTTTGTAGCTCTGCCCACGTGTGCAGGTGGGCCGCGAGACCCCCAGAACATATCATCCCAGGTAGTGAGGAATCTGCATACCAAGTTTCGTTCAAATCGGTCAAGCCGTTTTTGCGTGATCGCGACACATACTGTGGTCCACTGAGGCTCCAAACAGTGCTCAATAGCACCCTCAGTGGCTGGCCACAAAATAGCACCCTGACGTGTGGCCCGGCCTGGAGCCACCCTGCAGGACTGGATTCCAAACAGGAACCAAAAAGCACAAGAGAAAAAAAAACCAAATAACCAAGGTCAACACGATTATTCTTCAAAGTCAAAATAATCTCAGATTTTATTTCTCATTTGTCCCAAGGTAAGTATGCTTTCCAAAACAGCGGACAAGCTTGTCAGAATGTTCTTCTTACAGCAACACAAAAAGTAGAAAAACAAAACCAGCAAATAACAGTCCCAATCAAGGCATTAATCTGCTTTCAGCAATGTTTCTATTCTAGTTGTGGCAGAGGGTTTAATTACCCCAGCCTTAGGGTTGTCTACTTCCCAAAGCAGACAGCTTTCAAAACACAAACCAAAATATAGTTCAGTGCACAGGTTCAGCACAAGTATCTCCAAAGTTCACACAAGCCTCTGGCCAGTTCTAGTCACTGCCAGGTCAGGAGAGTGATAGGTTTTGCAAATTCAAAGCCTCTAGACCGGCTTTCAAAAATTCCCTCCCAGGGTGTTAGCAAAACCTCTCCCAAAATACAATCACCCCTTAGCTTGCATTCAAAAGAAAAATAGTTTCTTCAAACAGTCCATAAACACCAACCTCATTCACTGCTTGAGAGTGGAAGTGAAGTTCACCTGCATGGGCTCAACAAACTCAGGAGCACACTCTGTTAGGCATTCTTCCACATCCATGTCCTGACTTTCCAGAAAGTTTAATTCTTCAGCCTGACCAGACTCTATCACCTCCATAGGCATAGGTTTGTTGCACCTGCTGGGCTCCAGGGACTCTCTAGGGAGAAAGGGCTTAAAACCTCTCCCTAGCTGGCTTCCCTTCCTGTTCTCTGCAACAGGTTTATATACCTTGGGGCAACGCCCTGCTGTGTCAGCCCTGGCAGTGTTCCAAGGACCTCTTGGGCTCCCCCGGTGGTCAATGTAATTATCTACCTCAGACACAAGCTGTCCCTTCTCAATTCCTCCCCGGGATTTCCTTCTTACTTCTTTTCTCTCAGTCCTGACTGGGACCTGAACAGGGAGAATACCTGGCTGGTCACATACCCCCACCCTTAAACGGTGCTTATCCCTATAAGCATCAGAAAGGGAGGAGATCTACAGAGAAGAGAACCAAAAAAAAAACAAACAGATTAACATTATCTGTGTCTCCTATTTCGATATTTCTTCTCCTCTGGACGAGGATTAGGGCATAGATTCTCGAAATCCTCAGGCCAATGCAAAACCGGAGGTTCCGGAGCTTTAGCCTCTATTCTTTCAGGAAGAACCTCAGTCTCTTCCAATTCTTCAATTCTGCTAGTTATAGCTGTCATAACCTGTGCTAGTTCTTCAAAACGCTCCTGGACTTGATCTTGAAAATGTGTGACGCTACCTCCTACGTGTTTTACTGAATCCTTAATGTTACCTAGTTGCACAGCCTGTTGCTCTATCTGGGATTTGTTGTTCTGGCTTTGTTTAACCAGCGTAGTTGGTTCAACTCCTTGGCTAGCCCAAAGTTCCTGCTTAGCCTGTATTTTCTTCAGTTGTTCCAATATTTCCTTCTGGCAGGTCTGATTATCTGTTACCTTTGCCTCTATTTCCTGTATCTGGGTTTTTGTTTGATCTACTAGCTTTCGGACCGTGTCCACTTGCTGCTGTCCCTGCGCTACCATTTCCTGTTTTAAAGTTTCTCTTAATTCCACCATACCATTATTGGCCGGTGGTTTAATCTCAGGGTTGTACTTAGAGACAGCATCCAAGCATTCCTGCCGTAGAACTTGCATTTCCCCTTTCCACTGGGACACTTGTGTATTTGTGAACTCTTGTATCTTGCTATGTAAGGAAGCTAGTTCTTGTTGGAGGTGTATCGCCCTTTCCTTAAAGTCACACCCCTCATTGTCCTGTGATGAGTTCATCGCAGGTTTCGGCTTTTCTTCAGGGGCGCCTACCCCTGTAGAACCGAACCCCTTTGTACCTCTATGGGTTTCCCTCAAATGTACCCAACGTTCCAACCTTGCATGCCAGATCCTTTCACACACCATTTGTGCTATCCTATCCCCAGTCTTTACTTTATACTCAGTATCTCCCTGATTTACCAGGAGTACTGAGACATTGCCCCTATAATCGGGGTCGATAATCCCCGCTGCCACATCAAGGCAATGTTCTACTGCCAAACCAGATCGGGCTCCGATCCTGATATATGAGCCTGGGGGAGGTGAAACTTGTAAGTCCGTTTTAACCAAAGCCCGGCCCTTAGCTGGTATGACCTGATCGTGGGCTGCATAAATATCAAAGCCTGCTGCCTTGGAATATGCCTGGGTGGGTGCCTTAGCACTGTCGGAGAGTGGGACCCACCTAAGTGTGGGCCGCCATCCCGGTCCACCGTTAGACGAACCAAATCGTTTAGTTTTCCCCTTCTTCCTATTAGAATATCTATCCTTAACCTGTGCCCCTAACACCAGTTTAGGATGATGTTGCATCCCCACTTGGGCCTTACTTAATACCGGCTTGGTACACTTCACCGCTTCCTCCCATCCTGGCCAATCCCTTCCTAGAATTAAGGGAAAGGGACAAGACTCTAAAATGGCTACAGACAGGTCATACTTTTTCTTATCATATCCAACTGCTATTTTAGCCAAAGGGTACCTTTTCGAATCTCCATGCACACATCTTACATACACTGTACTTATTTTCCCCTTCCTAAAGGAGGAGGCCTCAAACTGCCTCCAAAGTAGCCTGGAGATCACTGATTGCTCTGCTCCGGTGTCAATCAGGGCCTCTATTCTTTTCCCGGCCACCCATACCGGAACCTGGCACCTTAACGTGTCTGGTCCTTTAGATTTTTGCAGAATAACTAAATCCCTCCTCTCACGGCAGAACTTCTGCATATGTCCTGTCCTGCCACACCTGTAACATTTCCGCTCATTTCCCTGCGTGTTAGGCTTAGGTGTAGGAGAGGATGAATCCTTAAACGTGTTTTTCTTATTCCAGCCTTTATTCGTTTCCGCTGGACTCTGCCTAAAGGAGTGTGCCTGTGCTATGTTTGAACCTTCTCCTACGAGTTCTTGTGAGTCCAGGTATGCCTCTGCCACTTCCAAAACCTGCCCCAGCGTCTTACAGTTTTGCTTTTTAACCCAGGATCTAATATTTTTAGGGACAGCCTCTAACAATTGTTCTTTCACTATTTCAGTAAAGAGGGCCCTCGCATCATTCAGAAAAGGCTGTAGCCACTTTTCAGCCAGCTTGGTGATACGCTGCAGTAAGGCTTTCGGCCTTTCTGAATGGAGCATCTGGGTTGCCCTAAACCTTTGTCTATAGTGCTCGCTGGTAAACCCTAAATAATCAAGAATATGGGCTTTTACAGCGGGGTAGTTGTTAGCCTGCTCGGGTCCTAGGGTCTGGAAGGCTGCTAGGGATTCCCCAGCCAAACAGGGCAACAACCTAAAGACCCACTGCTCCTGGGGCCATCCTGCCGCCACCGCTACTCGCTCAAAAGAATATAGAAACTCGTCCGGAGCATCACCGGGCGCAATCTTGCACAAGTTCACATTCATCAAAGTATTCACTCCTACCGGAGTTGGAGATACCATACTCGGTATCTCAGGGCGGACTGGTTGGGCCGTTGTCTGTTGCAGTATCTGAGCAAATATTTTAGACTGATCCTGCATCGTTATTATCAGTTCCCCGTGTTGACGTAACATGGTGTCCTGACTGGCTTGCCAACGCTCTTCACTGGATCTCAAGATGCCTTTCAGCTCCTCGGCTTGTCTTTGCCGCTCTCCAGCCAGTGCTGCCAAAATCTGGGACTGCTCCATAGCATGTACCTGAAAGGCAAACAAAAAGAAAAGGAACCCAAGTGTGGCCGTTTGGTAAGAGAGTCCTCCCCTTACTAGCCTCCCCAGCTTCCAGTCCTCCCCAACCAGCACCACTTTATCCTCACCAGCTACCCCTAGATACCCTTACCGGAGGTACTGGTGAGTCTTCGCATTCGTGCTGATTGGGTGCACCGCCCGTGCTGTATCCGGTCTGGAACTGGTTTCCGGCTCGGTCCACGGGTCCCTCTGGTCCTCCTGGAACAGGGCGCTGGAACTCTGGAACTCAGGTCCGGCTCTCTCCACCTTCGACCACCCACTGAGCTCCACGCCGTCCTCCACAGGATATACAGCTGTCTTTGATTCCTGATTTCCGGCTTCCGGTTGGAAACCCCTCCTTCGAATCGGACACAGGAACTCCAGACAAAGTTTCCAAAAAAAAAACACTATGTTTCTCCAAACAAAACAACTTGGTTAGTAGTTCAACGATCCTCATATAACATCCAGGATACACAAGTCCAAAATGGCAAAGCAAAAGAAAAACCTTTTTTTTTTTTTTTTTTTCAATTGCAGTTCCTCGGGTGTCCTGCAGGAGGTGCAATATCCCACTTCTGACACCAAACTATGTGGTCCACTGAGGCTCCAAACAGTGCTCAATAGCACCCTCAGTGGCTGGCCACAAAATAGCACCCTGACGTGTGGCCCGGCCTGGAGCCACCCTGCAGGACTGGATTCCAAACAGGAACCAAAAAGCACAAGAGAAAAAAAAAACCAAATAACCAAGGTCAACACGATTATTCTTCAAAGTCAAAATAATCTCAGATTTTATTTCTCATTTGTCCCAAGGTAAGTATGCTTTCCAAAACAGCGGACAAGCTTGTCAGAATGTTCTTCTTACAGCAACACAAAAAGTAGAAAAACAAAACCAGCAAATAACAGTCCCAATCAAGGCATTAATCTGCTTTCAGCAATGTTTCTATTCTAGTTGTGGCAGAGGGTTTAATTACCCCAGCCTTAGGGTTGTCTACTTCCCAAAGCAGACAGCTTTCAAAACACAAACCAAAATATAGTTCAGTGCACAGGTTCAGCACAAGTATCTCCAAAGTTCACACAAGCCTCTGGCCAGTTCTAGTCACTGCCAGGTCAGGAGAGTGATAGGTTTTGCAAATTCAAAGCCTCTAGACCGGCTTTCAAAAATTCCCTCCCAGGGTGTTAGCAAAACCTCTCCCAAAATACAATCACCCCTTAGCTTGCATTCAAAAGAAAAATAGTTTCTTCAAACAGTCCATAAACACCAACCTCATTCACTGCTTGAGAGTGGAAGTGAAGTTCACCTGCATGGGCTCAACAAACTCAGGAGCACACTCTGTTAGGCATTCTTCCACATCCATGTCCTGACTTTCCAGAAAGTTTAATTCTTCAGCCTGACCAGACTCTATCACCTCCATAGGCATAGGTTTGTTGCACCTGCTGGGCTCCAGGGACTCTCTAGGGAGAAAGGGCTTAAAACCTCTCCCTAGCTGGCTTCCCTTCCTGTTCTCTGTAACAGGTTTATATACCTTGGGGCAACGCCCTGCTGTGTCAGCCCTGGCAGTGTTCCAAGGACCTCTTGGACTCCCCCGGTGGTCAATGTAATTATCTACCTCAGACACAAGCTGTCCCTTCTCAATTCCTCCCCGGGATTTCCTTCTTACTTCTTTTCTCTCAGTCCTGACTGGGACCTGAACAGGGAGAATACCTGGCTGGTCACAATACACACACACATACATACACACATACATACCTCTGATTTTATATATATAGACTAGCTGATGCCCCGGCGTTGCACGGGTATTTAATTATAGCAATAACACTGTAAATGGATTCAAATAAAGATACTTTATAGTGGTGAATGAAATTATTTTTTTACAACTTTATAAAAAGTACAATATTCAAATCATAATGTGAAATATTTGACAAAATGAATACAATACAACTAACACAAAACTTGATTATAAACAACATTTTTAGTTTCACCTCCAGGAGCAAGAACATATAAATTATTGGGTGAACCCACCCTTGAGCAAGCAACATAGAGATGTCCATGGGAAAAACAGGGTGATCTTAAATCCACTCCACAGTATGTAATAGTCTGTCCCTGTGATTTGTTGATTGTGATAGAGAATGCAAGTCTCACTGGAATTTGCAATCTCTTAAACTGAAAAGGAAGATCTGTTGGAATAAGTGGCATCCAAAAGTTTCAGTATTGATTTAAACAACTCAATATGTGGAAACTCAGGTTGAAAAGAAACTCCATGCAGTTTTTTCCCGGTTCAGAATGGAACCTGTGTTCCTAGTTCAGCATATGTGAGTACTCATGTAATGTAATAACATTATGAACTGGGGTGCATGAAGGAAACAGTTACAAACACAGTTAGAACATACAAACTCTATATGTATGGTGTCCGTGGTAGAATAGAAATGATGTCCCTAGTGGTTATAGTGTCATAGAAAGTGTTTTATAGTTGGAATTACTGTGAGAATGGCAGCTTTTTACATTTTTTTCCATTGACATGAATGGGTGAAATCTGATTTTCTGTTTGTAGCTCCGCCCACGTGTGCAGGTGGGCCGCGAGACCCCCCAGAACATATCACCCCAGGTAGTGAGGGTTCTGCATACCAAGTTTCGTTCAAATCGGTCAAGCCGTTTTTGAATTACTGTGAGAATGGATTGTTTCCATTGACATGAATGGGTGAAATCTGATTTTCTGTTTGTAGCTCCGCCCATGTGTGCAGGTGGGCCGCGAGACCCACAGAACATATCACCCCAGGTAGTGAGGGATCTGCATACCAAGTTTCGTTCAAATCGGTCAAGCCGTTTTTGAATTACTGTGAGAATGGCAGCTTTTTACATTTTTTCCATTGACATGAATGGGTGAAATCTGATTTTCTGTTTGTAGCTCCGCCCACGTGTGCAGGTGGGCCGCGAGACCCCCCAGAACATATCACCCCAGGTAGTGAGGGTTCTGCATACCAAGTTTCGTTCAAATCGGTCATGCCGTTTTTGCGTGATCGCGGCACATACACACACACATACATACCTCCGATTTTATATATATAGATTACTGATCTTGTTTGTTTCTAATAGCCTGCTATATAATAATTGTCAATATGGGAGCATGAAAATGATCTTAGCTAGAGTAGGGGTAGATAAAGAAGTCTTGCCATTAGATGTTATTCCATGTGACTAACTGGTTAGTTGCATCTTCCATTAAAAATGCTTGGGACAGCCACGTGGGATCTCTTAGGGAGAGGAGGAAATGATGTTGTGAACGGGCAGACTGGATGGGCCTTTTGGCCTTTATCTGCCATCATGCTTCTATGTTTCTATAACCATATAGCTCTGTAACCTCATAATGCATGTGTAAAGAGCCTTAGCTTATAGCAATGCTCTATATGACCTCACAATGCAGATGTAAAGAGCCTTAGCCAATAGGGAGAGGAGGAGATAGTAGATGCTGAGGATGAGCAGACTGGATGGGCCATTTGGCCTTTAGCTGCCATCATATTTCTATGTTTCTAAGACTTGGAAAAGGAACCAACCTTTTGTCAGCTTCCTGAAAAAGAGATAGCCTTGCATTTCTGGGGGTCATCTAAAATGGTGGAATGGTGTCTATTTAAAAGTGTGTGTGGCTCTAACTCTTACTTCAATTGGGATTTCAATTTGAAGGCTAATAACTATGATGTGGGGTGGAGCTATCGGTGAGAGCTACTGTCAAGATGTCGTTTTATCATTAATTTGTATTATTTTATTACAGGTCTTATTTTATACAATGAGACCTAGTTACTATGACTGGGATCACTAGGCTAGAAACATGTCTTAACGGTAGCCCCCCCCATTCCTCCTCTGTCCTTTTCAATAAGCAGTTTTCACATCCAGTTGATTTGAACTAGATCTTTTACAGTATCGAGCAATTGATTTGAGGCTTTTCTCTTTGGTTCCTGGCACTGTATAAGCCTCTCCTCCACACGGTTTCTCACTTGCAAAGGACAAAGAGTAGAGTAAAAGCCACTGTCGATATTAAAATAATGCATGCAACTAGAATATATTTGTGAAGTAATTAAAGTGTTGTCTTTCAGCCTGCCATTACTGTTGATGGTGCATTTTGATTAATCAGCAACAGTTCTTCCACAGATGTGCAATCACCGCATCAGATGTTTTATGGCTAGCAGAGGGAGCCACAGGATGAGATCATTTGCTGTATTTGTAACATTTGTTTAGACAAGAACAACCGATCCGTGAAGGGCACTAGAAGTCGAAACATGTGCATTCCTTTTAATGACTTTGAAAAAAAATCAGGAAGAATGAGAACAAGGTGGTGTCAGGAAGAGAGGTCACAGATCAGTGAACCCCACGAACCCTGGGCCAGAATGGGCAAATGAAAGGACAATGTTGCTTCTTACCCATCTAGTGCTCTCATCCATTTAGAGATTTGCTGTTTCTGATCCCATTGCTGGTGGAGTAAGTGTTTGGGAGCAGAAGCTTGCAGGTGGAGATCCTGCCTTGGTTGCTTTTGATGTCTTGTTCAGCCCTGAACTAGAAAATGACATGGTGAAAGAATTCATCACCTTTCTCGTCCCTGCGGATAACCATGGGAAATCATCCCCATGTCATTTTTTAAGGAGAGGGAAGAATCAGAGTATGAATGGGCCCAACCACTGACCCTCAAGCCTTGAATTGAAGAATGCTGGTGTAGAAGGACTGAGGTTCAGATAGACACTAAAGAATGACAGACTCTGGTAGCCAGAGCTGAGATTGTGATGTCATAATGCCTCATTCCACCAATGCCTAAGAGCCAGCCTCATCAATGATGTCACAATGGGTTCATTATCCTATACTTGGTTCACATATGAATCAGAGTATGAATGGGCACAACCTTGCATTGAAGAATGCTGGTGCAGAAGGACTGAGGTTGAGATAGACACTAAAGAATGACACAGGATGGTTTCCCGTGGTTATCTGCGGAGATGGGAACAGTGATGAATTCTGTCACTATGTCATTCTCTACTCTGAACAATGTGAGATCCCTCCTAAACCTGGGACTGGGTCAGTGTCAGAAAGTCAGCAAGGTGCTGGGGATGCTGAAGTTACTGCTATAGTGTCTAGTGCAGCCAGGTCTTCTTCAATGCCAAGCTGAATGCCATCCTTGGAGTTGCGAGTTCAGGGTACTGAGGAGACAGATTGGTTGTAGCACACTTTTCTAGAGGTCACTGGGGAGCAACCCAGGAGAGGGAAATTTTTGGCTGGTCCCCACATTCTGGAACAGTTTACCAAAAGAAATCTGGGAGGAATAGAACTTTGATAAATATAAAAGGATAGATTAAGAAATATTTTTCAAGATTTTGGGATTCAATTGTCAGAATAGTGGAAATAGGCTGCAATCCATAGAAAGTGTATGCAAAATGTCTGTGTGAATTTTTGTGTGAATGAGGCAAGTCTTCCCTATGAGAAAATGGAGTTCTTTTCTTTGGAATACTATAAATGTTATAAGTTTTAAATTTTATTGCAAACTGCTTTCAAGTGGTCACTTCCATTCACTTTTGTCACCACTGGTCACTTCGGGTTACTTTTGTAGTACCACTGGTCACTTTGGTCCATAGGGCAAAGTTTTTGGCCACATGCAAACTATGTCAAGATCCTTTTGGCTTACCGTACTGTGGGTTAGGCAAATACAAGCATTCATAGGGTTACCAGATTTTAGACCAGTAAAATCTGGACACATGGCTCTGCCCCCAGGCCTGCCCTGTATTTATCTTTCCTTCAGTCAAGGGTTGTCAATATAAAAAATATCATCAACATCTTCTGTCATTTCAGTGATCTTTGGGGGGGCAGAGATTCCGGCAGGAGGGACAGGGCATCCCTCCTACTGGTGATATTCAAAGGGGGGGGGGGGCAGCAGGAGAATTTGGGTACTTCTCCTGCCACAGACATTCGGGCTGGACTTCGGGGGTTCTGGCAGGAGGGACTGGGCATCCCTCCTGCTGGGGGGATGCCTTCGGGGGTGGTGGCAGAAGGAATCGAGCAGTCCTCCTGTCGCGCTTGTTTTGGAGGGGTTTGCCGTTGCAGCAGGAGGAATTGGGCACTCTTCCTGCCGTGGACATTCCGGGGGTGGGGTGTGGAGGGTGGCAGGAGAAATTGGGCACTGCTGCTGCCAAGGACATTTGGGCTGGGCTTTGGGGGTTCTGGCAGGAGGGACTGGGCATCCCTCCTGCTGGGGGGATGTCTTGGGGGATGAGAGATACACACCTGAATAAAGCAAGAACAGTTTTATAAATTTTTAATAAGCATTCTGTATAAAATGACCTCTTTCCTTTCATACTTCCTGCCTAATTACAAAAACTACAGATTCTTGAAATGGACTTTAGATGCTGTCCTCTCAAATCTTCCAACAGCTATAAAGCTTTCTCTGACCAGCATTGTCTCATGTCCTAATTTACTACCTGCGTAGATGACATTGAACACAATCAGTCATTACTTTAAATTTCCTCTGGGTAGCCGCACATCAGCATGCCATTTCTTCTCCATTTTCATTAAGCCCTTTTGAGACGCCATAAGGTGAATAAGGACGAGATGCAATGAGCTCTTTTCAGCACCCGAAGTCTCTGGCACGTGGTTAATGGTTGTCGAAACATAGTTATGGACAGGATTGTCAGATTGCTGCCACATTTGTTAGCGGTGGACCTCATGTTCTTAACTGCTCGTGCTTTTGACTTCAGGACGCCGTCTTCTAATTATTCAGAAACAAATGAAGTTTAATTGCTTTGGCAATGTACTTTAAATGTAAGTTGAATAATCATAATTACACCTTTAGTAGCAGGTGTCAGACGAGGCACGGCTTTTAAAGAACTCTGCCACCTCACCGACCTTCAGCAGATTGCATAAGTGGTTTTGAGTTGATAGAAAGTGTCAGGATTGCTCTCTTTGGGCTAGATTCACTTACCTCCTTTGCGTGCCCGATCCGTGGCCGATCCGTGCAGGCCCAACCAATCCATAAAACAAAAAATTTCAAATGAGAGCGATCGGAGCTACAACTTTTTTAAAAAAAACTTTTACTAGCCCAGCGAGCCCGTGGTTTTAACCTGCTTTAATCCCGCGGGTTAAAACCACAGGCTCGCAGTGCGGGGAAGGACAGGAGATTTGGGGCAGGCAGAAGACAGCAGGAGATCGGGGCTGATACAGGGCAGGAAATCAGATCGGGGAAGGCAGGAGATCAGGGCTGAGACGGGGCAGAGAGCAGATCGGGGCAGGCAGGAGATCGGGGCTGAGACAGGGCAGCAAATTGGGGCAGAGAAGCAGGGCAGAGAGCAGGGCGGCAGAAGGCAGGGCAGTTGAAAAGGACCTCAGCGACTGGTTTTCAGCAGTTACTTATTTTGGATTGGCCAGCCCAGTTGGTGTTACTTTTTTTTAATTTTTGTGAATCGCTTTCTTTCTGCATTTGAATGCCGTTCCCCCTTATTTGCATGCGCGGATCGGAGGATGATCAGGACACAGGTTAGTGAATCGGGTCGGAGGGAAATCGGGTTGCAAAGGGCTCGCAAACCGATTGGTACACGATCGGTCTGCTTAGTGAATGTAGCGCTTTGTGATTTGCTACCATGTGTGTTGGTGGTGAGACTCCTATCGGCTGCCCTACAGGGGCTGGCTCTATGCGGCAGCATGCAGGGACTCCGGGAGAGATTTCTCTGCCGGGCCGAGTGCAGGCGGGGGAATTAGCTGAGCCAGGGCATCCGCTGTAGCTTGTGAATCCCCCGCTGCTGCATTCCGATGAGGATGGCTGCTGGAGGAAGATTCTCGGGCCTCACTTCTGTTCATGAAGTCTCTCAGTGCCCTCTTCCTTAGCTTGCGTGCACGTGGTGACATGTGCGCACAATGCAAGCAACACAGAAACCTCGAGCGCCAGATCCAATCAGTGGGCGCACAATTCATGAGGATCCAGCGTATTCATCCTTCTCCTGCATCCCAGTCGTTTCTTTAGATGATTCAGGCATCTTCAAGGTGATGAGTAGAAAGTTGTAATGGAGAGCTGTAGAAAATACGACCGATGGGAACGGGCGGAAACTAAAGACTGGGGATTAGGGGGAAGCAGGGGGAAATGGATAGGGCTAGGGCATGCCCAGTGGGCCCGGGCACTGCACGTGCTCAGAGAAAAAAAAAAAAATCTCTCTGAGCTATTGGAGAGCTTATCCGCAAATTGGGAGCTGTTGGGACAACACCTATATGTGGCTGACTCATCCTGCTTGTCCTAGGAGAATCAGCTTTTACACATAAATAATGGCATTGATAAGTGTGAATGATCTATATCTGCAAGCAGCTATTTCGGAAAACTGTTATTTACATTTGTAGATCCAAAGCACACATAGGAGGTCCTTCTATTAAACTGCTGTAGGTGCTAGCATACACTTACTGCATTGTTAAAAAGGCTTACCACAGGATGTGTGCTGGCATCCCATGGTAAAATGGTTAATTCATGCATGCACACCACACACTAAAAAATATATTTTTTAAAATTCTTTATTTATATTTGTTACAATTAAAAAACAAACATTCATGAATATCCATAAAGCTTCAGCATAAACAAATACACTTTAAAGCAATATAAAGGCAAAATAAACATCATCAATGATCTAGCCCACATTATATTGATCACCATTACTAAATCAAGGAAATTAAATCTATTATATTATTACCATCTTTAACTGGCAAAATTTGTGGCTTACTTTATAGTGTCAACTGACATCCTCTTAAACTGAAAAAGATAGGACCCGTTTCGCCACAATTACTGGCTTTCTCCAGGGTTCACGTAAGAACATAAGAATAGCCTTACTGGGTCAGACCAATGGCCCATCAAGCCCAGTAGCCCGTTCTCACGGTGGCCAATCCAGGTCACTAGTACCTGGCCAAAACCCAAGGAGAAGCAATATTCCATGTTACCGATCCAGGGCAAGCAGTGGCTTCCCCCATGTCTTTCTCAATAACAGACTATGGACTTTTCCTCCAAGAACTTGTCCAAATCTTTCTTAAAACCAGCTATGCTATCTGCTCTTACCACATCCTCTGGCAATGTGGCGTTACCACGGTAATGGTTACAGTGCCACTCTCTAGTCTGCCACTGCTTGCCCTGGCATCAGTAGCATGGAAAGTTGCTACTGGTACATGTGACCTGTGTTGTCCGCTCTTGGAAACAGGATACTGGGCTAGATGGACCATTGGTCTGACCCAAAATGGCCATTCTTATGTTCTTATGTTTAGACTCTAAGAGACAGCTGATTAACAGGCTGGAAACCCCTGCATTATTGATGTTCCTACTTCTCCCTTAGCCCTTGTGGGCCCCTCGGTATGTTCTTCATTCACTATTCATCTTTCTTAGCTGGACTCCTTCCTAGGAGCAAAGACATAGCTCCTCCATTGTAACTGGGTTTTATACTTCCCTCCAAAACACCCATTTGAATCTTATTGGATCATAATAAGGCAGAGTACGGTACTGGGGTTCAAGATAGGATTGGACAAATTCCTACTGGAAATGGGGATAGAGGGGTATAGATAGAAGATTACTGCACAGGTCCTGGACCTGTTGGGCTGCCGCGTGAGCGGACTGCTGGGCACGATGGACCTCGGGTCTGACCCAGCAGAGGCATTTCTTATGTTCTTATGTTCTTATAATCCCTGAGTATAATACCTACTCTTATCCTTTGGCTGACATCGGCTTTCCAGAGCAGGGTCCAGAATGTTCTGTCTGCAAATTCAATAGTCTCCTACCAATAGATCACTGGACGAATGTTTGATGGACGCATGCGTTGCCATAGTCCTCTTCCTCAATCTTGCATTTGAATGTTTCACTCAGCCCAGAGTACTATGTGTATTATCATGAGAGAATTTGTATTCAGGTCGATCAAGTCTCCAGTAACTGACTAAGAATGTAGACTTCACTTTTCTATTGCAGCTCTGAAATTGTCCTTGGGCAAGAACATTTGGCATCATAATTTATGCTGATGCTTGGAATTGTTCAAACTTAGCCATTTGGTCAAATACATTTAGGGCTCTTTTTACAAAGCTGTGCTAGGGCCTTAACATGCGCACTAAATTGCCGTGCGTGCTAGCCGCTACCGTCTTCTTTTGAGCAGGCAGTAGATTTTTGGCTAGCGTGCGCTATGGCGCGCACTAATCCGGTGCATGCGCTAAAACGCTTAGCGCCCCTTCGTAAAAGGAGCCCTTAATGTAGAAAAACTTTCAAACTAAATATGTCCCATCATAAACACTGCTGGTGTAGAGTTCAGGAGGCCAAAAAGACTCAGATGTGATGAAAACCAATTATAATAAATAGAACACTTTCACAACAATTTTGTGATGCTCTATGTCTGATGGTGTGTTAATAACACAATGTAGGCCAATAACAATTTCCAGACGGAGGAAAAAGCCTCAGACAAGGGCCCTCCCACCTCCACAATGGTGGAATAGCGGTGGTGGAGCGTTCACCTCACTGGCAAAAACCCTCCTTTAATTGGAATAGGCACTGTACTGTGTTATACTTGTTTAACTTGGAAGACAGTGATTCAAGATAGATGAAAAAACTAGGACACCGATCAACAGAAGATAAGTTGAACTAGTTTTTTCATCTATCTTGAATCACTGTCTTCCAAGTTAAACAAGTGCCTATTCCAATTAAAGGAGGTTTTTTTTGCCAGTGAGGTGAACGCTCCACCACCGCTATTCCACCATTGTGGAGGTGGGAGGGCCCTTGTCTGAGGCTTTTTCCTCCGTCTGGAAATTGTTATTGGCCTACACTGTGTTATTAACACACCATCAGACATAGAGCATCACGATATTGTTGTGAAAGTGTTCTGTTTATTAATAGAGTTCAGGAGGCACAGCCTTGTTTTTCTATTCTATCGATACATATACAACAGGTAAGCCTGTCATTCTTGTCACTTAAATTGCTGCAGGGTTTCAGGAAAACTATTAAATGCCTCTCTCATGCTTTAAAATGAGACTTTCTCTTCAATGTTGAAAGTGTTGTTTTGATGGAAAGATCCCATTTACTATAGAGTTCAGACAAATTATTGAACTTGGTACATTAAATTGCAGAGTGCGTCCAGTGATCACCTGTCATCAGGTCACTTGTGCCTGTTGCGCATAAAGATAAGGATTCATGATGAGACTTAGTTTTTCATTTCTCTCCAGTACCCTGGCTAAAGGTCACAGAAGTTGAAGACCTGAATAAGTGAAAAAGGAGCAAAATGGCAGAATATTTTGGGTAATGCATTCGTGAATTAATGTAGGCAGATACTGGAGCATTGCACATGTTTCTTAATGGGGACTCGCTTGATTGAGATTCTTCTCCAGGATCTAATTTTTGACTCCTTGGTTTAGCAGATTGAACCACTTAGGAGGTTATTATTTCCTGATTAGACACTTTGGTTTTTTCACTGCACAAATACGTTGAGGTATGGCTAATTAACATAGGCATAGTTTGGGGTAGGAGTTGAAGGGTGGGGGGGGGGGGCATTGCATTGCTCTCCCCACAAATGAATTGCACCTAACTGGCAGCAATTAAATCATCAAAAATCTAATACTGATATCAAGGGCAAATAAGTACATAAATCAATCTCAGATATCAGAGTATATTGAAAAAACAAATATTCTACATCCAAATCAGACAGGTTTCAGACAAAATCATTCCACAGAACATTCTTTAATAGGCATGACATCATCACTTAGATCTTTTGATTTCAATTGATCTTTCCTCAGCATTCGATACTATTGATCACACCCTCTTAATAGATAGACTTCAATCCATCGGCGTTACTGATCAGGTTCTGCTCTGGTTTAAGTCTTACTTTGAAAATCGTTCTTCCCCTGTTTTCTTTAATAATACAATTTCAGAAAGTTTCTCATTGCCATACGGTATTCCACAAGGATCAATACTTTCTCCTCTTTTATTTAATATCTTTCTTGCGTCTCTCATGACTCAGTGTCAGTCTACCGGATTTTCAGTATTTGCTTATGCGGATGATATACAGCTGTTACATCCGATTGATCCTAATAGCTCACAAGAAATATCAGCCATAAATGGAAAACTGGATCAAATTCATCAATGGCTGGATATAAATAGACTAGCCATGAACATCAGCAAAAACCAACATTATGCTTTTTCCATGGAAAGACTGTTGTACACTTTCTTTTCCCATTTCTATTAAAGGCATCCCCTTGCAACTGACTCAAAATATTAGGATTCTCGGGATAATTTTTGATAATAAATTATCTTATCATGATCATATAAGTCACGTGGTTAAATCAACTTTCTATAGACTTCGTCAAATTCGTTCTGTGGCCAAATTCTTATGTGCAAAGTCCTTGAATATTCTAATCCATTCTTTAGTAATCTCTAAAATCAACTATTGTAACGCCTTGTTTAAAGGTTTGCCGAAAAAAGAAATTAGACATCTTCAAATTATACAGAATGCCTCTATTAAAATTATTAACAAAGCCAAAAAATCTGATCATGTATCTCCATTACTGAAAAAAGCACATTGGCTCCCAGTTGCTCATCGTATATTATATAAATTATGTCTGCTTACCTTTAAATCCTTATTATTTAAAACCCCTGCCTTTGTTTTTAGAGTTTTAATTCCATATTTTACCTCTAGACCATTGAGGTCAAATGACCAACATTTATTGGACATTCCCTCGTTGAAAATTATTAATACGAGGCGTCATACTATTTTTTCGGTGACGGCACCTCAATCGTGGAATGCCCTCCCACTATATATAAGAGAGGAAAAGAATTTCGAAAAATTTAAGAGCAAACTTAAGATTTTTCTTTTTAAAGATGCATTTAATGAGTAAACGAAATGCTAATGACTCTTTTTATCCATATATTCATTATAATCTACATTTGTTTCCCTTCCTCTTGTTTTTTACCTTAAATGTTTTTCCTTTAAATACCGATTGTAATTTTTTAAATATTTCTCCCTTTTGTTCTGATATTGTCTGTATAAGTTGTTTTATTATGTCTAATAGACTTAGACTTTGTCTAGGATTGTTTGTATTTGTTGATTTAATATGATTATCTGTCTAAATCCATGTTTGTGAGATATGTTTCCCATAATTTTGTATTTTATTTAATGTGCATCGCCTAGAATTTGGAATAGGCGATTAATCAAATTTCATAATAAACTTGGAAACTTCTCAGAATACACCAAGTCCAGGAGATCTTGGCTTCATCTACTGGGAAGATGGGAGGAGGGAGTTGGATGTTTAACAAAAATTATTATGTTACATTGTTTATGTACTGTTACATTATTATGTTTTTAATAAATATAATATTTAAAACAATAAATTTCACAAAGGCCTGATTGGTTTAGACACCTCCCTCGTATCCTTGGATCCTTGGATACAGGGAGAGGAGCCTAAGGCCCCTCCCAAGGGGTGGGCCTTACGCATCTGAGCCAATCAGGGTCTTAGGCCCCTCCCTATATTCTGGAGCGGTGAGCCTACGAGCAGGACGGACTGAGCTTCCGTCCTGCTCCAACAATTCTGAGAAGGTATGGAGGGTTTGGGGGGACAGTGGGGGACATCCGGTGGCAGGAGGGAGTGGGCATCTCTTCTGCCTTTTTTTCAGGGAGGAGGAAAGGGGGAGGGTAGAAAATGTTTGGAGGGAAACAACCAGCGAAGGATGCAGTGGGACCATTGGATGACCAAGGAATAAAGGGAGCGCTAAAGGAGGACAAACAAATCGCCGACAGACTGAACACGTTTTTTGTGTCTGTATTTACCGAAAAGGATATACACAGCATACCAGAACCCATCAGGTTATATGTTGGAAGTGAAAATGGGAAACTGACAGGATTAATGGTCAGTTTAGAAGAGGTATGCAGGCAGATTGATAGGCTCAAGAGTGATAAATCCCCGGGACAGGATAGCATACATCCGAGGGTCATCAAGGAACTGAAAGGGACCATAGCTGAACTGCATCAACTAATAGCCAATCTGTCGATCAAAATGGGAAATATTCAGGAGGACTGAAAGGTGGCAAATGTTACGCCCATCATCAAAAAAGGTTCGAGGGGAGACCCAGGAAACTACAGACCGGTGAGTCTGACCTCGGTACCGGGAAAGATGGTAAAGGCGCTGATAAAGGACCTCATCATTGATCACCTTGACGGGCATGGTCTGATGAGGACCAGCCAGCACGGTTTCAGCAAAGGCAGATCTTGTCTGACAAACTTGATGCACTTCGAGGGAGTAAACAGGTGGATAGACAAGGGTGACCCAGTCGACATTGTATATCTGGACTTTCAGAAGGTGTTCGACAAAGTTCTGCATGAACGACTACTTCGAAAAATTGTGAGCCATGGACATGTTGTAGACAAGAAAACATTAAATGGTTTCAAAGAAGGTTTGGATAGATTCCTAGAAGAAAAAGGGATTGAAGGGTATAGATAGGTATAGACCACTACTCAGGCAATGGGCCTGATGGGCCGCCGCGGGAGCGGACCGCTGGGCAGGATGGACCTATGGTCTGCCTCAGCGGAGGCAACTTCTTATGTTCTTATGTTCTTATGGAATTGATGGTGAAATACTCACGTGGATTAAAAACTGGCTGGAGCATAGGAAACAGAGAGTGGGGGTAAATGGACAATACTTGGACTGGAAAAGCATTACCAGTGGAGTGCCGCAGGGTTCCGTGCTTGGACCCATGCTCTTCAACATATTTATAAATGATCTGGAAATTGGTGAGGTGATTAAATTTGCAGGCGATACAAAGTTATCCAGAGTAGTGAAGATGCAGAAGGACTGTGAAGATCTGTAACGTGACATAAATATGCTCGAGAAATGGGCTGCAACATGGTAAATGAGGTTCAACGTGGATAAGTGTAAGGTGATGCATATTGGTAACAAAAATCTTATACACGAATACAAGATGTCTGGGGCGGTACTTGGAGGGACCCCCCCAGGAGAGAGACAAATTGATGAAGCCGTCCACGCAATGCGCGGCAGCGGCGAAAAGGGTGAACAGAATGCTAGGAATGATTAAGAAGGGGATCACAAACAGATTCGAGAAGGTTATCATACCGCTGTACTGGGCCATGGTACGCCCTCACCTGGAATATTGTGTTCAGCACTGGTCGCCGTACATGAAGAAGGATATAGTACTACTTGAAAGGGTCCAGAGAGAGATTAGAGAAACTGGGCCTCTTCTCCCTTGAAAAGAGGAGACTGAAAAGGGACATGATCGAAACATTTAAGATACTGAAGGGAATAGACTTAGTAGATAAAGACAGGTTGTTCACCCTCTCCAAAGTAGGGAGAACGAGAGGGCACTCTCTAAAGTTAAAGGGGGATAGATTCCGTACAAACGTAAGAAAGTTCTTCTTTACCCAGAGAGTGGTGGAAAACTGGAACGCTCTTCCGGAGGCTGTTATATGGGAAAAAACCCTCCAGGGATTCAAGACAAAGTTAGACAAGTTCCTGCTGAACTCGAGCGTACGCAGGTAGGGCTGGTCTCAATTAGGGCACTGGTTTTTGACCTGGGGGCCATCGTGGGAGCGGACTGCTGGGCGCGATGGACCACTGGTCTGACCCTGCAGTGGCAATTCTTATGATTCAGCGATTTTCTCTGTAAACGCTTGGAATCAACGATTTCTCTATGCAAGCTGTTGTAATTTTTTGGGGGGGAATAATTGAAACCACGATTGTTGAGACTGCGAATACGGAGGGAGAAGTGTAACAGAAAATTCCTTCTTTGTTTTTGGATCTATTGTGTCATATCTGGATACATTCTTATTTTAGCATTTATATATTTGATAAATAATTACAAGATCAAGCCTCTGTTAGACATCGATAAAACGTTAATGATCAAAGTTGATTGAATAGGCCAACTCTGAGTTTGGTGTCTCTAATCTAGAATATCTGAAATATTCAGATTAATCAGTTCAGGAGAGGGAGGAGACTCTTCCACCACTCTTTTTCTGATTTTGGTAAAAGGATAAGCAATTTTAATTGAACTTTGGAATCCCCGCTGAGTGTCTTGGGACTAAAAATACACAACAGATACTGTAATTGATCTATCCTTGCAGTGAGCTTTTATGACTTCCCAAGATAATCAGTTTAATTAAATTAGGTTTCCAGGGTTGTATATCACCTTGTGAATAAAATAAACATATGCAGTACATAGAAACACAGATGTTTGCTGATAAGGCCCACTTGGTACACCTTATCTTCCCATTTGTGCCTGTCTACTGGGCTGTGACAGCTCTTATAACATCTGTCATCTTCTCTCTCCCTGCCATCATTAAGGTCCCTTTTAGTGTTTAATGCATGTCATGTTAATTGGTTCCAACTACATACTCTAGTCTAGCCATTTGTTTCAGGTATCCACCATGTATAAAAATAGAAGAATTACATAGTAACATAATAAGTGACGACAGATAAAGACCCAAATGGTCCATCCAGTCTGCCCAACCGTACCTTCTCTTTAAATTACTGATTTAATTTAAATTTTCCTTTTTCTTAGCTATTTCTGGGCCAGAACCCAAAGCTATGGCTGGTACTATGCTTAGGTTCCATCTACTGAAGGCTCCATCAAAGCTCACTCCAGCCCATCCTCAACTAAATGGCCATATGCGGACACAGACCATGCAAGTTTGCCCAGTACTGGCCTTAGTTCTTCAATATATACCATTATTTTCTAATTAGAGATCCTCTGTGTTCATCCCACACTTTTTTGAACTCTGTCTCCGTTTTCCTCTCCACTCTCTCGGGGGAGTGCATTCCAGGCATCAACCACCCTCTCCATAAAGAAGAATTTCCTTACATTACTCTTGAGTCTACCACCCCTCAACCTCATATTATGTTCGCTGGTTTTACCATTTTCTTTTCTATGGAAAATATTTTGTTCTACGTTAATACCTTTCAAGTATTTGAACGTCTGAATCATATCTCCCCTGTCCCTCCTTTCCTCTAGAGCAGGGATGCCCACACTTTTTTGGCTTGCGAGCTACTTTTAAATGACCAAGTCAAAATGATCTACCAACAATAAAATTTTAAAAAACACAAACCACATTGTACGCAGAGAAAATGTTAATTATCATTTGTATTCGGGTTTTTTTCCAGAGGTCAAGGCAGATGACTTTAAAATATGCAATGTCACCTCAGTAACAACTATACAAAAATAGACAAATATATCCCCTCCCCTTTTACTAAACCATGATAGTGGTTTTTAGCGCAGGGAGCTGCGCTGAATGCCCCTCGCAGCTCCCGACGCTCATAGGCTCCCTGCGCTAAAAACCACTATCACGGTTTAGTAAAAGAGGGCCTTAGTGCAAAATACAGACAGCAGATATAAATTCTCAAAACGGACACATTTTGATCACTAAATTGAAAATAAAATAATTTCTCCTACCTTTTTGTCTGGTGATTTCATGAGCATCTGGTTGCATTTCCTTCTTCTGACTGTAAACCCAAAATTTCTTTCTCTCTGCCCCCCTTTTCTTTCTCTCTTACTTTCACTCTCCCCTGCCCCCTCTTTATTTCTCTTTCTTTCTCCCCCTGCCTGCCTGCCTGTCTTTCTCTCTCCCTCTGCCCCCCCAAGCCATCAAACCAATTTCTCCACTTCCCTGATTATTTCTCTCTCCCTGCCCCCCCAAGCCACCACACTGATTTCTCCCTGCTTCCCCGAGCCATGCCTGGCACGTACAAGCGCCGGACCCACAAGCCTTCACCTCCGACGTCAATTCTGATGTTGGAGAGGAAGTTCCAGGCCAGCCAGGCAGCGATTGGCTGGCCCAGAACTTTCTCTCTGACATCAGAATTGATGTTGGAGGTGAAGGCTTGTGGGTCTGGCACTTGTACGCGCCTAACCTGGCTCGGGGAGGCAAGAAGAACAAGATCGCAAAGGCAATGCGATCGACTCGTGTTACCTTTGCGATCTACTGGTCGATCGTGATTGACCATTTGGGCACCCTTGCTCTAGGGTATATATATATATATATTCAGGGCTTCCAGTCTCTCCTCATATGTCTTTTGGCGCAAATCTCCTACCATTTTTGTCGCCTTCCTTTGGACCACTTCAAGTCTTCTTATGTCCTTTGCCAGATACGGTCTCCAAAACGGAACACAATACTCCAAGTGGGGCCTCACCATCGACCTGTACAGGGGCATCAACACCTTCTTTCTTCTACTGGTTATACCTCTCTCTATACAGCCTAGCATCCTTCTGGCAACAGCCACCGCCTTGTCACACTGTTTCTTTGCCTTTAAATCTTTGGACACTATCACCCCAAGGTCCCTCTCCCCATCCGTGCATATCAACCTCTCACCTCCTAGCACATAAGGCTTCTTCCAATTACTAATCCCCAAATGCATTACTCTGCATGTCTTTGCATTGAATTTTAGTTAGTTCTAACTTTTGCAGATCCTCTAAATATTCTCAAATACCATTATACTGAAGTTAAACAGATGCCAAAGGAAGGATACAGATCACCATACTTTATCACACTATTCCTCTGGTTCATTGCTCTGGCAACAAGGTGTCTCCTTTGATCTCAGCTCCTGATGAAGCCTAGATGGTGAAACACACGGACTCTTTTACAAAGCTGCGTGGCAACAGCCCCAAAGCCCTTTAAATCTCTATGGGCTTCGGGGCCGCTAGCACGGCTTTGTAAAAGAGGCCAACAGTCTTGCATTGAGCTGGATAATTACAAGTGAACTGAAACATTAATTTTACCACCAGTGGATTTTGGAAACAAGACAGTCAGCATTCAATGCCAACATTTTATAGCAAACAAGATCATTGAATTTAAAGAGATATAAAGAAGAAGAAGATAGTGGTTTGAAACACAGTGAGAATTGAACATTTTATAGGACATTTATCTTAGTCATTACAATTAGGAAGGGGACTCTAATTCTTTAGAAAAGTCTTTATAAATTATGTTACATATATAATGTTAAGAGAATACTTGACTTATTTATAGGGTATGATGCAGTGATTATGTGTAAAGATTTGTTAAGTAAATGAAAATATTTTCTACACAGCTTTCTTGTTTAAAAGTAGCCAGGATGTAGTCCTGGGGCCTGCCTGATGTTGTGGAGGAAACTAATCCACAGAATGATAGAAACATGATGCATGATGGCAGATAAAGGCTAAATGACCCATCCAGACTGCCCATCCACAGAATTCACAATCTCCTCTTCTCCCTCGGAGATCCCATGTGTTGATGTAGTTGACAGTGAAGGAAGTGAGTGGGAAGAAGATGCAATCTTTTTGGAGAATTTGGAGATGTCCTCCACAACTCAGCACAGCTACTTCCCTTCTACGTAAATGTACCTCTCATCTTTAATGTACTGTAGCCACTTCCTTACTGAACTAGTGCAATTTTCCTCTTCCCACAAGATATAAACTCTCCGCATGATCTGCATGGACCTCTCTCTTTGTAAATCGCCTTGAACCTACTCTGGAAAAGTGCGATCAAGAAATCCTGATTAGATTTGATTAGAATTTGGAACCTGATCCTGGGTTTCTAAGCTTTTCTGAATTAAGGCCAGATTCTACTGAATTCAGTGGAATTTCAAAGACAAATTAATTCTGCAGGATGTGAAAGGTGAATGATATACAATATAATACAATACAATTTTTATTTGTATACCGCCAATACCTCTTCAAAGTTCACGACAGTTCACAAACAGCAAAATATTAATACTAGGTGCTTGGAAACTTCTCTATCTGTCCAACAGGCTCACAATTTAACTAAAGCACCTTTATAAAACAATTAGTTGCATACTAAAGATATTACAAAGAAGTAAAAGCCAACAAATTAATGTACACAGCCACCCAAAAGATTAAAAATGAAAAACAAAATATCAAAATTAATCCAAAAACAAAAATGATATGTGCTGATGCCTAGGTCTTGTTTATATACCTAGTGAAACAGTGTAGGGGACGGAAATGAAAGAGAGAATACGGGTGAGAGGGAAAGGGGAAATCTGGTTATGATGAATGTTTCAGTTTAATCCACATCCTTAGGAATGATTAATGAGAATATTCAGTATAATTTAGCAAAAAAAAGTTTTAAGTTCAATGTTCTTTATTAGGAATTTCCAATATACAAAGTACAGATTAATATTGACCATTACAAGGAATATACAGTAGAATTAGTCCTACTAGGTCAATATATATAAAAGACAGTAAAACGGTAACAAACTTATAACAAAAACCTAAGTCAGTTGTGAGTGTGTACAGAAAAATATTATAAAGAAATCAGAGAGAGTACAGTAATTAGTAATGAAATCTTCAGGGAACAAAATTTAATAACTTATAGCTCAATGAAAAAAAGAGCAAGAATCATACATTGCTTCTAATATGCCATGATCCTCATCCTCATTCCTATATACAGTACTCCCCCGAAATTCACGGGGGTTCTGTTCCAGGAACACCTGCAAATTTTGAAAAACCACGAATACGGTTTAGTAGCAGATCAAAGGCAGGAAAGGGCAGCTGGGGTGCCAGCAGGTGATGAAAATCGGGTGCGGGATCATGCTTAGTATTTTCCTACCGCATCTTCCTGGTACTAAAGTTCGGCTAAACCAATCAGGAGCTGCTTTGACACGCTATCTGGTGTGTCAAAGCAGCTCCTGATTGGTGTAGCCTGACTTTAGTACCAGGAAGAGGCGGTTAGAAAATACCATGAAAGACTGAGTCCATGAACTGCGAATTCACGGGGGAACACTGTATACTGTAATTTTGGGATGAGGAACTTGATGGACCCAGCAAGGCACCTCATGTGGGGGTCCTTCTACCAAAGCCATGTTAAAATTCGCCTCATCGCACCACTTTTGCTTATTTGCTACGGCTGAAAAATGGCCGACTTCCATTTTCCTAATTAAAGGCCACGTGCTAATCTCACAGTTGGCACCTGGCCATTAAACAATGTTACCGCAAGAGCCTTACTGGTATCTGGATTCTATAGGCAGTAAGTTAATACGCTAATGCTGCACTAATTAATTAATGGGGCAATGCCTCACGTGCTGACTGATTAGTGCTGTCATACTCGCTCTCCATCCCCCAAAATGTCCCCTTAGAGAGAATTCCCCATAATTATGTTAGCACGCTATGTACGTGCGCAGATAGGGAAATTTACCATGAAATGGCAGTACACACCCTGTGGTAAGCCCTTTTAATGTGTGGCAAGCGTACAGAAGAGCTTACCGCAGTTTAGTAAAAAAACAAAACAAACAACCAAAAACTCCATGGTATGGTTGTTTTAGGCCCTGGACTTGTGCCACTTTTCTGTGAATTATTTTCCCCTCCTGGATTCTGTAAGGGAATCAATTAAAATTCACTGCTAAGCCTCTTGGTATAAACACATCAGCATTTTTAATTACAGCAGCATTAAATAGCTATAAAAATGACAAGATCCCAGCACAATAAGCTCTTTATCCACGCACAGAATCAAACAAAAGCTTTATCGCGCAGGAGCAAATCCTGCCTATGTGGTGTGCGAATGGATGTCCCTGCACTGTTTCTAATTCAGCATCCCAGAGGGCCGAGTGTTTTCAAATTAGCTCTGCAATTGTGGCACTCTGGAGCCTTGTATGAAGATAACGTTAAGATGAAAACAGCCTTCATTAATTAAACAGTCCCCATAGGGATACAGTCGTGCGGCAGCAGGGAAGGATGGTGATGAAGGGGGAAGTTGAACCTAGTCCTTTCTGAGTACACAGGTCTAGCAGGCAAGAGCAGGGTGCCTTCTCTCCCTGGCTGTTCATTTTTACATCCTGATTTAATGGAGGTGTTCCAAGCAGCACTAATTTTGAACAGCTCACTCTAATTTACCTTTAAAAGGCGAACAAAAAAAATCAATATTACAAAGTCTCCTCTGCAGTACCATGACTGGACTTCACTGTTAAACACCTGGGTAAGAATTTATTGGCTATGGGCCCAATGAAAAATGCTTTTTATGTTGACCTAAGGATCAGGAAGCAATTTTACAAGATATATACGAGGTGCCGCTGAATAGCCCAATCAAAAAATTTGGGTCAGTCTCCATTGAGGGCTATACACTTAGTCCAGCCATTTTCCACACTTTCTCGTTCCAAATTTTCTGACAGAATGCAAAAAGTGGAACATCACTGGACTACGGCAGCCTAAAAAGAAGTCGCCGATCACGTGTCAAGTCACGTGACAGCGTCGTTTAGAGAATCGCGCCTCCGCTAAAGATAGGCACCAGAAATGGAGACAACGGTTTTCAAAGAATACATTTCCGGTGCCTATCAACCGTGAATCGCGCCCACAAAGGCACTTTATGGCACCTAAATCCACTTCCTGTGTTAGCCATTCCTAAAGTGGCATTAGACGCTGGTAGGCACCTCCGGAGGAGCGATACTGGCATCTCTTGTTTAGGCGCCGATAGGTGTTCTAAATTTAACATTGCTTGCCATTTCAAATGGCATCTCCCAATTAACTTAGGTGCCAGTACGGAGTCTATCGGTGCCTACGTTTAAGTGTTGTTTATAGAATTTCTCTCTAAGTGTATGGCCCTCGATGGAGACTGCCCCAGCTTTGTTGGTTGGGCTGAGAACTTTGCAGCGGCCCCTCGTGTTCTATTTCTAGTCAATATCTTTTTTTTAAGGAGTGTGATTTTTTTTACTCCCCCCCACCTTTTATAAAACCATGAAAGCGGTTTTTAGTACATGCCGATGTTCTGAATGCTCTGCGCTGCTCCCGATGCTCATAGGAACTCTGTTTGTCATATTATTTATTTATTCAATTTTCTATACTGTTCTTCCAAGGGAGCTCAAAATGGTTTACACTTCTCCCTCGTCATTCGCGGGGGATATGGGCAGAGCCGGACCGCGAATGCCGAAAAACCGCGATTATCCGGCTCTGACCCACCCCCACCTCCCTGCCGCCTTCCCGGCCTTACCTGGTGGTCTAGAGGTCTTTCGGGGCAGGAGCAATCTTCCTACGTTCCTGGCCCGTGCAGATCGCCATCAAGAAATGGCTGTAGGGAGTTCCCGACGTAGTCTCGAGAGACTACAGGAACTCCCAGCAGCCATTTCCTCATGGCGATTTGCACGGGGCAGGAGCGTAGGAAGATCGCTCCTGCCCCGAAAGCCCTCTAGACCACCAGGTAAGGCCGGGAAGGCGGCAGGGAGGAAAAAAAGATGGATTTTTTTTACATTAAGACTGTTTTATTATTTTCCCCCTCCCCAGAAAAAATCGCGATTATATGAAACCGCGAGTGCAGGAACCGTGAATGGGGAGGGGGAAGTGTACATGAAATTATTCAGGTACTTAAGCATTTTTCCCTGTCTGACCCAGTGGGCTCACAATCTATCTAATGTACCTGGGGCAATGGGGGAATTAAGTGACTTGCCTAGGGTTACCAGACATCCGGGAAAACCTGCACATGTCCTCTTTTTAGAGGACTGGCTGGGTTCCCAGACAGACGTTCCCCACAGCCTGGCAGTTTGTCTGAGTTTTGGAAATCTCCGAGCTCCGGCCACATCTGGAGGGCTTTCAACAAGCATATGTGGATGATGTCACACACATCTGCACATGCTGGAGGCCCTCCAGATGCGGCCTGGAGGTGGGGAAAAGAGATATGAGGCTTTTTGTGGGCGGGACTGGAGGTGGAATGGGGCAGGACTGGAGGTAGGACAGGGCGGGGCTGGGACGGATTGGGGCCATGCATCTGGGTTTGTCCATCATTAAATATGGTAACCCTATGTTTTACCATGCTATGTTAACTATGTTTTTTGCCATCAGTATCAGACAATGTCCTGCCATGCCATGTCTGCCATCACTTTGTATAAATACACGTTACACTTCCCCCTCCCCATTCGCGGTTCCTGCACTCGCAGTTTCATATAATCGCAATTTTTTTCTGGGGAGGGGGAAAATAAAAAAAACAGTCTTAATGTAAAAAAAAAATCCATCTTTTTTTCCTCCCTGCTGCCTTCCCGGCCTTACCTGATGGCGATCTGCACGGGCCAGGAGCGTAGGAAGATCGCTCCTGCCCCGAAAGCCCTCTAGACCACCAGGTAAGGCCGGGAAGGCGGCAGGGAGGTGGGGGTGGGTCAGAGCTGGATAATCGCGGTTTTTCGGCATTCGCGGTCCGGCTCTGCCCGTATCCCCCGCGAATGACGAGGGAGAAGTGTATTATGTATGTAAACTTGTAACCTATTCTGAGTTCTTCTGAGAGGATGGGATATAAAACCTAGGTTTACCAGATGTCTGGACTTACCCATAAGAACATAAGACACGCCTTCACCGGATCAGACCTAGGTCCATCTAGTCCGGCGATCCGCACACGCGGAGGCCCAATTAGGTACTCCCTGTAGGAGACCCGGATTTCCCGTATCCCTCGATATGATTTGCAAGAAGGTGTGCATCCAACTTGCGCTTGAAACCCAGAACAGTAGTCTCCGCCACAACCTCCTCCGGGAGAGCATTCCAAGCGCCCACCACTCGCTGTGTGAAACAGAACTTCCTGACATTTGTCCTGAACCTGCTGCCACTCAGTTTCAGGCTATGTCCTCTTGTCCGTGTCACATCTGAAAATGTCAGTACGGTAATGCTGCTTCCTGGTCTATTTTGTCAAATCCTTTTAATATTTTAAAAGTCTCTATCAAATCCCCTCGCAGTCTTTTCTTTTCGAGGGTGAACAGTCCCAGTTTTCTGAGGCGTTCTTTGTAGCTCAGATTCTCCATACCTTTGACTAGTTTCGTGGCTCGCCTCTGCACCCTCTCCAGCAGAGTTATATCCTTCTTAAGGTATGGAGACCAGTGTTGGACACAGTATTCTAAGTGTGGTCTGACCATTGCTCTGTAAAGTGGCATTATGATGTCCTCCGATCTACTCGTGATTCCCTTCTTAATCATGCCCAACATCCTGTTTGCTTTCTTCGTCACTGCCGCACATGTCCTCTTTTTATAGGACATATTCGGGCATCTTTGAAAAGCTTCCAGCTCGGGAGTGTGTCAGGA
Source organism: Geotrypetes seraphini (assembly GCF_902459505.1). Classification (NCBI taxonomy): domain Eukaryota; kingdom Metazoa; phylum Chordata; class Amphibia; order Gymnophiona; family Dermophiidae; genus Geotrypetes; species Geotrypetes seraphini. Next base: position 141,475,015 of record NC_047091.1, on the reverse strand, counting down.
GGGCATCTGCGCATTGGTGATATCACGCACATGCGTGCATGCATGTGATGTCATCATGTCACACCTGCACAGATGCCCTCCCGATGCGGCTCCGAGCATATGAGCAGATTGAGGGGGGCGGGGCTGGGGGGCAAGGCTGGGGTGAAATAGGGCATGAGTTGGGTGGAACAGGCGGGGCTGGGTGGAACTGGGCCCTTACAACCTGACAACCACCCAAACTGAAATAACAGAATGTTCTTTTACCAGCAGGGAGGTGGGCAGTTTTCAAACACCTCATCCACATACATTGTTCTAGGAGGGGCAGTGTTGAGGTGATCATGATTGCTGAGGGGCCAAGTAGGCGAAACGTTAATTGGAGGAGGTGCAAGTGAGGACATTTACCCTAGCACCAGTCCCAATGGCACATGTGTGACACAGAAATCCTATCTTGAGATAGATTCGAATCTTAGTAACCTCACCAAGAATATTATAGAATGCATAACGAAACTCCAATCTTGGGCCTTTACTGTACAAATGAAGCTAAATGAGTCCAAAACAAAACTACTTTGGCTTGGCCCAAAGTTAGATCATCTACCTCCGTTCATTCCACTGCCTTCTGGACCTTCACTGCAGATTGAATTCTCAAGCAAAGTTTTGGGCGTCATTATAGACTCAAACACTTTCATTTACAGATCATCTTAATTCTAGTAAAAAAAAAATAAAAAAATGCTTTTTTAGCCTCTTTATGTTGTAGAAAGTGAGATCCTGTTTCCACCAACAACATTTTGCTGTCCTTGTTCAATCAATCAGTCTTTCGAGGTTGGACTATTTAAGTCCGACCAAGAAAAGTCTTCAAAGACTTCAGCAGATCCAGAATACTGCAGCTAGGCTGATCTTTGCAAAGAGCAAATTTGACCATGTTTCACCGCTCTTGCTACAACTCCACTAGCTCCCAGTAATTTCCAGGGTCTACTTTAAATGTGCCTGCCTAACTTTCAAGATCCTACATGGCATTCTTCCCCCTTTAATTCCTCTATCTTGGAATGCTGTGAGGCCTGACATCACCAGATCTATACATATGCTCAAATTATCTTTCCCCTCACTAAAAGGCGTTACCTACATCGGAAAATTAGGGAAATCTCTTCACTTCAAAACTACAGCGCTTTAGAATAATTTCCCTGCCCAGAGCTGCACAACCTTGGCTCTTTCCAACTATTCCGAAGACACCTGAAAACTTGGCTATTTTCAAAAATGTAAATTTCCGCTTCCCCTTACCACCAACTCCCTCTGTACTTCCCTTTTAATCTTTGTAAACCGTGTGGAGCTCTATATTTATAGAGAAGATGCGGTTTAGTTTAAAAAAACAGAATCCTTAACTTTGTAGTCCAGCTATCTGTTATTGTCCTGTTCTGCTGACAGCTAACTAAAATGCAGAATATAAACTCCTCTGTATTCCTCTAATCCGATTCAGCCCTTCTCAGAGCTCAGGGATGAGTTGGCAAGATAGATCTGGGCTCCTCCAGCAGTGAAAGATAAAGAGTAGGAACCAAAGAACCCCTAGGACTTCCCTTATCGGGATTTGCCATGTAATTAGATTTGCAGGCCCTGATGATGAAATGGCACAGTTCTAAGAGGAGGAGATTAGCTTCAGCCTGCTGCAAGACTCTGCTTTTGAAGGAGATTTATGGCTTGCTAAACTGCTAATTTATTAGACTAATAAAAAATTCCAGGTGGGAGAGGCCCTTTCCCGAACCCTGTGAGTCACAAAAAATGCAGTGCTGATAGCCGTAATGGACCAGTACATTAATTAAATGAAACTGAGAAAATACCCACATTTGTTTTCTTCAGTAATAATTGTGTACAGAGCAGCTAGGAGCCCTCAGTACTATGGGAGGTAGTCTGTATGATTGCAAGTCCCTGTTAAAAAATAATTTAGGGCTAGATTCTCAAATATCTGCGTAAAAAACTGACGGGCCGCTGTCGCAGCCATTATAGTAGCGATTAAAAAAAGTGAGTCATTCTCCCAAAAAACGCTCATGCAAATGAGGTTGGCAGAGAGTAGGGAAGACGAAACACAAAAAGAAAAAAAAAAACAACAAAAACCAACAACAAACAGCCTCTGAAGCCAAGCAACCCACCACCCAACCTTGGGGGGGGAGGGGAAGGTCTGAGCTGTCAAGCCTTACTTTCCTGTCAGTGACTGAGGTAGGGTTGCCAGATTTTCCAATCGGAAAAGCTGGATCCCTAGCCCCGCCCCCAGTCCTGCACTAGCTCCGCCCCCTGCTGCCTGCTCTTGTCAGGCAGGGAGGAAGTCCGCGCATGTGCAGACTTCCTCCCTGCCCAAAGCGATTTGAGGAGACTTTTCAAAATCCAGGCACGGTGCCGGGTTTGTTTAGCTATCCGGACCCCCTCAAAAGAGGACCTGTCCAGGGAAATCCAGACATCTGGTAACCCTAGACTGAGCCAAGCAGCACTCAGTCACTGATCAGAAAGAAAGGCAACAACAGCTCAGACCTGTCGTAAATTTTGGATGCAAATGTGACACAATGAGGTTAGAGAATCGCTCGATGATTATAGAGAATCGCTTGGAGTGATCATTTCAGTATTAATGAGCCAGTTGTACTACATTTGCATGGCAGTATTGGAAAATACTTCCCTAAGCCGTTCTGATAATCCACCGCTAAAATACGTGCACGATCCATTTCCATTTGCATGCCGGCCGACTGATTTAGTAAAGGCCTGCATGCAAATGGGGATGATCATTAGCATGCCCCCTACATGCCCCCTAACCACGGCCAGAGTGATTCCTGCTCATGCGCACACCCTGATAGTAGTGACAGGAGAAGCAGCCTCCTGTCACTGCTGTCAGGGCTCAGCCCAGCCCAGATCTCTCTTGCCTGCTCCCGGACTCTCCTGCTCTCTGCCGCCATTCCCTGCAGTGCAAGCCTGTGGTTTTAAAGCGGGCCTGCACTGCGGGGAATGGCGGCAGAGAGCAGGAGAGTCCGGCGAGCAGGGAAGAGAGATTGGGTACCGGCATGACACACCGGCCCTGCCCGACACCCCCTGCAGGCCCCGATCTCTCTTGCCTGCTCCTGGACTCTCCTGCTCTTTACCGCCGTTCCCTGCAGAGCAAGCCCCTGGTTTTAAAGCAGGCCTGCACTGCTGAGAACGGCGGCAGAGAGCAGGAGAATCAAGGAGCAGGCAAGAGAGATCTGCCTGACACCCCCCAGGCCCCGATCGCTCCTGCCTGCCCTGCTTGCTGCGCCCTCCCCCCCCCCGGAGAAAAAAGCCCTCACCCCCCCCCCCCAACCGGCATGGCCCTCCCTCGCCCTCGCCCCCTCCTGGCACGGCTCACACCCCCCCACCAAAAAGTTGTGAGCAGGAGGGGTGCTCAGTCTCTTCTGCTCCTAGGCCAACTACCCCCCCCGGCTCACCCGTGGTAGGCCCAGGCGGTCGGGCCCGGCCTACCCACTCGGTACCTGTAAAATAGTTGGGAGCAGGAGGGGTGCCGGTCCCTCCTGCTCCTTAGGCAAGGCTCCTCAACATCTTCGGGAGCAGGAGGGGTGCCTGGACCCTCCTCCTGCTCCTACGCACTGCCAAAATCTTCGGGAGCAGGAGGAAAGTCCTCCTGCTCTTACTCTTCGGCCGCCCGCTGCCCAATAGCGGCCTTAGGCCCCACCCTGATGCATCATCTGATGCACAGGGAGAGGCCTAAGGTGCTGATTGATTGAGGCGCCTCAGGCTTCTCCCAATCAGGGACTTCCTTATTCATTTTTTTCCATGGCACAGATAGTTTGCGTGTGCTACACACAAAAAATATCTGCCCCATTAAAAAAAAAATGAATAAAAAAGACAGGCGGTCCTGTCATAAAGCCTGTAGACCTAACGGTAACTCAGTTACTGACAGGTCTGCAACAGTTGGGTTTGCCAATAGTAAAACCCGACTCAAAATAGCCAAGCAATTGTTAGTGAATCATTCGCTTGGCTATTTTGCATGGGGTTTTACTAATTTGCATGGGGCGATCGGGATTGGATCGCTACAGGCGTTAGTGAATCGTGTCGTAGAGAAATCTGGTCGTAAATGGCTCGCAAACCGATCGGTTTGCTTAGTGAATCTAGTCCATAGTATATAGGTGACACAGAGCTATAGAAATCATTCCCTGTTCATTGTTTCCCTTGCAGCAGCTGTGGTGCAGTGGGCTGGGCAGCGGCACTAAGGGATGTGTCAAACAGGATATGATTCTGGCTCTGCTTGCTCCTGGGTCTGTGGTCTTCTCCTCTACCTCCACCTGGTACTGCTTCCAGTGAGAGATATAAGAGCTAAAAGTGGCAGAATTCAGGCATGCATGGGACAGGCAGGAAGGGACCTTGGTGGTGGGAGTAAGGCCCCAATGTGCTTGTCACATGCATGCCTAAATTCTCTCATGCATGCTTGAATTCTACCACCTTTGGCTCTTATATTCCTGATTGGAAACAGTACTAAATTTTAACTTTGAAGTAATCCTAGATGTAAAGAATGCTGATAAGGAGTACCTAGCACTTGCAGGCCTCTTCCACTAAATATGCACTGTGCTCTTCAGTTCTCATGGTAGCAGCACTTCACCACTGTGCTCAGCCTGAGTAGCAGCATCCTGGCAGACCTGCCCCTTAAAGGCACAGCATTGGGCTGGCAGTAATTCTAGGTTATGAATACTGTACTGCTGGCATACAAGCTTCTGTGGCTTTAAGAGGGCAGGTCTGATGGGACTGAGCAATATTTATCAGAAAACTGGATTGGATTGGATTTATATACCGCCTCTTGCCAAAGTGAATGGTTTGCAAAGCACAAAACATAAAGCAAATTTCAAATACAATATAACAATCTTATAAAAATACATTTTAAAAAATTACAGATTTAGTTTTGCCGCTACAAGAACCTGGAACGCCCTTCCAACACCCATAAGAACAGGAATGAACTACCACACCTTCGGGAAAAGACTGAAAATGTACCTGTTTAACAAATTAATTTCTGTTCAGTGACTCTGCCCTGTCTCCAAGTCAATGTAACCGTCCTCTACAATATGGTGTATCGATTTCCCCGTGATGCCACATGGGCCTGTTATCTTATAAATCAACTTGAACCTGTACTGGATACGTGCGATTAAGAAATCTTTTTTTTTTTTTGTTCTGAGTTCAAAAAGTTTTATTTATTTAATATGAATGAAACACAGCAAAGGTATAAAGAAAACAACTTGTTACTACAGAATAGCATGGAATGAAACAACAATATTGTGAAAAAAAATACATATACTGTAAGTATCAATTGTATATCGAGCTGCAATTAGCATTAAGAGAGAAGGAAAGGCCGGGAGAAATGCCCAAGATCAAGATGTTTATAACACATTAGAGTAGAGGAGTAAGGCCATCCATTTATGCAAGCAGTGTCTCACTTCCGGTTCACCACACAATTGTTTCCCACGTACACACCTTTATAGGACCCCCAGGGACCCCTGAAGAAGACTTTTTGTCGAAACGCGGACCGTGTTGGATCCTGTATCCCTAGCGGACTAGGTCCTGGGTCCTGTATCCCTAGCGGACTAGGTCCTTTAAGGCTCTTATGTGGATGATTTACTTTTATGTGGATTGAATTATTTTATGTGGATGATTTTAGTGTACTTTTGGAACTTTGATACTTTCAAATAAAGTCCATTTAGGAACATCGTCACTCCACAGAGTTTTTTTGGGTTTTCATCCATTTATGTTGGCAAGAGCCAAGTGTGTTACATTTTTCAGTGTTAGCTTTTTCGTATTTTGCAGTTATACATACTTGTGTTCCACCGTGTATTGTATTCTATGTTCGACAGAATTTTCCAGTCGTGAAGTACGTTTTGAATGGCGAGAGCAATCATGATGCGAAAGAGCTAGGTTTCATGGTGAGACAGAGGGAGTGTAGCATCTAGACACTCAAAGATTATAAGAGAGTGGTTGATTAGATTAAAACATTGCTGAAATAACCAAGTTTTTAACAAATCTGTGAAAACGAAAACAAGAAGAAACATTGCAATGGAGAGGGTTTGGAAGTGTGTTCCAGCTGTTTACCTTGGCCATCAACATTTCAAAATGCAAATTATCCCTCTCTGGACACAATTAAGGAGTTTGCTAAATATTGGGGATGCTCAGCATCCACTGGTACCCACAGAGCTGCTTCTTATGGAGCAAAAAAAAAAAGATCATATCACCCCTCTCCTCCGCGATGCCCATTGGTTACCCATTACCCACCATATAACCTATAAAATAGTTCTGCTTGCTTACAAAACCATCCACACTAAGGGCTCCTTTTATCAAGCTGCGCTAGCGGCTTAACGCGCGAAATAGCGCGCGTTAAACCGCTGGCCGCGCTAGCCACTACTGCCTCCTCTTGAGCAGGCGGTAGTTTTTAGCCAGTGCGGGGGTTAGCGGGTGATGAAAAGTCACACGCGTTAACCCCGCTAGCGCGGCTTGATAAAAGGAGCCCTAATATTCCTGCTTTCATCGACAAATATCTAATCCCCTACACTCCCTCCTAGGCGCTACGAACTATCAATCAACGTCTGTTGGCCATTCCATCCATATGAAAGATTTTTTATGATGCAACAAGTAAAACCATCTTTTCAGTCACGGCCCCCTCGTTATGGAACTCCCTTTCAAAAGACATTAAGACAGAGCCCTTTACTGGACAAATTGAAATTAAAAACGTTCCTCTTTAAGGATGCCTTTATTCCTTGAAATTCAATCCTATAAGTAAAACAAGCTCTCCATGCAAGCCCTAAACCAGTGTCTCTCAAACTTTCTTGAGCCAGGGCACGCTAAAGGTGGTGGCCATGGCTTCAGGCACCCAGAAGTGTGCGGACATCGCCGTGATGACGTCACGCATATGAGTGACATCATCACATCGACATCCGTGCATGTGCAGAGGCCCTCCAGATGGGCCCTTAGACACCAGTAGGGGGTGCCAGCAGGGAAGGGGGCTGGAGAGAAGGAGCGGCATTGGCGCCAGCTGATTGCAAACAGCAGTGTTTCTCAACTACTTCAAGCTAAGTACCCCCTAAGTCTTAACAAATATCAATTGAGTACCCCAACCACAGACCTCCCTAGGCCCACCCAAGCTCTGCTCCAGATCTCATCCCCTTTACTAATTGTAATGCAATTATTTTACACTAGTGTTTAAGCCCATTACATTAACGGGTGCTAGAATATATGCCTGTCTGTCTTTCTTTCTGTCTATCTATCTGGTTCCCTGTCTGTCTTTATTTCTGTCTGTCTCTCTCCCTGGCCTCCTTTGTCTGTCTGTATTTCTTTCTGTCTCTCTCCCCCCCCCCCCCCACTTTCCTTTGCAGAAGCAGTAGCGGTATTTCCCTTCCCCTCCAGGTCCCTGTGAAGTAGTAGCAGCATTTTCCCCCACCCCCCATTCCCTTCTCTCCTCCCCCACTTTCCTTTGCAGAAGCAGCAGTGGTATTTCCCTTCCCCTTCAGGTCCCTGTGAAGTAGTAGCAGCATTTTCCCCCACCCCCCATTCCCTTCTCTCCCCCCCCCCACTTTCCTTTGCAGAAGCAGCAGTGATATTTCCCTTCTCCTCCAGGTCCCTGCTGAAGCAATTCCCTTCTATTACCTGAGCTGTCCTGCTCTGTTCTGCCCCTCCCTGCGATCTGGCCTGCTCTGTTCAGCCCCTCCCCCTTCCCTTCCCGCGGGCTGGCCTGCTGCGGCTGAAGGTTTTTGTTTTAAGTTTTAAAAGTGCCAGCGGCGGCTCCTCTCACGCTGCTGATCCTCCTGTAAAGAGCAGCCTGCGATGGTGGCCGGCTTTAGCGAACCTCGCAGGCCGCTCTCCAGCCTCAGTAGCACATTCCCTCTGATGCACGGGAGCGTCAGAGGGAACATGCTACCGAGTTGGAGAGCGGCCTGTGAGGTTCGCTAAAGCCGGCCACCATCGCAGGCTGCTCTTTACAGGAGGATCGGCAGCGGCGAGTGAGGGCCGAGGTGTGTTCCCTGCCGAGGACGCGGGCAGGGAGAGAGCTTGCCTGGCTTCCAGGGTGAGTGAGGGCGGGAGGAGGGAGTGGCCAGAATGTTCCCTGCCGCTGGGTTGGCTGCCACGGATCACACACCACAGCGGCAGGCAACACAAAATCCTAAGTGCGCATGTTTGCTTAGTATTTTATTATATAGAATTCATTTTTCATATACACACAATATATACAGCAGATATAAATTCTCAAAACTGACACATTTAAATCACTATATTGAAAATAAAATTATTTTAACTACCGGCGATCCTCTGCAGGCTGCTGTAATTAGCATTAAAGGTGAGACGTGGAGGCCAGGGGGAAGCTGGAGGACACTAGAGAGAAGGGGTAAACATTGCAGGCTTTTGGCTAATCGGGCAGCGCTGGCGCTGTACCGCATAGGGAAGTCAGCTGGCAGGCGCCTCTCTTCCTCCTCAGTATGCCACGGCACACTTGGAATCTCAGGAGGCACACAGTTTGAGATACACTGCTCTAAACTCCCCTCCCATCTCCCTCCCCCCTTCCATTCCAGTCTGTCCCCCTTCTCAACATTTTTTCTTTTAATTGATATTATATGCTTTTATTATTGTAAATCATTTAGGTATTTTCTTGATAACCAACTGACGAATAAACTTGGAAACTTCACCACCTTCTTGTTACTTTCACCATTTGCAACACCACTCGCATATCTTTCCTTCCAAAGAAGAATGGAAACATTAAGAATCTGAAAATCAAAATTTATTTTGACAAAATAAGAGAACAAATAACCCTAGGACAACCAAGATTAAGTCCAGCAGAGCATGAAAAAGAATCACGAAAGGGATGAGGGTGGGGGGTTTTGGGATAGTGGGTGGCTTAGCTGCTTTGGAACAGAGATGTGAACAGACTTAGGTTGGCCTGTTTCTTGTGAGATAAGAATGCTGGAGGACATTTCTAACCGAGTGACATACCCTCGTCCATTCCTCTGCTGTGTGAGCGCTTTCTTTTTCCCCCAATAATGCCTGTTTCTCTGCTGTCACACCTCACCTAGCAGATGGAGGCTGCCTCTGGCCCAGAATCTCTTTTTTTTATTATAATCTCCCAGGTGGGATGGGAATAAAGAAACATAAATGAAAACAAGCCATTTCCATTCATTTTAATAACCATTTTATCTGTCTCTGGATATTTGATTTCATTTTTAGTTCCTCATTCAGAACTCCTGGTAGTTTTCCCTTTGAGGATGAGTAGTGAGGTAATGCATGAATGTCATCTTGAGAGAAGAACATCAACTTCATCTATCTTTGGCTCTTTCAGATATCTGATTCCCCCTTTTGATGAATAATTAAACAAACAAACAAAAAAAGTCCCAGAAATGAAAAGGAGAACAATGATAAAACAGCAAAGGGATACGCTAAGTGAAAACATGCATAAACACGACAGGAACTCCAGGGATGGTTCTGTAAGAGAGAGAATATTCAATTTTATTTGTCAAATAATATAGTCAGTGAAAAAAAAAAAAAAAAAAAAACTCCACACAAACAAAGATTAACAATCTTCAGGCTCTCTCTGTTCATCTCCATTTTGAGTTATATAAAAATACAAAAGGAAACCCAAAATATCTTTTGAAGCCGCCAGGATTAAAAGGAAGAGAAAACGGTCATATGTTTTCCTTTGTGCTTTTAAGCTGGGGGTGGAGGTGGAGCTCTTTTGCTTTCAAAATACAGTGGTGCCTCACACAACGAACTTAATTGGTTCCAGGAGCAAGTTTGTTATGCGAAAAGTTCGTTATGTGAAACGCGTTTTCCCATAACAATACATGTTAAAAAAAATAATTCGTTCTGCAGCATAAAATATGCTACGATGACATAAAAAAAGATAAATTTGTCAAAATGGTGAAAATGGTGGTCTTGCTGAGGCCAAACTCTTTGACGAGGTCACACTGTTTTACCCCACATTCACTCCTTCTAATTATTTCCCGTTTCATTTCAACAGAAATCACCTTCCTGCTTTTTTTAGAAGCCATGATATATAAAAAAATATTGAGTTTATCTTAAAAGGACGACTGTATACAGTGAGAGAGGGCAGTTAAGCGCAGTGACTAACGACTGCCTGCAGTACCTGCGCGGAAGGATGCAATACATCGGCAGCTCGGGCGACTTCGTTGTGTGAAACGAAGTTCGTTGTGTGAAACGAAGTTCGTTGCGTGAAACGAAGTTCGTTGTGTGAATCAAGACATGAAGTTCGTTGTGTGCAGCGTTCGTTGTGCGAGGCGTTCGTTATGCGAGGCACCACTGTTTAAGACCATTGGCAACTTTTCGCTCTAGAAGTGGACTCTTGGAAATCACGGTGGACACAGTACTACTCGAAAGGGTCCAGAGAAGAGCGACTAAGATGGTTAAGAGACTGGAGGAGTTGCTGTACAGCGAAAGATTAGAGAAACTGGGCCTCTTCTCCCTCGAACAGAGGAGACTGAGAGGGGACATGATCGAAACATTCAAGGTACTGAAGGGAATAGACTTAGTAAGTAAAGACAGGTTGTTCCCCCTCTCCGTACAAACATAAGGAAATTCTTCTTCACCCAGAGAGTGGTGGAAAACTGGAACGCTCTTCCAGAATCTGTTATAGGGGAAAACACACTTCAGGGTTTCAAAACAAAGTTAGACAAGTTCTTGCAAAACTGGAATATACGCAGGTGAGGCTGGACTCATTTAGAGCACTGGTCTTTGACCTGAGGGCTACCGTGTGAGCGGACTACTGGGCACCCAGCAGCGGCAATTCTTATGTTCTTATGCAAGCAAGGAATTTGGGCTAGATATAAAGATAAATAAGCATGTAATACACGATACTGTCTATTGGACTAACTGAATCCACCTTTGAAAGGCTTTTGAGACATGATGAACCTGCTGAGGGGAGCAGAGCACTTCAAAGCTAGTTGTAGATGTGTTGAGTTAGTCAAGTACAAAAACATCAGCTATATTCCTATATAGGGCTACCATATTTTTCACCCCATTCTGTCTCCAGCTCCATCCTGTTCTGTCCCAGTCCCACCCAGTTCCGCTTCCAGGCCCAGACAGTTTTGCCTGCAGCCCTGCCCCATTCCTCCCATCCCCCATAAAGCCTTCCCTCTTCTTCTGGACAACCTCCAAACATGTCTGGAGGGCCTGCAGCATGCGCAGATGTGTGTGACATCCTCTGCAAATGCTCAGAGGCCCTCCAGACGTGGCCGGAGCTCATTGGGATCCCAGACAGTCCTCTAAAAAGAGGACATGTCCGGGTTAGAACATAAGAATTGCCGCTGCTGGGTCAGACCAGTGGTCCATCATGCCCAGCAGTCCGCTCACGCGGCTGCCCTCTGGTCAAAGACCAGCGCCCTAACTGAGACTAGTCCTACCTGCGAACGTTCTTGTTCAGCAGGAACTTGCCTAACTTTGTCTTGACTCCCTGGAGGGTGTTTTCCCCTATGACAGATTCCGGAAGAGCGTTCCAGTTTTCTACCACTCTCTGGGTGAAGAAGAACTTTCTCACGTTTGTACGGAATCTATCCCCTACTCCTCCTCCTACAGTGTCTGAGCTCACTGTTTCATTTAAACTGAGTGGGAATCCTCTAACTGCATTGTTACCAGTAGGGAGTGGTGCTTCAATATTGTGTTTTCAATCACTAGGGAGTGAAGGATCCCTAGCTAGCTGACATAGCTGGGTCACGGTGTAGATGAAGAAAATTCCATTTTAGATCAGTGGGTCATAATTAGTACAAAGAACAACTTGTGACTCCATTTTATTGCTCTGAGAAATCACGTATGCATGCAGGCCTGTTCTATGTATCTGTCTTAAGTGCCTGGCACGGCAAGGAGGCAATAGGATGTTAGCCTTGATGTATAGATTATAGGATGGATTTATGGTTTTGTTTTTCTCTCTGCTGTTACCTTTTGGCCAGAGCTGGTTAGAACTGGTTTGAACTGGTTAGGATCCTATATAACTTTGGTGTCCGAGATCCTCAGGGTCTTCTGTTTATGCAGCCAGTTCTGCTCAGAAGTCCAGCATATATGCTTGTTTAATAAAAGCCTTTTTAAATCTCTTCAGTCTCTGGCTCAAGTCTCTGCACTACTAACGGAGGGCCTTATCCTAAAAGGTACCTTCATTTGGCGCAGCCGAACAGGGACTTGATCTACAGACTTGAGCCTGTTTGGCACGATCGTCTCCCTCGGAGGATTTCAAACCTTGCCTCCTACGAGACCCGTAATAGCCGGCATTAACCTGGTGGTTGACCAGGAACGGTTTCTCGTCGAAGACAACGGATTGCACCTCGAGAAGGAACGAATCGGTGGAGATTTCTGGCTCCTGGTTTTGTTGTGCCGGTACCGGACCTGTCTTGGTAAGTGAGAAGTTGATTCCTTCTCTATCCTGTCTCTACCTCTTCTGTCTAGTAACTTCTTAATCCGTTGTGAAGCACAGAGAGGTATATAGGATTCTGGTTTCTGGAAATTGGAACTTTTGTTGGGTGCATATATAGATTGTATAATATGGGTCAGAGCACCACCGACCCCCTTCAGATCATGCTTAAATATTTTACAACTGCCTTTTCTGGCGATTATGGCGACCCTAAGATTTTTTATTGTTTTCTTCATCCTTATTTTTATTGTTGTCAAAGGCTTAGTATTTGGAATTTAATCAACTTTTTGTCATACTTGTCAAATTAATAAAACAAAAGCTCTGGGGACACCTGACAAGACACAGAGAACGAGAAATTGGTGATGTTGAGAAATTACCCGGGGAGATGGAAATAGCATTTAGGTTGGAAACCTGGGAAAGGTTGGTAAAGCAAGCCAGCATGATTGTTTTGCCGAAAGTTGCAGACAGGATAGTGTAAGTTGCTTAACAGGGTAAAATGCATGTGGATCAAGACAGAATTAAGAATGTGAGTTCGCACTGATGAACGAGAATAAAGACTGTGATTTTAGATATATGTTGCGTGCAGTGGATTTGTTACAGACAGTGAGTAATTTAAAGAAAGTTGAGCCAGATAGTTTACGTGTTCTCGCAGTTGTCAAAGTGTGTCTGCTGGTAATAAAAAAAGCAAAAAAAAAAAAAGCAACCGTTTGTCAGACATGTGGGGTTTGTGTTTGGCACATCCCTGCCTTTGTATCCCAGTGTTGGGGGATTTAAAGTACAAGACTAACAATGATAGAGGTTAAGTATCCATATTTTTCTGAAAATTGAAATATTTGCTAAACATGGGCTTGATAATTCAAGTTCAAGTTTCAAGTTTTATTATTATTTGATGAATCGCCTATACAAACATTCTAAGCGCTGAACAATTAAAAAAAAAAAACACATTTTAGAGGACAAACAATTTTAAGACACAAGTACAAAGTTAAATAACAAAGTTTTTAAGAGTTTTATAAAAGAGATAAGATCTTTTTCTTTTCTGATGTACAGTAGCAGTGCATTCCACATTTGTGGCGCTGTAACAGAAAACATGTCATTTCTTCTTGTACCCACAATTTTTAAGGAAGGGACAATTAATAAGTCTTGTGATGATGATCGTAGAGAACGAGGGGCATAATAAGGAATGATCATTCTAGAAATGAATTGAGGCTCATTGAAAGCTAGAACTTTAAAAACCAAGAATAATATCTTAAAAGTAATTCGGTGGCTAATAGGTAGCCAATGGGACTTAATCAATAGCGGTGTAATGTGGTCAACTTTTTTTTTTTCCTTTATGAATGAGTTTTATTGATAACGGATGGATTGAGATTACTTCTTTTGTGCTAACAGTCTCCCTTGCTTTCCCGTATTGTGTCTTTATCCTGGTGTTCTTTATGAATTCTTTCTTCCCATGCATGTTTGTATAAAGTGTTATTATCAATCAGATTCTAAATACAATTGGAAACAGAAATACCTTTCAAATAAACTTGGTAGCTCAAACTCCAGAGGAAGGGGGTAGTTATTATGTAAGGACAGTGCAGACTAAAGTAGCTACATCTAGTCTGCAGCAGTGCCCACTCCTCAGAGTGTAGCGGGACCCAGGTGGCAGACAAGGGTTCCAGGTCTGCCTGCAGGGAACATGGCTAAGTGACTTCAGGGGTGGTGTCGCGTTAAAATGTCTCTTCTTTGTCTTCGCAGTCATACATACAGAGCTGTTCTGGACCTGTTACAATGAGCCTTTTTCTACCCAGAGAAGGAGGACAATGTTCTGCTTTCAGTAACCTTGAAATGACCTTGCACTTAACATTTAACATGTTTCTTTTTTTCCTTTGAATTGACATTGCCATACTTCAGAATACCTCTATATTTAACATTGTACACTGTATCTTACTTTACCTAGTAAGTTTTGCTTATTTTTCAAGATTGAAGCACACCCTAGCAGTTGCGTCCCTGTCTGCCTTATGAATGTAATTGGCAGGGCACCAAGCCAGAGTGATAACATTCTTACGTTTTCTCTTTCGGACGTTCCAGTAACCATTTAGATGCCTTTTATGATTATGTGATTATTATGCCATGTGCTATATCACACTTTACTTTGTCACTGTGTGCACCCAATTATGATTCGTGCTATGATGGATGTTTGTTTTTGTATCACTGTGCATTTCTCTGCAGATCTAAGTTCAGCTCTGAATCCTTGCCAGCTGGAAGAAAAGTTTCACGCCTTTTCTGTTTTCTATGTTTGTTTATGCCCTGTAATCTTTGTGTTGTCTATCTGTTTGGTTTGTGGGGTACCCCGGGGAAACCAACTATACCATTGGCCATTTTTGGAGATTTTTCTCTCCCTTTTTGCATTTTTGTTTTTTTTCCTATCTAAATTGCCTTTCTAGCTGTTCACGCCCACGCTGCCCTCTGGCGCCAGCGTTCCTTCCTCACCTCCTCTGGATCCCCTATCCAACACCACCAACTCATCCTGGACCTTTTGGATGCTATCTTGCTACCCTCCAAAGTTTCTATCATGCACTGCCGGGCCCACCGTCGCCTCCGTGTTTTCATCAGCCGCGGTAATGCCTTGGCTGACCGCTCGGCTCGCCAGGCGGCCCTCCAAGGTCCGCCCACACACTGACCCCGAGCGCAAGTGGGCCACGCAGCAACCTGGCCATTGCACCCTCCCATCCAGATGGATTACTATACCCTCCTCCCACACATCCACCCCCCCTCCTGTATGTTCCACAACTCCTGGCCCTCACTGTTGTCCAACGTGCACACGATTTTTCTCATGCCGGTAACCCAGCTCTCCGCACTCTTCTCCGACAGAATTTCTATATCCCGAATCTCTCTCAACTCATCCCCCATGTTCTGCTCCGCTGTGTCATTTGCCTCCGACACACCCCTCTTCTGTCAGATCCCCCGTTCCTGGTCACCAGCCTATCGGTTCACACCCCATGCAAGTCCTCTCTACTGATTTTACCCACTTGCCCCCCTCCCATGGGTTCCGTTACCTCCTGGTTTTCATTGATTCCCACACTGGGTAGCCAGAGGCCTACCCAGTGTGCACAGAGAAAAGTAGGGAAATAGTAAAGGCTTTACTCCATGACATCATCCCTCGCTATGGCCTGCCCCTAGTGATTGGCAGCGATAATGGCCCCGCCTACATATCACAAGTCACACAAGCTGTCTCTCGGGCTCTGCAAATCACCTGGAAATTACATACGGCCTATCACCCCCAGAGCTCTGGCCAAGTTGAACGCATCAATAGAACTATTAAAACCCTCCTCGGCAAAGCGGCAGAGGAAAGCCGCCTGCCATGGCCCAAACTGATCCCTTCTGTTCTATTTTGCATCCGCTGTACCCCAGGTAAACGCAATCGGTTGTCCCCATTTGAGCTCATGTATGGCTGACCCCCGCCGATAGTCAGTCCAGACCCTGAGTCTCTTGAACAGATAGGGAACGCTATCACAGACGCAGAGATAAAGCAGCTAGGAAAGACCATTATGAAATTACAGAACTGGGTCATTTCTAGAACCCCGCTGCCAATTACAACCCCTGTCCACCTCTACAAACCTGGGGATCAAGTGTGGCTGAAAGTATGGAAGAAAGAACCGCTGAAACCCCTTTGGACAGGGCCTTTCACTGTCTTATTTGCTTCCCCCACAGCTGTCAAATTGTCCCGCCACGAGTCTTGGATTCACTACAGCCGTGTGAAGCCCGCTGCTGAGTATATTTGTGAAAAAGGGCCTACTGACCTTCAACTGAAAATCACACGGCTGCCCCACACTCTGGAAGAGTAATCACGCACGTCTGATCCGGAGATCTGACAAGATATTTAATATGAACTCTGTTGTATATTTACTGCTTGTGATTTACGTCTTGCCAACATTGTCCATGTCCCCTACCCCTCCCACGCCTGGGTGTGCCCCTTGTGTGGCACTAGTGGACAATGGGGGCAAAACGGAAAATGTTATTAGATTTCAAACTAATTATGAGTGTAAGGGTCAACTAGTGACCCCTGTATGTATATATAACAAGGTTGAATATTCTATATGTAATAATGGAGATTCACAGATCTGTTTCGACCCCAGAGCAACTAATAGGGATACTTGGATAGAGGTCAGGTCAGTCTGGGATCAGGGCCCCCTGATTCAACAAACCCTGGTCACTAATCCCCATGTCCCGGCCTCAGTCCTCTTTGATGCTTGCCATGCCATGGACAAGAACCCCACCTTCCTTGGATGTTGTGGTGCCCTAGCATGGAGGAGGGAATATATGCACAATGATAAATACATGTGCCTGGCGGGACAGAAGCCGTCCCATTGTGAAGGGTCTTCCGAACACTACTACTGTAACTACTGGAAATGTGTATCCTGGGCTACTTGGGGTATGACCCGACTGCCTACCACCCGAGCCATATTATCCAAAGGGGTGACTACCTCTGACTGTGGCCTCCAGAACTGTAATCCACTTAACTTCACTATCCTACAGCCGTTTAAATGGAACCTCGATGATAGCCTCCGGAAAGCTCGCTATCTTGTGGGCCTACAGATATATGGTAAAGGCACGGACCCTGGTACTGTCTTGCACATCAAACTCGTTGAGAGACATCGAATCCCTGAACAACACAGCATTGTGTTTCCAGACTTTTATGAACATATGAAACTTGACCAACAAGACTTTGTGCCCTCTGTCACCACCTGCAACCTTTTCATACAGTTCGCTGAAGCCATAGGAGCCACCTTAAATCTGACAAACTGTTATGTCTGCGGGGGCACCCAGCTGGCCTCTGAAAAACTCCATTCTGGCAAAACACTGCATACAGCGTCTCGGACCATCCTTTACCACTCGTGTTGGACACCTGCAGTGCCAATCCTTATGGACTAAAAACAGCACCTCTCAGCCCGGTTGGACTTATTGGACCGGAGATCCTAAGTTAAAAATACCCAGACGATGGAATACTACTGGCAATGCTACCACATTAAATGTCTACCTCAACCTGCCTGCTTCTGCCCCTTGGGCTGCACCAGAAGGATACTACTGGATCTGTGGGAAAACGGCATACCCCACTCTACCCTCAAATTAAACTGGCACTTGTGTTCTGGGCACTATCAAACCAGCCTTCTTCCCCCTTCCGTTATCCGAAGGAGAACATCTGGCTGTCCCAGTATTCGATCAACGGGCCCGTTCTGAAAGAAGCCTGGAAATTGGTAAATGGGAAGACACTTGGCCCCCGGAGCGCATCATTGCTGTCTACGGTCCTGCTACTTGGGCTGATGATGGTATGTTTGGGAACCGGACCCCAATCTACATGCTTAACCGCCTCATACGACTGCAGGCGGTTTTAGAAGTTATCACCAATGAAACAGCTAGGGCCCTGGGAGCCCTGGCCAAAGCGAACACTATGATGCGTACCGCCATCTATCAGAACCGACTGGCCTTAGACTATCTATTGGCCGCTGAAGGAGGGGTATGTGGAAAATTCAATTTTTCCAACTGCTGTCTACAACTGGATGATGAAGGATTTGTGGTTGAAGAGGTCATAGACAAGATTACCAGATTAGCTCACGTTCCTGTCCAGACTTGGAAGGGTTTTTCTGCTGATATGTTTGGACTCAACTCACTGACTGATTGGGCCTCCAAACCGGGACTCTTTAAAGCCCTCACCATAATTTTCCTGGTATTCTCTGTCATATTTTGTGTTCTTCCTTGCCTGTTACCATGTTTATTGAAAACCCTTAACCGTACTATTAGGACTACGATTGACAAAAGTACCACCGCCCTAGTCCTGGCCCTTTCCTCCTATCACCCAGTCCCCACCTCTGATACAGATGGCCCTGACCTCCCATAACCCAGCTAGTCAGCTAGCCTACAGAAGAAAAGTTGGGAATGAAGGATCCCTAGCTAGCTGACATAGCTGGGTCACGGTGTAGATGAAGAAAATTCCATTTTAGATCAGTGGGTCATAATTAGTACAAAGAACAACTTGTGACTCCATTTTATTGCTCTGAGAAATCACGTATGCATGCAGGCCTGTTCTATGTATCTGTCTTAAGTGCCTGGCACGGCAAGGAGGCAATAGGATGTTAGCCTTGATGTATAGATTATAGGATGGATTTATGGTTTTGTTTTTCTCTCTGCTGTTACCTTTTGGCCAGAGCTGGTTAGAACTGGTTTGAACTGGTTAGGATCCTATATAACTTTGGTGTCCGAGATCCTCAGGGTCTTCTGTTTATGCAGCCAGTTCTGCTCAGAAGTCCAGCATATATGCTTGTTTAATAAAAGCCTTTTTAAATCTCTTCAGTCTCTGGCTCAAGTCTCTGCACTACTAACGGAGGGCCTTATCCTAAAAGGTACCTTCAGGGAGAGGCAGGGTCCTGGAGTCCTGCAGCGCATGCTTGTCCCTCACTACTGAAAATATGATAGTGAAAGGGCACCACCCACTGATAGGACTTTAGGTGGAGGAGTAGAGGATTCCTGCTCAGCTTAGAAGGAACATTGCATGCACCCCAATGAGGATCTCCCCACCCTTAGGGTTACCAGGTGTCTGGATTTACCCAGACATACCCTCTGTTTGGAGGACTGTCCAGGCATCTGGACAGGTTTTCAGAACCCAGCACTTTGTCCGGGTTTTGAAAACCATTGAGCTCGGGGGCCACATATGGAGGGCATCTGCGCATGCATGTGATATCATCGCATCGCATGCGCGCATGCACAGATGATCTCATGACGCGGCCCCCGAAGAGATGGGGTTTGTGTGGGGCTGGGGTTGGCAGGGTGGAACAGGGCAGAACATGGCAGGGTTATGGGCAGAATGGGGTGGGGCTGGGGGGTAGAATGGTGCCACATAGCCTCTTTTTATGAGGACAAAATCTGGTAAACCCTACCCACCCTGAAGCACCTGCTTGAGGGTTTGGAGCTCACTTCACACTTGAGCACACAATTGCTAGTATTAGGGTTCTTGGGATGGGAACAGCTATTGCTGGGAGGCCTGTGGCCTAAACATCTCTCACTCTTTACTACTACTACTTATATAGCGCTGAAAGGCATACGCAGCGCTGTACATTTTGACATTTATAGATGGTCCCTGCTCGGTAGAGCTTACAATCTAACTTGGACAGACAGACATGACATAGGATTGGGGATGCAGAACCCAAGGTGAGAGGAGTCTTTACTTCCACAAAGAACACAGACTAGTCCAGATATAAGTATACAGTACTGAAAGTTTATTAATTAATTAGACAGGGTGGCTTGGATTCTCTAAATGGCACTGTTTTTTTTGGCACTGGTAGGAACCAAACTCAGTAAAAAAACAAAACAAAAAACCCCGCCATTGAAATGACATTTTAAAACTGAGTTTCAAGGTGCCTACTGGCGCCTAAAAACGTGGCACCAGAATCACGCATCTATAGGCACTTTAGACTGCCTGACACCACATTGGGCGTGGGTAATGCCAGAAGTGGCATTAGGGCAGCCTAAAGCACCTACGGAAGCACAATTCATATCATAGGTGGTCCCCAGAAATGTAGGCCAGGAGAACCGTAACCTACATTTCCAGAGCCTACTTTTGCCAGAGGCACGATTCTGTATCCCGTGCCATTGCGTGATTGACATGCGATTGGCAGCTGCTTTTAAGGCGGCCACTGACAACAGCACCCGTTTCAGAATCCGGGTCATTATGCCTAGTTTTGATAAAAAAAATTTAGAGAATTCTTAATTAATCAATAATAAACTATCATAATTGATTTACACCAAAATGCAGGAAGCCTTTACTACAGGATGTGATCACAAGTGAGAGTGTGGCTTGAGTGACAACTTGTCTCTGACACAACTGCTCATCTCACTCTAGATCACACCTCGTTCTATTCTATTGTATTGTATTCTCTTCCATTCCATATAACATTTCTAGCCCTCTCTAGTCTCCAATCAGATTCTAGTCAGATAACAATATTTAAAAATATTACATCAGAGTTCTCAGCATATTTACAATAAAACAATTAAAATAACAAGTTTTTAAAAATTTTAAGAAAGATATAAAGAAACTTTCCTTGATTCAGTAGGAAGATCATTCCAAAGTGTGGTTCCTACATATTCAAAAGATTTACTCCATGAGCGGCTACTTAGGAAGCTGTGGAACCACGGGGTGGAAGGGGACGTACACAGATGGATCAAACACTGGTTGGCAGGCAGGAGACAGAGGGTTGGAGTGAAGGGTCACTACTCGGGCTGGAGGAAAGTCACGAGCGGAGTTCCGCAGGGGTCTGTACTTGGACCGCTGTTGTTCAATATATTTATTAATGACCTGGAAACGGGGACGAAATGTGAAGTTATAAAATTTGCGGACGACACTAAACTCTTTAGAAGGGTTAGAACTACGGAAGAGTGTGAGGACCTACAAAGGGACCTAAACAAACTGGAGGAGTGGGCGAATAAATGGTAGATGAAATTCAATGTAGGGAAATGCAAGGTCATGCATATAGGGAGAAAGAACCTGATGTTCAGCTACCAAATGGGGGGATTAGTATTAGAGGGAAGTAACCTTGAAAGAGATTTGGGTGTACTGGTGGATACACCAATGAAGTCAATGGCGCAATGTGCAGCAGCTGCGAAGAAGGCAAAACAGAATGTTGGGTATTATTAAAAATGGTATTACGACCAGAACAAAAGAAGTCATCCTGACGTTGTATCGGGCAATGGTGCACCCGCACCTGGAGTACTGTGTTCAGTATTGGTCACCGTACCTTAAAAAGGATATGGCAATACTTGAGAGGGTCCAGAGGAGAGCGACACGAATGATTAAGGGCATGGAAAACCTTTCATACACTGAAAGATTGGAGAGGCTGGAGCTCTTCTGCCTGGAAAAGTGGAGACTCAGAGGAGACATGATAGAAACCTACAAGATCATGAAGGGCATAGAGAAAGTAGAGAGAGATAGATTCTTCAAATTTTCAAAACATAAAAGAACAAGAGGGCATTCGGAAACATTGGAAGGGGATAGATTCAAAACAAATGCTAGGAAGTTTTTCTTTACTCAGCGGGTGGTGGACACCTGGAATGCGCTTCCAGAGGACGTAATAGGGCAGAGTAGGGTACTGGGGTTTAAGAAAGGATTGGACAATTTCCTGTTGGAAAAGGGGAAAGAGGGGTATAGATAGAGGATTATCCCAGGACAAGCAGGCAGCATATTCTTTACGCATGGGTGACGTCACCGACGGAGCCCTCGGTACGGACCTTTTTACTAGAAAGTTCTAGTTGGCCGCACCGCGCGTGCGCGAGTGCCTTCCCGCCCGACGGAGGAGTGCGTGGTCCCCAGTTTTTTCGTTTCCGCGGAGCGAAGAAGACGTGTGTTTTTTCAACAGAGTTGAAATCCTCCTTTTGCCTTCCCGCTCGCGTTATTTTTTTCGGTTTTTCACCTTCGGGTACTTTTTTCTTTCCAATTCCAAAAAAAAAAAAAAAAAAAATCTTTCTTTTGTTTTATTTTTTCGTTCCTACCCCGGCGGGGCCTATTGCCACGATCCAGGCCTCGGGGTTTGATTTTGCGGAGGCCGTGTTTCCATTCATGCCCCCGCAGCCAGGTTTTAAGAAGTGCCAGCGGTGTGCACGCCCGATCTCCCTCACTGACCCACACAATTGGTGCTTGCAGTGTCTGGGACCAGAGCATCGGGCGGACTCCTGCACCCGCTGTGCCACTCTCAAAAAGCGCACGTTGAAGAATCGTCAAATCCAACAAAATTTACTTTTCGGCACCGGCCCGTCTATGGATTCGACATCTTCATCTGCGGCACCGTCGAAATCGACACCGACCACTTCGACGACGCCTGAGACGACGTCGGCGCCTCCGGCGCCAGGTAAGCCGGCTAAGAAGCCTTCCACCCTTGAGCGCCCTCCCGCCTCGGGGACGGCACCAGTCCTCTCGGCTCCACGCCGGGCCAAGAAACGCTCCACTCCGATATCGGTGAGTGCCTCGTCATCGGCACCCTCATCGCCGGAGTGTAGAGCGGCACCCAAGGAACCAAAAAAGAAAAAAGTGGTTCCGGTGCCTCCCCTGGATGACCGCATTGCGGCCATCCTCCAGGACAAGTTGCAAGAGCAACTCCACCAACAACTTCAGCAGCTCTTACCATCTATCTTGGCACCGCTGCTCTCGGTACCAGACCGGCCCGAGCCCCGCACCGTCCAACCGGTATCCACTCCATTGGTACCTATGGACTCCTTCATGCCCATTCTCTCGGCACCGCATCTCCATTCCCATACCGAGCCAGTCGCCTTAACGACGACGGATCCTCCTCGGGACCGAGCAGGACACCGGTCTTCCCATGACCCGGACCGGCACCGGTCTTCCCAAGACCCGGACCGGCACCGTTCTTCCCGGGATCGGGACAGACACAGGTCTACATCGCCAGGAAATGTCTCGGTACGCTCAGGCAAGTCTTTGTCTAAGACTCACCATGCCGACCCGTCCACTCCGGTCTCTCGACACGCAACCACCGATGTCAGAGACCCGGACCTATGGGAAGAATCCCCCCCCCGGTACCGAGGAGGATGCATCGTCGTCGGACGAAGAGCCTTCCGCACCCGAGACCACTTCCAAACCTGAACAATCTTCCTTCTCTAAATTTCTCAGGGAGTTGTCAGGGGCTTTGTCTTTGCCATTGGAATCTGACTCCAAAAAGTCACAAGCTTTCCTGGAGGCTCTGGATTTCGATCAACCTCCCAAGGAGTTCCTAAAGTTACCTGTTCACGATATCCTACGGGAAACTTTTTATAAAAATTGGGAGAACCCGCTAACTGTCCCTGGGGCCCCCCGTAAATTGGACAGTCTCTATAGGGTCATACCAATCCCAGGTTTTGATAAACCCCAACTGCCCCACGAGTCTCTCCTGGTAGAATCCACCTTGAAAAAGACTCAGGGCACCAGTGTGTATGCCTCCACCCCTCCTGGCAGAGAAGGAAAAACTATGGACAAATTTGGCAAACGGCTCTACCAAAATGCCATGCTTGCCAATAGGGCAAACAACTACTCCTTCCATTTTTCCTTCTACCTGAAACATCTGGTAATGCAACTCTCCTCCATGCAAAAATACATGCCGGAGCACAAGGTCCCTCTTTTCCAGCAGCACATCTCCAGCCTGCTTCAACTGAGGAAGTTCATGGTGCGCTCTGTCTATGACTCCTTTGAGCTCTCCTCCCGTGCATCTGCCATCGCTGTGGCTATGCGCCGCCTGGCCTGGCTCAGGGTCTCTGATCTAGACGTCAACCATCAGGACCGTCTAGCCAACGCCCCATGTCTGGGAGATGAACTATTCGGAGAGTCCCTGGATACCACCACTCAGAAGCTCTCCGCCCATGAGACCAGATGGGATACTCTCATTAAACCAAAGAAAAAGACTCCTCCTACTCGTCCTTATAGACCGCAGACATCATATCAACGCAGGTTCTCTGCCAGACCGCTCAACCCACCTGCACAGCAACCTAGGCGGGCCCGCCAGCACCAACACACCCAGGCTCGTGCCCAGCCTAATCAACCTGCCAAGCCTCTTCCTCCTGCCAAACCTTCTCAGCCCTTTTGACTCCTCTCTCCAGGGCTTAGCCAGTCTTCCACCCTCATTGCCTCTTCCTCAGCCAATCGGAGGCAGGCTCCACATTTTCTTCAGCCGTTGGGAGGTCATCACATCGGACCAGTGGGTCCTCAACATCATCCGCCACGGCTACTCCCTCAACTTCCAGACTCTTCCGCCAGACAATCCTCCCGTCGAGTCTGCTTCTCTCTCAACTCAAACCCCCCTCCTCCTGAGGGAGGTTCAATCCCTCCTCCTTCTCAATGCCATCGAAGAAGTACCTCCAGATCAAAGGGGTCAGGGATTCTACTCCCGCTACTTCCTGGTACCCAAAAAGACAGGAGACCTTCGTCCCATTCTCGATCTCAGGGACCTCAACAAGTGTCTAGTCAAGGAGAAGTTCAGAATGCTCTCCCTTGCCACGCTTTACCCTCATCTCTCTCACAACGACTGGCTATGTTCCCTGGACCTCAAAGAGGCCTACACTCACATACCAATCAATCCAACTTCACGTCGCTACCTGCGATTCCAGGTGCACCATCGCCATTATCAGTACAAGGTGCTACCTTTTGGCCTCGCTTCATCACCCAGGGTGTTCACCAAATGCCTCATTGTGGCGGCGGCCTTCCTCAGGTCTCACAACCTCCAAGTGTTTCCCTACTTGGACGATTGGTTAGTGAAAGCTCCTACGTCTCCTCTTGTGCTACAAGCCACTCAACATACCATCTCTCTTCTCCATCTACTGGGGTTCGAGATCAACTACCCCAAGTCGCATCTGCTTCCCACACAGCGCCTTCAGTTCATCGGAGCAGTTCTCGATACCACACTAATGAGGGCATTCCTCCCCTCCGATCGTCGACGGACTCTGCTCCACCTCTGTCATCAGGTGCTCCTTCATCAAACCATCCCAGCTCGACAGATGATGGTCCTCCTGGGACACATGGCATCAACGGTGCATGTGCTTCCCCTAGCACGACTCCACCTCAGGACACCTCAATGGACTCTAGCCGACCAGTGGTCACAGACCTCGAATCTTCTTTCTCATCCCATCTCTGTGACATCATCTCTTCAGCGATCTCTACAATGGTGGTTGAACTCCTCAAATCTTTCCAGGGGCCTTCTGTTGCATCTGCCCCCACATTCCATGATCATCACCACGGATGCCTCCCCTTATGCATGGGGAGCTCACCTGGGAGACCTACGCACCCAGGGTCTTTGGACCCCACAGGAGCGTCGACATCACATCAATTTTCTAGAACTACGAGCCATGTTCTATGCTCTCAAGGCCTTCCAGCACCTGCTTTGTCCTCAGGTTCTGCTCCTGTGCACGGACAACCAAGTCGCCATGTACTACATAAACAAACAGGGCGGCACAGGATCTCGCCTCCTTTGTCAGGAGGCTCTTCGTATTTGGACCTGGGCCACGGCCCGCAGTCTCTTCCTCAAGGCGGTCTATATCCAGGGCGAACAGAACTCCCTGGCCGACAATCTCAGCCGCATCCTTCAACCTCACGAGTGGACTTTAGATCCTCCCACGCTCCACTCCATCTTTGCTCGCTGGGGCACTCCGCAAGTGGACTTATTCGCAGCTCCTCACAACCATCAGCTGCCCCAGTTCTGCTCCAGACTCTTCTCTCCTCGCCGTCTGGCCCCGGATGCATTCCTACTCGACTGGATGGATCGGTTCCTCTATGCCTTTCCTCCACTACCTCTGATGTTGCGGACTTTATTCAAACTCCGCAGGGACAGAGCCACCATGATCCTCATAGCCCCCCGGTGGCCTCATCAACACTGGTTCTCCCTCCTGCTTCAACTCAGCTCCAGGGAGCCCATTCCTCTACCTGTGTTTCCTACTCTACTTACACAGCAGCATCAGTCTCTACTACATCCCAATCTGTCTTCACTCCACCTGACAGCTTGGTTTCTCTCGGGCTGACCTCTCCAGGAAATCTGTCTCAGCCTGTTCGTCTCGTTTTAGACGCCTCCAGGAAACCAGCCACCCTTCAATGCTACCATCAGAAGTGGACCAGGTTCTCCTCTTGGTGTCTCCGGCATCATCACAATCCCACCTCCTTAGCGGTGGAACCTGTTCTGGACTACTTGCTCTCCCTGTCCAACGCAGGCCTCAAGTCTACCTCAATCAGAGTCCATCTCAGTGCCATCACGGCTTTTCATGAACCTGTCCTGGGAAAACCCCTCACGGCTCACCCTCTGGTTTCCCGATTCATGAGGGGTCTCTTCAACATCAAACCACCTCTACAACCTCCTCCGGTCGTCTGGGACCTGAATGTGGTTTTGTCTGCCCTCATGAAACCTCCTTTTGAGCCTCTTGCCACAACTTCGCTCAAATTTCTAACCTGGAAGGTGCTTTTCCTCATTGCCATCACCTCTGCCAGGAGGGTCAGTGAGCTTCATGCACTGGTAGCTGATCCACCGTTCACTATCTTTCATCATGACAAGGTGGTTCTGCGTACCCATCCAAAGTTCCTCCCCAAGGTGGTCTCGGCCTTTCACCTTAACCAATCCATAGTGTTGCCTGTTTTCTTCCCGAAACCCCATTCCCATCCCGGGGAACAGGCACTGCACACTCTTGACTGCAAGCGTGCCCTGGCTTACTATCTTGATCGTACAAGGGCTCACCGCTTGTCCCCTCAGCTCTTCCTGACCTTTGACCCGAATCGTTTGGGTCGACCGGTCTCTAAACGAACGCTATCCAACTGGCTTGCAGCTTGCATCGCGTTCTGTTATGCTCGGGCCGGTCTGTCACTGGACGGTGCTGTCACGGCCCACAGAGTGAGAGCTATGGCCGCTTCTGTTGCTTTCCTCCGTTCCACACCCATTGAGGAGATCTGCAAAGCGGCCACCTGGTCCTCAGTTCACACATTCACTACTCACTACTGTCTGGATGTTTTCTCCAGACGGGATGGGCTCTTCGGCCAATCTGTACTTCAGAATTTATTTTCCTAATGGCCAACCATCCCTCCTCCCTCTTTGTTAGCTTGGAGGTCACCCATGCGTAAAGAATATGCTGCCTGCTTGTCCTGGGATAAAGCACAGTTACTTACCGTAACAGGTGTTATCCAGGGACAGCAGGCAGATATTCTTACGTCCCACCCTCCTCCCCGGGTTGGCTTCTTAGCTGGCTTATACTAACTGGGGACCACGCACTCCTCCGTCGGGCGGGAAGGCACTCGCGCACGCGCGGTGCGGCCAACTAGAACTTTCTAGTTAAAAGGTCCGTACCGAGGGCTCCGTCGGTGACGTCACCCATGCGTAAAGAATATCTGCCTGCTGTCCCTGGATAACACCTGTTACGGTAAGTAACTGTGCTTTACTGCACAGGTCCTGGACCTGTTGGGCCGCCGCGTGAGCGGACTGCTGGGCACGATGGACCTCAGGTCTGACCCGGCAGAGGCATTGCTTATGTTCTTATGTTATGTTCATCAAAGACTTCAAACGAATATATTTACTTGTTGAATAACTGAGCTTCATAGAATGCTGGAAAGGAGAACAGTCTTACTTACTGGAAAGGATAAATATTTTAATAAACCTTCAGGTCCTATACCATATAACATTTCATATATCAGTGTAACCACTTTAAAATTTATTCTCTTCTCAACTGTCAACCAATGCAAGTGATTTGAAAATGGAGTCACCTGATCACATTTCATGGCTTTGAATATTAGACACACCATTGAGTTCTGAAACAATTCCAAACTATATTTCAACTTCAATGTAATACCACAATACAGTGAAATACAATTACAAACTGGGGTAATACAGTGATCTGACTAGGGCTATCTGACGTCCGGATTTCCCCAGACATGTCCTCCTTTTGAGGACATGTCCGGGTGTCCGGAAGGCTTTTCATAACCTGGCATTTTGTCTGATGAGCACAAAACTTAGAACTAGGAGGAAATATGGTGCCTCTCGCAGCGGTTTCGTGGAGAAATATGACTGCAGCATGTCAGGCTGTCTGACACTTGGATGAACCGCAGGCTGGGTCTGGGACTCTTTGGCAATGAGGGTTCATGCTGTGCCAGTTTGTGGCATATTATTGACTGTGTGCTCGGGACATGTGCCCAACTCTTTAGGACAGTGTTTCTCAACTCGGTCCTGGAGTACCCCTTTGCCAGACAGGTTTTCAGGATATCCACAATGAATATGCATGAAAGAAATTTGCATTTAATGGAGGCAGTGTATGCAAATCAAGTTTATGCATATTCTTTGTGGATATCCCATGGGAGGGTATCCCAGGCATCTACCACCCTCTCCTGAGATTATTCTTAAGTCTACATGGAACACTCAAAAAACTAGGTTTTGCCTGCCTGCTGTCGGAACTCTCACTGAGTCATGGCTGCTAGACTGATTAACTACTGCTGAACCAACTTTGTATAGGTAATTTTGTGGCTTTTTTCCAAACCTAGAGTGGGCAGGAAGGGTGGGGGAGTGTTGATTATCGCAAAGAAAGACTATGCTTTTGCAATTTCACCTTTTGTGTCAGCTGCCAATTTGGAGTGTTTGTTGATCTCTTCAGGCAAAATTCATTTTTGGTTGTGTTATTGCCCCCAGGTGAACTGATTTCTGATATTTTATTCTTTTGCGATAGCTTAATTGAAAATAAAATTGATCCTGCTTGTACATTTTTGCTTGGAGATTTCAATGTGTGGGCTGACTGTGTGAATAAGGACTATGGTGTTGCTACTGTTCTTTCTACATTAGAGGGACTTGGGTGGTTTCAAATTGTTGAAGTTATGACTCATCAGACAGGACACACTTTAGATTTGTGCTTTGTTGATGAGTCTTTGAGTAACTCGAAAGATTTCTCGGTGTCATCTTTATCTGTACCATGGTCAGATCATTTAATTCTCACGTTCTACCTCCTGAGGTTCATGTCATTGGGGCAGGAAAACCCCATTGCCTCTTTTTTTGTGAGGAAAGAAGTGGATCTTGGTCAACTGAGATCCTTATAGATTCCTCAGCTGAATATGTTGGATCAGTGTGATGTCACTACTTTTGTCAATGGCTGGCATAATTCTTTATCTGATTGTTTGGATGTAGTTGCTCCTTTGAAGAAGATTAAGCCTAGAGTTTATCAGTGTGTGCCTTGGTTTAATGATGATTTACGCAGATTGGAATGAAGATGGCGTACTAACAGGGATGAGGTGGCCTTTATGGTTTATAAAGAACACCTAGTGATATATAATCGTTTGACCCTAAAGCTGTCGGCTCAATGCGCAGCGGCGGCAAAGAAAGCAAACAGGATTTTGTGCATGATAAAGAAGGGCATCACGAGTAGATCGGCGGACGTCATAATGCCACTTTTTAGAGAAATGGTCAGACCACACTTGGAATACTGTGTCCAACACTGGTCTCCCTACCTAAAGAAGGATGTAACCCTGCTGGACAGGGTGCAGAGATGAGCCACAAAACTAATAAAAGGTATGGATAATTTGAGCTACAAATACTGAAAGGTTTCAACAAAATAGAGCAAGAAACTTCGTTATTCACATTGTCAAAAGTGACTCGAACAAGAGGACATGGACTAAAACTGAGGGGCAGCAGACTCAGGACTAATGTCCAGAAGTTCTGCTTCACACAGCGAGTGGTGGACGCTTGGAATACTCTCCCGGAGGAGGTTGTGATAGAGACCACCATTTTGGGATTCAAGGGCAAGTTGGATGCACACCTTCTTGCAAATCACATTGAGAGATACGGGTGAACAAGGTGTCCATTAGGGAACACCTAGCTTGGCCTCCACGTGTGCAGGTCGCCGGACAAGATGGACCTAGGGTCTGATCCGGTGAAGGCATTTCTTATGTTCTTATGACATTGAATGCTAAAATAACTTTTTATAATTGTAAAATTGAAAGGGCAAGAAATTCCTTGAAGGAACTATTCCAAGTAGTCAAGAGACTTACTGCTGCTCCTTCTGTGGACTCTGATTTGGTGTTTAATAGCAGTGATTTTTTGTTGTTTTTCACTAACAAAGTGCAGAAAGTTGGAAGTTTGTTTTCAGGAATCTCTTTATTGGTCATTGCAGATCAGGGTTCTGACGTTTGGTCGGTTTTTGAAGCAGTTTCTGAGACTGAAATAAAAACTATAGCTCAGGGGTTGAACAGGTCAGTTTGTGCTCTTGACCCGTGTCCCCTGATGTCATAGTTGCGTTACTTGATTCAACTTCTCATTCAATCTCTTGTATTGTATCTAAGTCTTTGGATGAAGGATATGTTCCATTGTCACTTAAGAAAGCTTTAGTGCGTCCTTTATTGAAGGCTCGTATGTCCTTAATGTTTTTGGCTAAGATCCTTGAGAAGGTTGAATTGCAGCAGCTGCAAGCTTTTTTAGATAAGCATGATATTTTGGACGGTCAACAGTTTGGGTTTCGTCCAAAACATTCCACTAAATTGCTCCTTGTTTCTGTACTTGACACTATACGGAATGGGTTTGATAATGGGACATCATATTTTATGGCATTCATGGACGTTTCTGCTGCATTTGACACGATTAATCATCAAATTTTGCTAGAAAGATTACGTGCGATGGGAATTTCAGGCAAAGTTTTGTTGTGGTTTAAATCATTTTTGGAAGACTGCTCTTTTTGTGTTGAGGCAAATAAAAAAAGATCTGATTGGTCTTTTTTGCCGTGCGGGGTCCCTCAGGGATCTGCATTATCTGCTATGTTGTTTAACATTTACCTGCTCTCTTTGTGTAAACTTTTGCGCAAGCTAGGGGGTCAGATTTCATCTATATGCAAATGATATTCAATTTCTGATTCCTGTGGACAAGTCATAGGATGAGGTATTGTCATATCTGAATGACTGTTTTATTGCCATCCGTGATTGGATGACACAAAACCATCTAAAATTGAATGTTGTAAAAACTGAAGTCTTATTTTTGGCTCGTGGAAAGAATCTAGCTTTGTGCCCCATCTGAAATTTCTCTGGCTGGTTTGGTGATTGTCGTGCAAAATCAATGTAGGTACTTAGGAGTTGTACTAGACTCTTCTTTGTCTTTTAAGGCCCACATTAAGACTATGGTCTCCAGTATGGTTTTCAAATTGTGGTTGTTGAGAAGATTACGTGATTATTTATCAGAAGATAATTTTCGCACAGTTGTTACTTTAATGATAACGCCGTTGCTTGATTATTGTAATTCTATATATTTGGGTTTGCCTAAATATATTTTGTGTGCTTTGCAAATGGTACAGAATGCTGCTGCGTGTCTTATTGTTGCTGCGTGTCTTATTGTTCATGCTTCTAAATTTGACCATATTACTCTGATTTTTCGTGCATTGCATTGGCTTCCCATCGAGATGCGGGTGGAATTTAAGGTTCTTTGCCTGTTGTTTAAAGTTCTTCAGAACAATTGTCCTTCTGTTGTTCGCTTCTTGTTTTGATGGCATTCCTCATTATGTGTGTTATGATCTGCTGATAGTTTGAGATCAGAAATTCCATCTTTAGCCATTGTGAAACTCACCAGCAATCTTAAATCAATACTTTTGGTTTAGGGCCCGGTATTTGTGGAATGCTTTATCGTTGTCACTACGGCAATTGACGGGGCTTTGTCAATTCAGGAAAGGAGTAAAAATGGTTTTTGTCTGAGCGCGCTTTTGGCAGCAATGCTGTTTTAGTACGAGGTAGTGCAATTTTTGCTGTATTTTATTGTTGGCATTTTTTTAATGTCTTTTTGAAGATTTCTTGATTGTCTATGTATATACATTGTAGGTATTATGTTTTTACATGATTTGTATTTTGCTGTCATTGAAGGTGAGTTTGTGTTACTGATTTTGTATGTTTTATTGTTTCCTGCCTAGATTTGTAGATAGGCGGGTTATAAATAATTCTAAATAAATAAATAAACTACCCCACGCAGAGCAAAACAGAAAAAGGGACAGCGTGGGGAGTGGGGCACTACATGTCAACCTTGGAGACAACAATATTTTTTTGTACAAACTCAAATTAAAAACCAAATGCATATATGTGAATACACAAATATAATGTTCTTTGTCTTGACCTGACACGGTCTATGTTTCGGCCTCCGGTCGGAGGCATGCCTCAGGGGCATGGTGGTCAGTCTGAAAAGGATCAGGGACTCTCATCTATACAAATCCAAAACTCTTCGATAGCATGTACTTTGCATGTGGGCATTCATAGGGGTGGAGTCTAGGTAGAGCATGGGCGGGGCATACACTTACGTAACATTACATTACATTAGTGATTTCTATTCTGCCATTACCTTGCAGTTAAAGGAGGATTACATAAGAAATTAGAAGTACATTAGGAGTAGTCTGGACAGTTTCTAAGTTGCGAGGGTTGGAGAGTATTGCAGGTGATTTGGATAGATCTGGCTGTGTTAGTTTGGTTTCACGTATTTTTTAAAAAAGTAGGGTTTTTGTTTCTTTTTTGAAGGTTTTGTAGTCTGTGGTCGAGGTCAATAAATTGGAGAATCAGTGGTCTAGTTTTGCTGCTTGAGTGGTTAGGAGGTTGTTGTACAGTTTCTTTTGTTTGACGTTTTTGGTTGTAGGGTGCGTGAATGATGTGTGGGTTCTCCTGTGTCTGGTTGAGGTGGATTGAATTAGTCAATTGTTCCAGTAGGCTGGGCTGCCTCCGTTTATGGCTTTAAATAGTAGGCAGTAGCATTTGAAGAGTACTCTCGCTTGTATTGGGAGCCAGTGTGAGTCGTGGTATGCCTCTGTGATGTGGTCGTATTTCTTCAGCGAGTAGATAAGTCTTAGGGCTGTGTTTTGTATTGTTTTATCATGGTTGCTGGGCAAGGGAGATATAGCACAGTTACTTACCGTAATAAGTGTTATCCAGGGACAGCAGGCAGATATTCTCACCCACGGAGCCCCAATGCGGACAGTTCCGCAAGCCGACCCGCCTGCAGAACCCAGAAAGTTCACGACTGCTGTACTGCGCATGCGCAAGGGCCCTCCCGCCCAGCATAAGGCGTGTCTCTCCTTAGTTCAACCAGGGGAGGCGGGTGGGTTGTGAGAATAAGTTATCTGCATATTTCCCAAATCTAGGCCTAGGTATTTATACTAGATCCATGGCAGACATAAATGCTAGTGCATTTATACCTAGTTATGCTAATATTCTATAAGTGGAAGTAGATGCTCCATTTCTTTGTAAAATAAACTCCAAATACCTGCCCTCTAGAGACCTAAATACAGATATCCTTTTATTGAAATACCTTAAGAACCTGGTCATTCGTGGTCTGCTCCGACTGCCTCTTCCTGTAGTAAAGCAGCTCCTGATTGGTGTAGCCCGACTTTACTACAAGAAGAGGTGGTTGGAGCAGACCGCGAGAGATTTCCTACACCCACTGGCGCTACAGCTGCCTCTCCAGCTGCCCTCTCCTGTCTCCCCTGCCTGAAAACCACATTCGCGGTTTTTCAAAATTCACAGGGGGGTCCTGGAACGGAACCCCGGTGAATTTCGGGGGGGTACTGTACTTGCACCCAAGTTATGCACAGATTGGGTGTATTCTATAAAAGCATACCTTTTTGGAACGCCCACCATCTGCCCAAACTGCTCCCCTGGCCACGCCCCCTTTTGAGATTTACACTCTAGAAGTGACATGCACCACTTTATAGAATGTGCCTACAAAGCTGTGCTCATAACTTCTAATTTAGTGCCAATTAGCGGCAATTATTAGGCGTTGTCAATTAGTGATGCCAATTGACTTTTTAAATGATTAATCTGCGTGCAGAAATCAGCTGTAAGCACTGACTTGCACGTGCAACTTAGGACGCCATATATAGAATTCGGTCTATGGTCCTAACACGGTTGAGTAATAGGGCTCCTAAGCTTTGTACCTGAGGAAGTAGAAGAGATAATAACTCACTTGGAACCCTGGTTTCTCTAGTTCATGGCTATTACTGCTCCACTCCCAAGCTACATCTCCAATTAATATATTTGCCATGTCACGGCAATCATAAAAACTCAAAATAGTTTTCAC
Source organism: Geotrypetes seraphini (assembly GCF_902459505.1). NCBI lineage: Eukaryota > Metazoa > Chordata > Amphibia > Gymnophiona > Dermophiidae > Geotrypetes > Geotrypetes seraphini. The sequence goes on along the minus strand of NC_047091.1, from coordinate 141,441,109 downwards.
TTCCCAACATTATTTCAGACCATCAGTTTGAGAAAGATGGGAACCGAGGGGCCTGGGCTCTTCTCCAGCTGGAAGATATTTCCTTACAAGGTTCTATAATCTCGCTGCCTCTCTGATAGCGATGCATGAAATAGATTTTGATGGGTGGGCAGAAAAAGTCCTGTTCACTTCAAACTAAATTAACAACAGCATATGCAAGAAACCCTTTCATAAACCTAGGATGGCAATCAGAATTGCTTTGTTAATTTTCTGTGCACCATTCACTGGCTTGGTGAAGTCCCATGGACAAGTTATTGCATTTTAAAACAACTCATTTGCTACTCTGAATGTGCCTAATTAAGATTTCATATGGGCCATAGATTTCAGGTCTTTATGAACAGATGGCCTTGTAGGATGCTTTGATCCAAAGAAGAAGTAGAATGACTTATGGTAATATTTGCAACCAAGTGCGAATACCAAAGTAGACAATTCTGGCATTCAGAACCACCTTTTGCAGGTTCAATATAGCGAGTGTAAATGTTCCAGGCCACTAAAGGCCCGCAGCAGAAGCGTTTTCAGTTCCTCAAAGGGATTTATATTAGTGGAAATTAATGTAAAACGCACCAAGCGATAAATGAAACTGGCTGGGGGTCTGTTCACGTGCTATGATAATTTATTATAAGTTTGCAACAAAGTGAATTAATGAAGGCTGCAAAGTCTCCAGAAATTACTGGACTGTGGGTACTTGAATATCATTTAAGAGCATGTTGTAAACTCTTACTATTTTGATGGTCAGTTTAATAATTTGGGGGTCCTTTTATTAAGGCATGCTAACTGATTTAGCGCACACTAAAAATTAGCGTGCACTAAATGCTAAGGCATCCATTATGCTAAGGCCTTAGCATTTAGCATGCACTAAATCGTTTAGCACACCTTAATAAAAGGACCCCTTGGTAAGGTACATGGAAGGTACCTTACCAAGAATGGGAGGTACCTTACCAAGAATGGGAGAAAGTAGATGGCATTTCCTTTATTTAATTTTTGTATCGAATGGTTAGCGCTCGCCACTTGTATAATGCTGATGGTTAAAAATGGCAGACTGTATGTAACAGATAATTTGGCTGTCAAGTCTTTTGTGTATTTACTTATTAAAAATCTCACTAGTGGTCATAAGCAATTTGCAGCAGAAACATCTACCATTATAAAATAATAATAGCTTTATTTTTGTATACCGCAATGCCATAACAGTTCTAAGCGGTTCACAATAAAAGAGACAACTGACAAGCAGCGAAGTTACAAACAACAAGGGAGATGCAGAAACATAATTATGAAGTTACAAATTTATCAAAAAGATAAAAGATAAAACACAACATAGCATAGGTGACTATAAATAATGGGCCTGATATTCTGCTGCAGTTCTCTGAGTAGAAGCATTATCCAGATCATTTATATACCACTTATAGCCTAAGTGGTTGATATTCAAGTACTCAAGCATTTTTCCTTGTCTGTTCCAGTAGGCTCAAATTCTACTTAATGTACGTGGGGCAATGGGGTTTAAGTGACTTGTCCAGGGTCACAAAGAGCAGCATGAGATTTGAACCCACAACCCCACTGCGCCACACACTCCCACTGAAAATCATTATGGACCACACCACGGTAGTCCAGGGTGTAGTCAAGGCAGAACCAGAACTTACCATGGATAGCTGATCTGCTGTTGTTCCAACTTACCTGGATATGTATCTGGTACCATTGATGAATATTAGTGATATCCAGATAAGTTGCGCAGTCAACTGACATCCAGATATTCAGTGCCAATATCTGGTTACAGCCAGAGTTGTGAAAGCAATACATTACGGTTTATTGTTTATTATAATTAAATATGTCGTCTTTCCTGAGGAAATAGCAAAGCAGTGGACAATAGATGATAAATCTAAATCTGAAAGGAAAGACTACCAAATATCAAATAAAAGACTAGACTCAGTTAGGTCACTGGTCTTTGATCTAAGGGCCACCGTGGAAGTGGACTGCTGGGCACAATGGACCACTGGCTTGACCCAGCAATGGCAATTCTTATGTTCTTATAAGAAAAATAATAGTAGCAGTACTATATAGGGTTACCGAGTGACTCCAAAAAAAGAAAGATGGATTGAGATATCTGGGTTTTACTTCCATTGAACCTTAATAATATATTACCGGTAATATATTACTTTTATAAGTATTAGTAACCACTGTTTAGTAAGTTACATTCCATTCTTATTTACTCAGTCTGATAGAAACAAAAGGATTTTGAGAATATATGTTTTAATAACAGGGGATATGATTTGGAATGAATTTGAATGGCCTACTTGGCCTCTATTCAGTAGGCTTTAAACAAAATATATAAAGTCTTATTTTTTTACTGATTCTTGTCACTTTGCAGTAATGCCAGCTGCACTTGCTGCTTTTAGTGAGTAAAAGTGCACTGGTTATAATGCAGTGCGACCTCACCTGGAGTATTGCGTTCAGTTCTGGTTTCCTTATCTCAAGAAAGATATAGCAGCACTAGAAAAGGTTCAAAGAAGAGCGACCAAGATGATAAAGGAAATGGAACTCCTCCCATATGAGGAAAGACTAAAAAGGTTAGGGCTCTTCAGCTTGGAAAAGAGACGGCTGAGGGAAGATAGGATTGAAGTCTACAAAATCCTGAGTGGAGTAGAACGGGTACACGTGGATCGATTTTTCACTCTGTCAAAAATTACAAAGACTAGGGGACACTTGATGAAGTTACAGGGAAATACTTTAAAAAACAGTAGGAGGAAATTTTTTTCACTCAGAGAATAGTTAAGCTCTGGAACGCATCGCTAGAGGTTGTGGTAAGAGCAGATAGTGCAGCTGGTGTTAAGAAAGGTTTGGACAATTTCCTGGAAGAAAAGTCCATGGTCTGTTATACAGGAAGCAACTGCTTGCCCTGGATCAGTATCATGGAATATTGCTTCTTCTTGGATTTTGGCCAGGTGCTAGGGGTTACTTGGCTTGATGGACCATTGGTCTCACCCAGTAAGGCTATTATTATTCAATTTGATTTATTCAGTGCTTTTGACCTGGTGGATCATGACATTTTATTGGCAAAATTAGCTTGGGAATTTCTGGAAAGGTTCTGGACTGGCTTCATGATTTCCTTAAATCCTTGACTTATCAAGTTATAATGCAGGGAATATTATCTTTACAATGGCAGAATCCTTGTGGTGTACCGCAAGGTTCTCCGCTATCACCCCTTTTCAATGTATTTTTGGCATTGCTGGGTTTTCTTGTTGGTGCAAAATGGGTTTATCATTTTTAGTTATGTGGATGATATTACAATGATAATTCCAGTTCCCCATATCAGTTACTTTAATTTCAGCTGATGTGGAAGCTGTTTTGGGACTTGTTGAAGGCTGAATGGTAGACCATCGACAAAAACTGAACCCAGTTAAAACAAAATTTTTTTTCTTGTTACTTGGTCAGTTTCTATTGCTAATACTGGTGTCTTGGTCCATCAGGTCTTTAATCTTTTTGTTCATACTATCAGGATTTTAGGGGTGCTTTTTGATAAGGAGCTTACAATGCAGTCTCAGGTGGATATGGTAGAGAGGAATGCATTTTTTTTTTTTGTAATGAGAAGGCTTTGAGTTGTTTGGGTCTATTTTCCATCATTTCAGTTTAGATTACTGGTTCTAGGTGGTTTAGATTACTGCAGTTTAATATACAGTGGTACCTTGGAATCCGAACGCCCCAGAATTCGAACGATTTGGAATCCAAACTTTTTTTTTCTTCATTTTTGCCCCAGAATCCAAACGCTGCTTTGGAATCCGAACTGCAAGCAGTGCTCAGCCCAAAGCTCCCCCTCTGCCGCAGCTTCCTGTTTCTGCCTGGGAGGGAAGCTTTGGGCTGAACACCACTTGCAGCTGCCATTGCTGATCTTGCTGTCTTGCTGCTGGGGATCCCGATCTTGCTGCCTCTGCTGCTGGGGGTCCTGATCTTGCTGTTTCTGCCAGGTAGGCCCGATCTTGCAGAGTTTGTGGGACCAAGGAACGGATTAATCCAGTTTCTATTCTTTTCAATGGGAAAAATTGTCTTGGAAGTTGAATGTTTTGGAACTCGAATAGGGTTCTGGAACGGATTAAGTTCGGATTCCACGGTACCACTTGCATTTGGGTTGTTCACAGCAGTTGATGACCTGTTTACAAAAAGTACAAAATACAGCAATGGGTTTGATTTTTTTTTCTTTAAAAAAAAATGTGATCATGTAACTAACTATTATCTTGAGTTGCATTTGCCGAGAGTCCCCACCAAGACCTCCAGGACCCCATGCTGCGGCCTCCTACCAGGGTACTGGCAATTGCCCCATGCCCATTCAGGTGATAAAGCCCCGTGTACTCCTCTGTGCGCAATATATGCAGAATGGGGCGCCTGAATGAATTCAACCTGAGCTTCTTGAACTTTGTTGTTTCATTCACTCTACTGCACACTCACCTGTCCCCGCTGGAACCACAGTGCGCCTCTGCATATTCTGGCTACTTCGCATGCTGTGCATGGATGTATGATGATTGCCTATGACTGTGATCAGAGAGTCTAGAGATCATACATTGGTCTGATTTGTACCTGGACTCATGCCCTGCAATCCCTGCCCTGTGACCCCCGCCGGGGGCAGGCGTTCCTGCGCACTCAGAGGTGAGTAATGTAAGGAAAGGAGACTATAGACAGACAAACAAATGCATAAGATCACCACCAGGTAAGAGATAACAGCCACTGAAGACAAGCCACTAGAGGGAAAGACAGGACAGTTGCTGCTGAGGCAGGAGCCAGTGCCCTCTAAGAAGCCATGGAACTGCACTGCCCTCTTTCGAAAGACCTCATGGGTGCACCATAGACTACATAGAGTCCTTGTCCTGAGATGACATACCAGGACGGTGGCCCTATCATGGAGACAACTTGTCAAGACCAGAATCCGCTCTTGGACAGCGCACCGGACAATGCTCCTTTCGAGCACTGACCCTCACCTCTCCCCCAGGTCTCTTAAGAATGATTCAGCATGTCCCCTGATTAGGCAATTGGGCACCTGAAATGCCGTGCTCCACACCTATCCCTGCAGGTATACTAAATGATTGTGGAAAGGGAAGATTTAGCAACATATATGGCATACCACAGCCATGAATGATGCTATAGTGGCCATGTAGCCGACAACAGGTCTAAGAGAAGCCTGATGCTCGACTGAAGAAATAGCAGAATTGAGTCCTCAGAAACTAACAACAGAAGAAATTATGGACATGATCCTGACAAATCAGGTGTACTGGTTATAGCAGACTGGAAGATATGACAAATCTTCTGAGAAGCCACAACCTAGCTTCATAAGAAGGAATTGGCCTTGAGCCTGCATGTGTAGCGATTCGCCATTACATCTATCCCCTGTGCAGAATCATTTACAGTCTGCATGAGATTATCCCATGCTACCTGTCCTGAAGAAGGTGGAAATCAGTAAAATGCCAATATCTCATCAAAAACGAACTCAGAATGGCTGAGTTCAACCACTTTTAAGTCTTAGGAATGATAAGAGCAATACTACGACCTCTCCTTGTTTGATGAGCAGAGTGGAATGCTGTACGTGTAGTTGGAATGGCTTGCAATAAATATGACTCTTCCCCATTTTCTACCAAGTGTGATAGAACAAAAGGAGATCAGTCAGTAAAGGTGCCTTATTTCTAAGGGACCAACAGTTTAAAACCTACTTTAATAGCAGTAAAATTGCTTCTGAATGACGTCATGCCGAGGAGGCCACCCACAGGGAAGCCATGCTCTTCATAACAGTACCTGATCACTCCCTGAATAATGTTCTCCGCAGGGCACTCTAAGCAAGGAAACAACGTTCCAAATGAAGATTATGATTGGTGCCCATTCATCTGGCACAGACAAATTCCTCTGCCCCACTTCAACCTTGATGTGTCTCCAAAGCATCTCCAGACAAACCCAACTAACCTTAACATACTACTGTAATTTTGAACGTTTCCTGGAATATCATTGTTTGTATACAGTCTCTTTCTCTGTAAAGCACTTTACACTGTGTGGTATTGCGGTACACTTCTCCCTCCATATTCGCGGTTTCAGCATTCACGGTTTTGATTATTCATGGTTTTTAGCTTGCTGGCTCCTCCCCCCCAAAATTACATCAGCTTGCATAGAGAAATCGCTGATTCCAAGCGTTTACAGAGAAAATAGCTGATTCCCAGCACTTTCTCCACCGTGTTTTGCCTCTCCTTCAGGAACAGACCAAGTCTCCCACCATGTTATTCGTGGTTTCACTATATTCACGATGGTTTTTAATAGAAAACAGTGAATGACATATGAGAAAGTTATTCACGGTTTTTCTGTATTTGCGGTTCTGTTAATCCTGTATCACAGCAAATATGGAGGGAGAAGTGTATATAAATAGAGTTATTATTATTACTACACCAGAGGAAGCTACATGACTCCCTCAAGCTGTGTTTACGGTTGTGCGGACTTCCTTTTCTGACGGTGTAACAACCTGGTTCCTGTCCATGCCCTATGGGGCTGATAAAAGGACCCAAGGTGCCCCATGGCAATTTGTGGCAGGCTTGTGGTGTTGACAATTGGAAAGTCAGCATGCTATTGCCATTGAAGGTCACCATGTGGGTATCGGACCTAACCAAACTGGACTTACTCATTAATTTACAGCCATGGCAATCAGTTATATTATTGTATTAAATTAAGGCATGGCATGATTAATTCCATTGAGCAAATTAAACCGCATCGGTGTTAAGGTTATCCATTAATGTTGCTCTATAGGGCAATCCTCAAGAACTTTAATATAACACTGCAGTTAAGAAAGAAACGTGTCAGCAGTACATTACTCCAAATGAATTTAAAGAGCTTCTCAGCAATAGCTCCCCAATTTTTTGAGACTATAGCTTAATTAATTAGGCACTTGTCAAATGAGATAAACCATACTATTTCTGTAATTAATTTTTGATGGAGGGCTGACTAAAGCTGTTGCCGACATCTCCCTTCGGTCAGGCACTCCTGCAGCCACCACCCGACATCTGCCGATTGGGAGGAGAGGTCCTCACTCCAAGGATATAATCACCTGTGTGCTGCGGAGAGAAGAGGGCTGATTGAAGCTGTTGCCGACATCTCCCTTCAGTCAGGCACTCCTGCAGCCAACACCCGGCATCTTCCAATTGGGAGGAGAGATCCTCGCTCCCAGGATATAATCACCTGTGTGCCGCGGAATACGGCCCGCGGCTGTGTGTTCGAAGGAGCGTGGCCAAAGGGGCAGGACATACCCCTTTTGAGCCCTTTCGGAGCCAGGAGGAGCAGGGAGCAGGTTGGAGAAGTAATGGGCAAACGGAAGGCAAAGATTATACCTAATGCTAACTCAGGACCAATGAATCACTACCTAAGCCCGATTCCTGGAACATTGTTGGAAGGTAAGACTGATTTACAAACCCAATCTGTCTCTCTCTCATCTGGGGAACTCACGCCTCCACCTCAACCTGTTCAATTTTCACTAGCGAAAGATGATTCTGTCTCTATGATAGGTTCGGACTCATCTCCTCTACACCTTTTGGAACTGGATCCAAAAGGCACTTTAATGGGGAAACAATCGATATCTGTATCTCTTGTTTCTATGCCTACTGGATCTTTTATTAGACCTGAGTTGGGCAATAAAGTGGTTACTCTTCAAGACGTCTGGACAGTTGTGAACAGAATTGAGAATTCATTACAGGGCACAGTAGTAAAATTGTGTCAATTTTCCTCTGAAATAACAAGTAAAGTGTCTGAGCATGATAATCAATTGGCTTTAATTGAAAAGAAATTAGATAAAGTGGAAACATTTGTTTCTGTAATGCAATCTTGTGTAGTATCTAATGTGAAGGATAATACTTTATTACACCTACAGATGGAAAAAATGGAAAACACTATGAGATCCAGGAACCTCAGATTTCTGAACATTCCTATATCTCACTATCTTTCTCCTTTGGAGTTATTAAAAATGTATTTGAAGGATGTACTTTCTTATTTTAAGATAGAATCTTTTTTTCCAGATAACCTTTATTATATACCCACTGGATTAAAAATGGTCTCAGAAGAGGTGGGAAAGAATCAGCTAGTGTCCCCTGATAGTTTAAATATCTCTCAATTCCTGGAATCATCGAAAGATTTTATAGCCAAAATAGCAACACTATTGGTCACTTTTAAAACTCAGATAGAAAAGCAAGACATCCTTATATTATATTTTATAAATAAGAATGCCTTGTTTTGTGGTTAACAGATAAGCATCTTTCCAGATGTCTCTAAGCAAACACAACACAGGAGGAAACAGTTCCTACAACTCAAGACTCCAGTCTTGGGTGTGGGGGCATCTTTTTTCCTTAAATTCCCATGTAAATGTTTGGTGACGTACCAAAATGTTAGATGTTTTTGTTGATCCAGTTCATTTGGAAAATTTTCTTCAAGATAAAATTAAAGTAGATATTTTGCCTGTAACTAACACAGAGGTTGAGATTGAGTGAAAATAGAAGTTTGTTTTTTTTTGCCTGACTTGAAGTTTATTGAATAATTGATTCTCTGTTATTTTCTTAACTTTTTGGTGATTCCAACAGGATAAGCAGCCCTCATATAATGTGGACTTGATAAAGATTTTGTTTTCAGTTTGGTGTATTTTCCTTGATCTTTTTGTTATTTCATGAACTGTTATATTTTGTAACAAATTAATAAATTAATAAATAAAAATAATTTTTTTTTATAATATCAATGTTTGCGTTTAACATACATTCTGCCCCACTCACTGGGGCCACACTGAACTCCAATGTTTATTTCCTTCTCTATAGCCATAGGCATAACTAAAAACGATCTATCAAGGAACCAACGTATCACCACATTACCAAGGCCCATATCTAAAGCATTCATTTAAGCAAATCATTAGTAGGAAAGGAGACTGAAGACACCTAGATGAGTTGGTGCTCTTGGGAGAAATGGAGGCAATCAAAACAACCATGAACTGCTCAACAAGAAAGAAATTAGGTTGTGCAATGATATATTTTTTAAAACACAATACATAAAGAGCAAAAGGTCAATCACCTTGCTTCACTTCTCCATGATTTTATAAATGAAATCCCTATAGTAAGAATTTCAGTTAATTGTTACAGTGGTGTATTTTGATTCTGCCTTCTTGGAACTTTAAAAAAAAATATGCATGAATCATAATTGCATAGGCTTAGACGTAGTACAGGGTGGACCACGGAAAAGTAGCCCGCCTCTAATACCAGTGCCAGAAAGATGGTGTTCTCCCTGGAACAGCAAACAGTGATTGTGGAAGGCTATGGACATGAACGGAGACCACTTTCACCATCTGTTGCCACTTGTGGGTAAGTGAACAAAAACTTGTTCGTTCATCTTGTCATACTATCACCGGCTATTTTTCCGTGGCCCATCCTGTATTTTATTAAGTAATACAATTTTAAGGAGCTGATATTCAGCCCATGGCAGTCGATGGTTTATAAGCTGTTGGCAGCCATAGACAGAATTCAGTGCTGGGCTCTGTCTTAGGGACAAGGTAAATGACCTGGAAGTTATGTGGGTACCAGTTAATATTTAATGCCAGCACATGCATAAAGTGGGTAAAGATAGGACTGCCTTTTGTGGGGTTCCTATCTGCCCGTTAAAGCTATGCATGCACTGGCACTGAATATGGCTGGAGCATGCATAGCGGCCAGCTCCTTCCCAGCTCTGCCTCTGCACGGGCTGCTACTGCCTGAACAGTGCAATGGTGGTCAGAGCCGATATTTAGTAGAATTTCCCGGATTAGTACCGCTGAATATTGACTGCTTAGTGTGGCTTGCAGGTAGAAACCTTTCCTGCCCACTTAATCCAGGCTAAATACCAACCTTTAAGACTCCATTGCTTTCAATTTCATGCTGCAGTCTACAATATGTGAAACAACCTTGGAGGTAAATTTGGGCTTATGAGCAATGCTCTGAATGCAATGAGGTTCTGCACTGATGCTACAGAATAAAACAATGAATCAATTTTTTTTCTGCCTAGCTTTTCATATGTGGGATTTTTATTATGTCACAAACTACTGCTCAGCAAATACTGAGTGGGTGGAGAGCCTCTGGTCCTCAAGGGCAGCAAATTAGTGGGGTTTGAACATATCCCTAATGAAGATACAAAACAGAGATTCTGCATACAACCGAGGCAGTGTGCATGCGAATATATCTCAAGCATATTCATTAGGGATAGCCGGAAAACTGGACAGATTTTGCAGCTTTCTGGGACAGCTACTCTGGATGTATCTGAAGGTGTCCCAAAGCGATGTCTACTTATTTATTCATTGGGATTTATTAACCACCTTTCCATGAAGAGATACACTCCTTTTACTAAGCCGCGTTAGCATTTTTTAGCGCACGCAGCATTTTAGTGCGTGCTAAACCCGCGCTATGCGGCTAGAGCTAACGCCAGATCAATGCTGGCGTTAGCGTCTAGCACACGCGGCAATTTAGCGCTCACTATTCCTTAACGTGGCTTAGTAAAAGGAGCCCAAAGTGGTTTACAATACATTGAATAGAAATCAGGTGCTTCAAAATTGCTGATCACAATAATGTAGTAACACAAGTTTCTTGAAAATTTGATATATTACCCATCAAACTGTCTGAGCAGTTTGCAATCACATCATAACAATCTAATTGCCACAACAGAGACTACAAAAGAAAACCAAACCAAAAAAATACTAAAGTAAAGGAGAGAGCAAAAGGGAAGACGGGCAGAACTCCATAATTGTGATAGAAAAGAGGGGGAGGGAAAGAGAAGGGAATTTTTCATAGGGAAAGGGAAAGGAGAAAAAAAGGGATAGGCTTTCATAGGCTTCCATGGAAAGGGTAGTCCGTCTTGTAGCTACAAAATCCAGAATGTCCATGTGGAATGCGTTGTCAGAAAATGTAAGATTATGTACTGACTGCATTCATTTTAAGAAATTATTAAAACCCCAGTTGTTTGTTGATGCCTACCTGTAGATGCTGCAGATAATATTTTAAGCTATAATTTTAAGAAATTACTACTAATCCAGCTGTCTGTAATTGCCCATATCTTGGCAGCAGAGAAAGACGTATGCGATATTTAAATATTTTGCTTAAGCGATTTCCAAGTATGAAACATTCATAAAATTACATTATCAACATAAAATCCTAACCACTGTTTCAATCATGCTAGAGTTTAGGTGGTATACAAAATTTTTAAATAAATAAAAAGGGAGTAGGATAGGTGTATTCTATGAATGCCTGGGAATATTCATAAATAGGAAGGTGTTATATTGAATGCATCAGAGATCAAGAAAGTTTTGAGTGAAAGTTTGAACTTAGTGGAAGTTTCTTTGCTGGAGGCGAATCGAAAGAGCGTTCCATACAGATGGGGCAGTTACTGAGAGTAAGGGTTTTCTTGTAGTATCATAAAAATATGTGCCTAGGTATAGGAATAACCAAGAGACATTGTCGAGTAGGATGCAAAGTTCTGGATGGTACATATAGAATTAGAAGACAATCCAGGAAAGCGGGAGTACAGAACAGAAGAGTTTTAAATGCAAGTAAGAGGATTTGATAAGCTATTCTATAATTAACTGTAAGCCAATGTGTGGAATTTAAGAGGTGCAACATGATCATATTTTCTTTCACTGGTGATTAGTTTAATTGCAGTATTTTGAATCAGTTATAGTCGACGCATTTCTTTTTGTCAGAGACCTGAATAGAGTGCATTACAATATAATCAATGTGAGACAATGTGAGAGTGTACAAGAATATTGAGCGATGATAGGTCTAGAAAGAACGAAATAGAGTGTCTCATTCCCAACTTATAAAAACATTTTTTGATCACTGAGTAAATTTGTAAGTTAAAGTCTAGTTTATTATCAAGTATAATTCCTAGAACCCTAGTGGATGATGCTAGTGGTAACGGGGTGTGCACGAGATAAACTGGATTTATTAAATCAGTGTAATTGTCCCTAGTAAGCAAAAGTAATTTGGACTTGATTGGATTAAGTGATAAGGCAGATAAGGACCAGTATGTCCATCTACAACATTTGGATAGTGTGGGTTACAAGTATTTTAAATAAATGCAAAAATAAATAAATCTAGACTGCCTAGCAAGATGGCTAGACTCGTACCTGCTACTGTTTAGGATTGGACTTACCACTCTGGTGGGAGTGTGTGGTGCAGTGGTTAGAGCTACAGCCTCAGCACCCTGAGGTTGTGGGTTCAAATCCCATGCTGCTTCTTATGACCCTGGTCAAGTCACTTAGGGCTCCTTTTACGAAGGTGCGCTAGTGGTTTTAGCGTGCGCGCTAGACTCTAACACCTCAATAGAGCTGGCGTTAGTATTTTCCTTATAGCATGGGGTTAGCGCGCACGGCATTGTAGTGCGTGCTAAAAACACTAGCGCACCTTCATAAAAGAAGCCCTTAATTCCCCCATTGCCTCAGGTACATTAGATAGAGTGTGAGCCTACCAGGACAGACAGGAAAAAAATGCTTGAGTACCTGAATGTAAACCACTTAGGCCAGGGGTGCCCAAAAGGTTGATCACGATCGACCAGTAGATTGTGAAGGCAATGCAAGTCAATCGCGGAGCCCATCCTGGGCTCCATGATAGACTCGTGTTGCCTTCTCATTCTCCCTGCTTCCCCCTACGCCATAAGCAGACAGCTGGGCCCACCAGCCTTCTCCCCCCCCCCCCCATCAACGTCAATTCTGGCTGGCCTGGAACTTCCTCTCCGACGTCAGAATTGGCGTCAGGGGGAAGGCTGATGGGCCCGCCGCTTCTGCTGTCCTGTTTACGGTGTCGGGAAGCAGGGAGAGCTCAGAACCCGGCGGCGGTGGATTGGGGGCCTGTTCCCCTATGGCAGTGGCGGTGGCTTGGGAGGGGGGCAGAGAGAAAGAAAGACAAAGAAAGAAAGAAGACAGGCAGGGAGACAGAAAGAAAGAAAGTGGATACAGGGAGACAGAAAGAAAGAAAGGGGGAATGGAGAAAGACAGACAGAAAGAAAGAAAGGGGGGCAGGGAGACAGAAAGAAAGACAGACAGAAAGAAAGAAGGGAGCAGGGAGAAAGAAAGAAAGGGGAGGGGGCAGGGAGAGAGGAAGAAAAAGTGGGGGGAGGGAATGAGGTCTGGAGGAGAGGAAGCATACAGGAGGCTGAAAGAAGGGAAGAAATATTGGATTCACAGTCAGAAGAAGAAAGTGCAACCAGAGACTCATGAAATCACCAGACAATAAAGGTATTTTAAATTTAGTGATCAAAATGTGTCCGTTTTGAGAATTTATATCTGCTGTCTATATTTTGCACTTTGGCCCCCTTTTACTAAACCACAATAGTGTTTTTTAGCGCAGGGAGCCCATGAGCGTCGAGAGCAGCACGGGGCATTCAGCGCAGCTCCCTATGCTAAAAACCGCTATTGCGGTTTAGTAAAAAGGGAAGGAGTATATTTGTCTATGTTTGTATAGTTGTTACTGAGGTGACATTGCATAAAGTCATCTGTCTTGACTGCTTTGAATCCTCCCCCCCAAATATGAATGATAATTAACATTTTTTTCTGCGTACAGTGTGCTTTGTGTTTTTAAGAATTTTGTTGTTGGTAGATCATTTTGACTTGGTCATTTTAAAAGTATCTCGCAAGCCCAAAAAATGTGGGCACCCCTGACGTAGGCTATTATAAGTGGTATATAAATACATTCTGTGCATGTTACATCCCTCTACTTCATTTGCATCCTTTTGCTACATAGGGATCCTCTGAATTTATTCCATGCCTTTTTAAATTCTGTCATGTTTTTTTTTGTCCCCACTACTCTATCAGGAGGGCATTCCAGGCATCCATCATCCTTTCTGTGAAAAAAGGATTTCCAGATGCTGTTTTAAAGCTAATCTTCTTGCAGCTTCATTTCATATCTTCTAGCTCAGGGGTGCCCACACTTTTTGGGCTTGCGAGCTACTTTTAAAATGACCAAGTCAAAATGATCTACCAACAATAAAATTTTAAAAAAAAACACAACGCACACTGTACGCATAGAAAATGTTAATTATCATTCCTATTCCAGGGTTTTTCAAAGAGGTCAAAGCAGATGGCTCTATGCACTATCACCTCAATAACAACCATACAAAAATAGACAAATATACCCCCCTCCCTTTTTACTAAACCACGATAGCAGTTTTTAGAGCGCAGGGAGCTGCGCTGAATGCCCAGCACTGCTCTCGACGCTCATAGGCTCCCTGTGCTAAAAAACTCTATTGCGGTTTAGTAAAAGGGGACCTTAGTGTAAAATATAGACAGCAGATATAAATTCAGACACATTTTGATCACTAAATTTAAAATAAAATCATTTTTCCTACCTTGTCTGGTGATTTCATGAGTCTCTGGTTGCACTTTCTTCTTCTGACTGTGCATCCAATCTTTCTTCCCTTCTTTTAGCCTGTATGCTTCCTCTCCTCCAGACCTCGTTCCCTCCCCCAACTTTTCCTTCCTCTCTCCCTGCCCTTTCTTTTTTTTCTGTTTCTCTTCTTTCCTTCTGTCTCCCTGCCTGCCCTTTTTCTTTCTTTCTCCCTGCCCTCCCCCAAGCCACTGCCATCGGGGACCAGGACCCAAACCGCCACCAATAACAGGCCCCAAACCGCCACCAATAACAGGCCCGAAAGCCGCCGCCACCCCAACCTCTCCCTGCTTCGGCCGACCAGCATCGCGATCGAGCTGTTGGGGGAAATGCTTCACTAACATGTCTCCCGCCTTAGCCCATAGCGAACGCTTGCTTCAGGGCTCTCAACATGTGCGTGCCGGCTTCCCTTCTCCCCTCCCCCCCGGACATAACTTCCGGTTTCGGAGGGAAGAGAAGGGAAGCCGGCACGCACACGTTAGAGCCACGGAGCATAAGTTCGCTACGGGCTGAAATCTCCAAGCCGGTTTTTTTTGTTTTTTTTTTAATGTTCAGCAGCGGCGGCAGCAGCAGATGACAGCTGGGCGGACCACCCAGCTAAAAGGCCCTAGAGAGAACACTGGAGAGGAAGGCTGATCGGCCCGGTAGATCAGGACGGTAACACGAGTCTATCACGGAGCCCAGGATGGGCTCCGCGATCGACTCGCGTTGCCTTCCTGAGCTACTGGTCGATCGCGATCGACGTGTTGGGCACCCCTGCTCTAGCTCTACAGCTTCCCTGTCTTTGAAAAAAGATTTGTTTGCTCATTAATACCTTTCAAATATTTAAACATTTGTTATCATATTACCTCTGTCTCTTCTCTCATCTAGGGTAAGCATATTCAAGTCTTCTGGCACATACCAAAGGAATTAAGTGAATATGGAGATTTGCAAAGTTTTATCATTAACTACATACTGGACTAAATTCTATACTGTACAATATATGGCAGTGAAAAAAAATCATCACAAAATAAAATCAGGTTTTGAGCTATTCTATAAACTGTGCCTATTGTTAGGCATGGTTTATAGATTATGCATGGAGGGTCATTTTCAAAAAGGACATCTAAGTATGATTTAGATGTTTCCTGCTAAATGTCCAGAGTTGGAAGCACAAAAATGTCCATTTTCGAAAGCTGAACTGCTAGATGTCCCAAAATTTATTTATTTATTTTAAATCACCTACTTGGACGTCTTGGCTGCTAAAATGTCCCTCCAGACCGCCAGGATGTCTAACTTTATTTGCTACTAGCTGATGCCCCGGCGTTGCACAGGTATTTAATTATAGCAATAACACTGTAAATGGATTCAAATAAAAATACTTTATAGTGGTGAATGAAATTATTTTTTTACAGCTTAATAAAAAGTACAATATTCAAATTATAATGTGATATATTTGACAAAATGAATACAATACAACTAACGCAAAACGTGATTATAAACAACATTTTTAGTTTCACCTCCTGGAGCAAGAACATATAAATTCTTGGGTGAACCCAGCCTTGAGCAAGCAACATAGAGTTGTGGGCCGAGAGACCCCCAGAACATATCACCCCAGGTAGTGAGGGATCTGCATACCAAGTTTCATTCAAATCGGTCAAGCCGTTTTTGAATTACTGTGAGAATGGCAGCTTTTTACATTTTTTCCATTGACATGAACGGGTGAAATCTGATTTTATGTTTGTAGCTCCGCCCACGTGTGCAGGTGGGCCGCAAGACCCCCAGAACATATCACCCCAGGTAGTGAGGGATCTGCATACCAAGTTTCGTTCAAATCGGTCAAGCCGTGTTTGCGTGATCGCGGCACATACACACACACACACATACATACACACATACATACCTCCGATTTTATATATATAGATTTTCAACCCCAAAAAGTTAGTGACCAATTATCTGCACTGATTGGCTTGTTAATTAAGATGTGTGCACAATTTGGTCATGCAGCCAAATTTGCGCAAATAACTTTAGTCGCCATGTACAGAATCCAGGGGGGGGACTTTGCCCAACTAAGGTCACAGCAATTCCCTAAATCAAGGATGTTTTAATTTGGTCCTTAAAGCAGGATGGTAGTGGTTTATTCTAAAATAAATTAATACAAGCTGAATATTTTAATAAATATATAACCACCCAAAAATATTCATAAGATAAATCAGCACCAGAGATTCTATAAAGCAAGTTTCCAGCTTAATACGGAAAAAAACCTCAGTGTTTCCCCGGAACATACCCGGGAAACTTTCTATGGCAAGTATACAGTTGTCATAGAGAAATACATCCTCGGTTTAAGAAAAACTCCGTTTCAAAAACTATAAACAACAATCAAAAAACTTTTTATGAGTTAAATTTTCATAGAACAGTAGGAAATGAACACTTATCTTAGGTGATCATTCTGTATTCTTAGTGCTGTATAATTGCAATGCACAGGGGAGTAATTTAGATTTCCTATATATACAGGGGCCCTATATACTGTATATAGTATATTTTTTTTAAATAAACTTTTTATATTTTCCTGTTTTCACCCAGGTACAGTGTGTGTTATTTTGTTCCACAATCTAGTTGATCTCAAATACTCAAAATCTTTGCTCACACTCCTCTCAGTTAAGACCATGTTTTTACCAATTAAATCTTTCTGCTGTCCTTCCATTCTCTCCTTCCCTCCACCTATCCACCACTCGCTCCCTGTTGAGTGTGCAGGAAATTGGGATCCACCATGTGAAACAGTAACATTGTTGAGAGAAACAGTGATGTGATTAAACACCCACAGATAAATTTGACAGCTTCCACTTTAGTGGAGTTTCTTTTTTTTTTTTTTTCTTTTTACTTTTTCTAGTTCTCAAGTTGTATTGACCAATTTTGTTGTCTCTTCTACGTACGTTTATTCCTCTCAGTAACATGATGAATGTTCCCCAAGTTAAGTAACACATCTTTGAGAACAAGCCAAATTTTTTTTTAAACCCTCTTGATTTGGACTAGATGGATTTTTTTCTCTTTATTTCCATTATTTGCACTTTTAAAATTGATATTTATCATCTTAAAAAAACAAATACCCCCCCCCCCTCCACAACTTTGCTTCTAGTGGAATACTCATTAGCCACATGTCCTTTGGAAAAACTTGGTACCTCTATGAGCAGAAATCCCTGGGAAGGGAAATGGAATAAACCTGTTTCTTTTAGGAGTGATCCTTTTAGGGTAAGGTTAAGTGAGATTAATAGGGGAAGAGTAGGAAGAAACTTAATTTACCTGCTCTGTGAATAAATGGAGGATTTTACTTTCCAGAGATATCAATCTGGCACCTTCCAATAGCCCCCTCCAAAAAAAACCCAAACCAAAAACATCATGGCATGCACTTTGTGCCATTTGTTCTTTAAAAATCTACTGCTGGGCAAGTATTAATTGCATGTTCTTAGTCTCTTGCACTTCAGAACAGCTTTGTAAAGATCTGAAATAGCCCCAGAGCTTCTCTGTAGCATGAAAGCCTTGCAGGAGAGTGAAGGTTAATTAAGTATTGATTTTTTGTAAAGCAGAGTACCTTGGGATTCACAGTATTCGTACAGCTATGGGTTACACTTGCTTGTTGTGAGAGGATAAGGAGGGCTTCTCTGTTGCGCTCTGAAAAGGTCAAGGCAATGGGAAGCCAGCGAATGACTTAGTCTCTCCTTTCATCTGTCGAATGTACAAAATGTCACTCTATTGAACACCTTCCGGTAGCAAATGAATAGCAGTCTGATCAGCGACAGACTGATCGCTTTAGCTGAAAGATTTCCATGCAGGTGTCTCTCTCAGAGGGGGAGAGTTATCAATGTGGGTCACATTAAGGGGGCTATTTTATGGTTAACCGCAGCTATTAGTAACTAGGTCTGATTGCATAAAAAAGGGACCTGTGGTAAAACAACACATCTTAACAGTGAAGAGTTTCAGTCTCTTGTAACCAGAGTTGATATTGTGATGTCATAATGCCTCATTCCACAAATGCCTAAGAGCCAGCCTTGTCTGTGATGTCACAATGGCTTGCTTGTTCTAAACTTGGCTCATTTTTATTACATATAGAAGTGATTTCAATTTCTAGAGACATTTATTTTTTCTTTAATTAAAGGGGAGTGTGTGTGTGGGGGGGAGGGGAGGGGGGTTATTGACATGGTCTACTATTAAGATGTGTTATTTTACTTTTAATCCCAGTAATTAGTAACTAGGTCTCATTGCATAAAATGGGACCTATGATGAAACACCACACGCCAATAGTAGCCCACGCTATGACCCAGAATCTGATGCTTCTTTGAAGCATGCTTTCCTCATACTCTTGCCTTCTAAACTAAACTAAACCTTAAGTTTGTATACCACATCATCTCCATAAAAATAGAGCTCGGCATGATTTACAGGTAAATTCAATAAATGAGGTAAGGACATAAGAAATTAAAGGTTATGAAGAGGATAGCGAGCTTTACATTTTAAATAGATAGCTTTACGTTTTGGACAAAAGCTAGGTTTTCAGATGCTTTCGGAATAATTGGAATGAGCCTAGGTTCCGCAGCGGGGCAGGGAGTTTATTCCAAAGCTCAGTAAAAAGGGATTTCCCTAATTTACTTGCATACATGACGCCTTTTAATGAGGGGAAAGATAGTTTGAGTATGTGGGCGGATCTGGTAGTGTCAGGTCTCGAAGAATTCCAGGATAGTGGGATTAGGGGGAGGAAGAATACCATGTAGGATCTTGGAATATTAGGCAGGTACATTTAAAGTGAATCCTAGAAATCACCGGAAGCCAGTGAAGTTTTGACAGAAGCGGGGAAACATGATCGAATTTGCTTTTTGCGAAGATCAACCTAGCCGCAGTGTTCTGGATCTGTTGAAGTTTTCTAGGCATTTTTAAAGACTTTTGTCAATATATTCTGACCCTTCAGTCAGTGATGTAGCGAGGATATGAGGCGCCCAGGGCAGTGATGCCTCCTATGCTCTTCATCCCCCGATCCTTCTGTGCCAACCCCCATACCCTATACTCCACCCCCCGCTCCTTCCGCCCCACCACACTTGTGACCTTCCTTCCCACCCCCGTACCTCTTAAAATCTTCGCCAGCGTAAGCAGCTTCTCCAGCCTGTTGCTTGTTCTGGCGTTGGCTTTCCCTCTGATGTCACTTCCTGGCCCCATGACCCAGAAGTGATTTCAGTGGGAGCCAAGCTGGTGCGAGCAGCAGGCAAGAGTAGTTGCTTGCATTGGCAAATATTTTAAAGAGGTATGGGGGCAGGGAAGGGAGGGCATGAGTATGGCATGGGGGGGTCAGAGAGGTGCAGGCACCCCCACCAAGATGGCACCTGGGACAGTCCACCCCCCTGCCCCGCCTTTATTACGCCACTGCCTTCAGTAGAGATTGCTCAGTGTTTCCTGCTGTGTCAAAGATTGTGGGATTTCCCAAGCACTCAGAGCTGAGAAATGTAATGCCCCCAAATGCTGTTCTTCAATGAGTCTTTCACTAACCTTGTGTTCTTCCTTCCTTCCCCTCCTCCCATTTTCATTTCTAATCCACTCTTCTTTACCTTTTGGAAGAAACTAATAAAATAGTTTGACCCTATTGAACTGCTAGTTGCATATTTAATTTTTTTTTGCGGGGGTGGGGGTCAGCTTTCCTTATGTCACACTTGAGCTATCAGTCCAGTTGGATTCAGCCCCAACCCTTCTTCTTGCCATTTACACAATGGTGTTTGGGAGGAGGTATCCACAGTCACTAAAATTTCCTCTCATCTTCACCCTTCTTAGACTGCATCCTTTCCCCCTCTGTAATACTCCACAACAGCACAGCCCCTGATTCCCTAAAGAGCCCAGAGCAAGTACAATCTGAATCTCACCTGTACTCAAATGTGTCAGTTTTGGGCAATTCTTGGAATTTCCCGTTCTTTGGAAGCTGTGAACACTACTGCATCCTCTATAATAAAACCCTAAGCGCGTATGCGCACTTACAATGGCGTGATCCCTGATAGCATGATTTGTGACTCCGTGGCCGTGTTCGATTTGCGGTGGCACGCGGTGCATGCGGCGGTTTGAGTGGTGGCGAGAGCAACTGCAGGAGGGTGTCATTTGAGGTGCTGCGAGGCATCCAGCTGCTACTGCTGCACAGGGAAGTGGAGGGGGAGAGGGTAAAAGGGGGCAGGCAGCAATCTTGGTTTGCTCGGGGGGGGGCAGAGAGAGATAGGCAGGGGGCCAGGGAGAGAGACAGACAGGAAAAAAGTGGAGGGGGAGAGGGAAAAGGGGCTGCTTTGGGAGGGAGGAGTGTGCTGGGGGGCAGGCAGCAATCTTGGTTTGCTTAGGGGGAGGGGGGCAGAGAGAGATAGGCAGGGATCCAGGGAGAGAGACACAGACACAGACAGAAAGACAGACAGACAGACAGCCAGCGGCCAAAGAGAGAGAGAGAGAGAGACAAAGAAAAAAAGATAGACAGACAGTGGCCAAGGAGAAAGAGAGACAGAAAGAAAGACAGAGAGACACATCTATTCTAGCACCCATTAATGTCACGGGCTTAAAGACTAGTCATTAATAATTGCAGTCTGAAAAGCAAGGATTAAGGAGAAGCTTAGTAGTTGAGCTTCCATTGTTCTCAGCCTAATGCTCCAAGGTTTCCAATCCAATCCTTGGTTTTATATACCGATTCATCCCTCCAATAGGGCTCGACTTGGTTAACAAAATATTCACAGAACATGAAACGATGTTAGATGAGACCTCAACCTCTATAATCATTAATTTAAAATAGAGGAGTCAATCAGAAATTTCTGAAATAGATAGGTTTTCAACACTTTCCAAAAGATTGATAAGTGAGAAAGAAGTCTAACTTCTGAAGGGAGTTCATTCCAAATTTTTACAAACAAAAAAATAAACAATCGGCAAAAGTTGCCCATAGTTTTTATTCCCTTAACAGTAGGAAAGGCAAGTTTATATTTCTGAGTTCTCCTAAAATTAGATGGCTCATGGGAATTAAATGAGTCACGAACCAAGGGAGAGAAAATCCCATACAAGATTTTAAATCTCAAACTAGCACATTTAGGGCTCCTTTTACTAAACTGCGTTAGGGCATTAACGCGCGGAATAGCACGTGCTAAATCGCTGAGCGTGCTAGATGCTAACGCCAGCATTGAGCTGGCGTTAGTTCTAGCCACATGGCGCGGGTTTAGCGTGCGCTAAAATGCTGCGTGCGCTAAAAACGTTAACGCAGCTTAGTAAAAGGAGCCCTTAAATTGGATTCTCCAATGGATTGGGAGCCAATGAAGTGTTCCCAACAAACATGATTATATTTATGTTTACCAAATATCAATTTGGCTGCTGTGTTTTGGATAAGTTGCAGCCTTTTCAAATTACATTTGCTTAGGCAAACATAAAGTGAATTGACATAATCTAATTGAGATAGACTAATAGCCTGGACCAAGACAGCAAGTGTTGCTGAAAAAAACAAGTGACAAATTCGTCTAAACATCCTAAGACTAAAGAAACTTTTTTTTTCCATACATTATTAATCTGAGAAGACAGAGGATCCTTGTGACACTGAACAAGTCATTATACTTTCTGTTGCCTCAGATACAAAAATATCTTCCTCAGGGGTCCAAGGGTTTCCTTTGGAGGGAACAAAGTGGAGCGCAACAATGTGCAGAAGAATCCTGGAGCCTGTGAGTCTTATCGCGAAAAAGTGGACAAAAGGTGGATCATTTTTAATACAACGTTTTGATTGACTTAATAAAGTTCCTTCATCAAGTACATCTGTTTTGCAGTTTCGTTGTTCGACGTTCACTGCAGACCTGTTGGACTCCTTTCTTCTTGTTGACTCAGGTACAAAATGGCATTGTAAGCCCACTTTGGCAGGGGAATAACTTGTGTACCTGAAAATAATTCAGCTTGAGCACAGGTTTGGAAGAGGTGAGTAACAAATCCAAAAGTGGAGCACCAAGAATCAAAGCTTACCTCTTACCTGAGAGCTACCAGAGAGCAACTACTACTACTATTTATTATTTCTATAACGCTGAAAGGCATAAGCAGCGCTGTCCATTTTAACATACAATAGACAGTCCCTGCTCAGAAGAGCCTATTGCAGTTTTACCAACATCATCGAGCTTCAAATGATTGTTCGAAATTAGCATGGACAGTGTCACGCCAAACAAGTATATAATCATGCCAATGTCTGTGGACTTGCTCATAATTAAAAAGGAAGAATACGCACACATACCTGTACCTGGGGCAGTGGGGGGATTAAGTGACTTGCCCAGGGTCACAAGGAGCAGTGTGGGTTTGAACCCACAACCTCAGAGTGCTAAGGCTGTAGCTTTAACCACTGTGCCACACACTCCTCTTAAAGGCATGATACCCCCTTAATCACCCAGTGGTTACTGACGCCCTCCCACCTCCCCTAACATGTGAAAGGGCAGTACATACCAGGCTCTATGACATCTGTAGCAAGCAGGTCCCTGGAGTAGCCTAATGATCAATGAGTTGGCTGTAGAGAAGGGAAGCCAGACCCATATCTCACTCTAACTGGTACACTTCTGGTGGAAAGTGTCAGCACCCCCAAAAAACACAAAATACCCACTGAACCAAACATATAGGTGACACCTGCAGGCATAAGGGCTATTGTGGTGATGAATAGTAGGGTACAGAACATTTTTTGCTATTTTTGGAGGGCTTACCATACAAAATAAGGAGGTGAGGATGTGATGTGCACCCAGGACCTTTTATGTGAAGTTCACTACAGTGCCCTCTAAGCAGCCCCACTGCTCAGCTGGGATGTTTGTGTGGTTTGTTTTTGTGTATTTTTCCCTTTTGATGGTGTTGTTGTTGTGTTTTTTTTGTTTTTTTTAAATGGCTCTTAAAGAAAGATGAGAACTAAAATCTCTATAATAGATGTTTTTCTGGTTTGATAATGACTATAATTGGCACTGGATTTTTGGCCCTTTATTTATTTATTTATTATTTTTTTGCAAAATGTCCAAAATTGGATTTGGACCCCCCTATTGAAAATATCCCCTCCACATGTCTCATGCGACTTTAAGAGACTGGGTTAAAAAGGACTCCTGTCCTGATTATTGGCTTAAGGCAGACCTGGAGTTCTTCTCATCCCTTATTTCCCTGTGTAAAAATTAATACTTTCCTGAATAAGAATGATCATTCAAAAAGGGAAGGTTTACATTACATTTGAACACAGGCTTCAGCATGCTTGAGAGAGAGAGACTTACATCTTTATCTATATACACACAAACACGTACATATGCATACACATTAATATATAATTCCAAGACAAGGATCAGAACCAAATCATACGCTTAGAATTTATTGGTGCAGATGTCTGTGCTATGAATGTTAAATCCAGAGAGGGCTAGAAGCATGGAGGCATCGTGCCAAGAACACAGTGATAAAAGCTGCTTTAGCACCTCATACTGAAAGGTATCTATTCACTTCTGCCTAACCATTAAACAGTTTCAGATTTTAAAATTATTCTGCATGGCTGAACCTTGCTGCTATTTAAAGAATGGGCATGTTCTTGTACTTTTTGTAACAGAGGCAGGAAGTGGTGCACAGAAAGATAAGAAAGGCATTGAAAACTGTTCCGCCAGCCAAAAGAAGCTTAAGAACATAAGAATATAAGAATAGCCTTACTGGGTCAGACCAATGGTCCATCAAGCCCAACAGCCCGTTCTCATGGCATCCAATCCAGGTCACTAGTACCTGGCCAAAACCCAAGGTGAAGCAATATTCCATAATACCAATCCAGGGCAAGCAGTGGCTTCCCCTCTGTCTTTGTCAATAACAGACTATGGACTTTTCCTCCAGGAACTTGTCCAAACCTTTCTTAAAACCAGCTACGCCATCCGCTCTTACCACAACCTCTGGCAATGCATTCCAGAGCTTAACTATTTTCTGAGTGAAAAAAAAAAATTCCTCCTATTGGTTTTAAAAGAATTTCCCTGTAGCTTAATAGGATGTTAACTTCCAGATACTGTTATATTGAGGGAGCTTTCTGAGAACTGTGGGTTGAAAATGAGGAACTCGTGATAATGTATAGAAATGGGTGAATTTTGCAAGTTGACATTTACTTTAAGCTAACTGAGAGGACATTCTCCTTAAATATAGGATGGCTGATCATCCTATTTGATGTTGCTGGTGTACCAGGTAATTCAATATTTTGCATTGTTTATTCTGGAGTCTGGAAGACATTTATTTTGAACTGGTTTCCCTATGAATGATCCAACAAGTTATATCCAGGGCCAAAATTAGGATATCTGGGATTTGGATTTTCATTATGTTTTTCAAATTGGCTCTCACCCTGACTATAGATCTGTCTCACAAGCTATGAGAGAGGTATCAAGGAAAATCTCAGTAGAGAGAAAGGTGATAGAGAAAATAGTGTAGGTATTCATAGTTGATTGTGGACTGCATAGGCTTCTTAACCTATACTCTATAAAGAAAAGCCACTTTCAACTTAATGGAGTTTATTCTGATTCTTTAATTAAAGAAAATGAAAGTTCTTAGGAAAGCACACATACTGGAGAGTGTACACATTTTGTATTTACCGCAATAGGATTTAATAATAATTTAAATTCTAATGAATTAGAGCACATATCCTAATGATGTGAAATACAAGAAAATTTCCTTGGTCCTTCCTTCCATATAGCAATTGGATTCATTTACAGACAGTTCAATCCATGCCTACATCATCCATTATTTAGTACATAATGAGAATTTTCCTCAGTATGGTTCTTGATTGAGTCAGAGGCTTTGTTGGACACCAGTTGGGACTGACTTGGGCTACAAGTCAAGCTCTGCCAGTTGGGTGTTTTTTTTCCCCTAGCATCTTCCCCATCTATCGGAAATCTTCCCAGGTAAGTGCAGTTTACAATATTTTTATATCTCCTTAACTTTGAATTTGCATTCTCATTCGCTGATATGAATACTCATTCATCCTGCATTCAAAACTTTGTGAGAGGTGTAAATATGGAAGACAAAACTAGGAGTCAAGATTCTGAAAAGTTCCATTTCGAAGAGGGGAAATCTGGAAAACCTAGTCTTAAAATCTGTCGTTGTACGTATTTGAACTCAGCCAAGTAATTTTATCTTCATAAGCCTTTTCTTGGGAATCGAGTTTTGCTATTGTGTCTTGGGAGGGGCAAGGTTTCCAAATGATATAGTTTGCACATACAACGACAGTAGCAAACCTCACTCTTAATCCGAGGTACTGTATGTGGTGTCTGAACTCAGCAACTCAAATGTACTGCTACCACTCACCTTAATACTGGCATCGTCTCAAAGAGAGCTTCTTCTGGAGTTCATAAGATATAATGTGTATAGGCAACCTTTCCAGGTGTGCTTGAAAATTCTTTTAAATCTAGCTTGTGGCATCCAAATTAATGGGAAATATTTCTGTGTATTTCTGCCACTGTTTTTTTGGTCTCAGACTACATTTCTTGATATTTAAAGATCTTTTCTCTCTATACATGATCACAAAGTAAAACAGAACTGACATCATTTCTCTCTTTTACCACTATGTCCAGTTTCTTCATATCTATATTCCATAGGTCGGAATGGGAACGTCCCATGTGACCATAATCTCTTAATTCTCCATAATTCTCTTAGAGACATGATCTCAGTGGCTTTTCTGGTACAGATAATGTTTATAAAATTTCAATGGATGAGACATGCCTCTTTGTCATGCCTTTCTGTATAGAAATTTTCTGCCTATCAGAACTTTGCACCCAGCTATGAGACGAGTAACTGTTTCTGGCTCTTTCTTGCAGAATCTGACTTACATATGTCTGCTACCAGTTTTTTCTAGACCTGAAGTGAACCATCTCATCCATAATCCACTGTCTTGGACTGCAACTGTTAATCGCTTATCTTTAGATTTCTCCTTACCATTCTCATTGAGCCCCTGGTCTTATTCCTTTATCTTTGGCCCAACAAGGTCATCATAACCTTGATGATTCTATTGTCTTTTACCCCCTCCCCTTCTTTTCAGAAGGTATTGGTTATCGTCCAGAGCCGACTGCATGAATATTTCAGAACTGCAGGGATTACAGAGTTCACTAGAAAATGCATAAGGAAGAGGTTACAAAATCAAACTGCTCTTCTGTAACTTTCTGGGCATTAAAAAAACAATATTGCTGAAGCCCTCTCAGCTATTTTTTCATGATGGATCCAAACTGCAGAAATAGTAATATTTAGTGCCAGTAACTCTGCTGCGATTCCCCACTGAATACTCAATAGGGACTGGACCTGATGTTACTCTTGAGCTGAAGCTGCAGTACCAATTTAGACATTTTGACTGAAGTCACAAGTGTACTTTATCAGTGACATATGGTAAGCTGTCAACAAAATTTGCATTTGCCAACAAATGACATTTCTTGGAAAAAAAAAAAAAGAGCTTTTTTAAACAAATTAGTGAAACTAGTGCAGTCTCACTGATCTTATCACAATGAAGCAACCTTAGTGCTGAATGTTCACGACACTCACTTCCTAAGGCCAACATTTGCTTCTGGTATGGAGAGGTCAGTAGCAATGGGGAAAGATAAGATGTGATATAGGTTCATAACTCTCTCTTCTAAGCAACCAGCCTTTTTGTGGGAAAATCTAATGGATTATTTACAGATTCTGGCTTAGAACAGTAGATCCAACATGCTGAAGAGATGGGATCCAGTCCATTTGTATAGAAAAGGCACATGATTTTCATATTTCTTGTGCACCCGTTAACTTAAAGCTTAAAAAAAGAGGATATTCCTTTGTGAGGCAGTAGAGAGATTCTCTTCGAACACAAACACGACTGTTCTTTAAATCCTTCAGTCTGTTTGTCTACTAAAACTCTTATGAGGTTAGCAACCCAACAGTAGGTTTATATAAAACTTTCTTGGCCATCCACAGTCATGAAGCTGGTAGAGGGTGCGTGCTATAAAACATAACCCATGGTCTTTGTAGTTTAAAGGGTGCATCTTCTCTTGTCCCAAGCCTGTGTTCAGCACGACCTCCTGGAAGAATACACAATGCCACCCTTGCATCCACTGAAATGAAAACGATGCCCTACCTCCATGGTCAATGGCGGCTGTGTTTTATCCAGTTTCTAATTGTCCATTTTTGCCCAGAGCACCTTTGTACAACAAGTCTGAGCCCAAAATTGGCATCCTTGGACATCTCAACTTCTAGGCACCTTCCAGTATCTCTGCTAATGATTGGACTATTCTGTATTAAAAAAAACAATAAAGTTAAATCATCATTATTAGAGAACAAGATTCCGAAAAGGACAGCTATGATCGACATTTTTTTATGCCTTATTTGTAGTTCGGGGCATAAATCATTACAGATACAATCTTCAAAGTATTGAGGCTTTTAACTATGAGTTATGTTCATAAATTGGCCTCTTTGAAAATTTACTAGGGTTGCGTGCATAAATATTTACTCAAAATATCACTTAGTCAATACTCAAAGCGATTTAACTTGACAGGATAGGCTTCTGTATGGTTAAATCACTTGTGTAGAGCAGTGGTTCCCAACCCTGTCAGTTGGGTTTTCAAGATATTCCTAATGAATACACATGATAGAGATTTGCATACCTGTCACTTCCATTATATGCAAATTTCTCTCATGCATATTCATTAGGGATATCTTGAAAACCCAACTGGCAGGACAGGGTTGGGAACCACTAATGTAGAGATATCCATTGATATTCATCAACACTTAACTAGTTAGTGCCCCTGAATATCAGCATAAACTGCTAAAGCCATAGTTGGCAATTTTGTGGACAAACTGGGGGCAGAGTTGGCACTTATGCAGCTAAGTGTTGATATTCAGCATTTAACTACCTAATTTAGCCAGATTAAAGGGACCTTCCTACCTTAGTTGAGTTTCTCCTGGTTCTGGAGGCACCCCAGCCAGTCAGGTTTTCAGGAAATCCATAATGAATATTCATGAGATATATTTGAATGCACCACCTCTACTGCATGCAAATCTCCCTCATGAATATTCATTGTGGATATCCTAAAAACCTGACTGACTGGGGTGCCTCCAGGGTCAGGTTTGGGAGGTATTGACTTAGGCGATTAAGTGCTGAACTTAACCGGATGAGTGATAGCTGGTGACATGTAACCAGATGTTTGGTGCTGGTGAATGGACATGGCCCAGCATTAAACATCTGGACATAATGCTGGCAGTAGCCAAAAAAAAATGATGTTACCAGCTGAGAGAGTAATATTCAGCTGGTGTTGGTCAACATTTTTTTTTTTTTAAACATTGACCATCACTAGCCAGATTAGCCCTGGATATTCAGTACCAGGCCATGTCCAGACACTAGCACTAAATTTTGGGGGCTAAATCTTGTGGGACCAGCTTATGTGGGCCCTGACTGAATATCAACCAGGACTCGCACAACTACTTTTGTAGTCTTACATCCCCATGATCCCCCTCCCAGCCCCTAAATAGAGCCTCCTTCCTACCTACCCTCTCTTTTCCAGTTCCTAGTACTCAAACATTTCTTCTACCCCCCAACCTCCCAACTCCTAATCCCCCTAGAAGCAGGAGACATTGGGGTATGGGAGTGGTTTAGGCTTTAACTAGTGAGTGAGTGTGGGGGGGGAGGGGGATCATGCTGGGGCTGAGTTTGGCATAGCCTGACCTTGCTAGGGGGGTACTGGACCACTAGGGCATTTTGTGACTAGAAGAAAGGAGGGATGGAGAGGGCCAGGGGGGGCGACTGGACTACCAGGGCATACATATTAAAGTGCAGGGAAAGAGGAAGAAGGGGGAGGGTTGGAGTGGGTGGGTGCTGCTATGTTTATGTGTGTGGAGGGGGGCACAAAAAGATGTATCAGGTTGGGGGTAAGGGGCTTGCCACAGTATGCCCTTTTTAATGTTAGCTTTCCTTTCAGTGTTTGAACATAAGGACATGAGAATAGCTTTACTGGGTCAGACCAATGGTCCATTAAGCTCAGTAGCCTATTCTCAAGGTGGCCAATCCAGGTCACTAATACCTGGCCAAAATCCAAGGGCTAGCAACATACCATGCTACCAATCCAGGGCAAGCAGTGGCTTCCCCCATGTCTCTCAATAACAGACTATGGACTTTTCCTCCAGGAACTTGTCCAAACCTTTCTTAAAACCAGCTACACTATCCACTCTTATCACAACCTCTGGCAATGCGTTCCAGAGCTTAACTATTCTCAAGCATGTCAGGAAAGTTGACAAATGTTGTGCTGAGCAGCAGCTTTGCCACAATTTTAATGTGGCACGAATTTGCAAGTTCATTACTTTGAGCATACTATGACAAATTTTCTGCACTAGTTTTGCAGTAGAGTTTTACTCTACCATGAACCTTTGAGCATCAGCCTCCAGGAATGTCCCCAGCCCTGCCTTAGTTAAAGAAAGTAGAAAATTTCAGCCATCTTGATTTGTCCAACTAATTCCAATAAATTATTTGAATATGACTCTCAGAAGTATTAATCCTTTAAAAATCTATATAGATGGAGAAGCATATGCTCCGTTCCATTCCACATACGGTATGAGCATTCTGAGGGAAATCAAGTCAGCAGACAGGAATTGGGCAAGACTTTTCCGTTGTGCACAACAGCTGTTCACCTTTTTGTCTTAGTAACAAACCCTAAGATGTGATGTGAAGTGATGTTACCTGTGAAAAATCCCATAGCCTCTGGGAAGGTCTAGATACATTCTCACATTTCTTCAGTGTGGGAGTCCTTCCTTTTCCATCATCCACTAGACATTTTGTGTCTGGTAAAAATGCTGTAGAGCCTAGGGGACCCAGCTGCAACAGTCCTTCAGAGCTATAACGTACAAGCTGAAGGAAAGGGGAAAAGATGTGAGTACGCCTGAGTCATTCGTAATCTTTGTGAGTTATGATATCCCAACACTAATTTCTATACCAAAAAAAATGCAGCAAAGAGTTTACAGTAATAATCCAGGTTCACACAAACAGTTTATACACAAGTTGCAAGTTGTATTATAGAAAAATGACATCATAACAAATTTTTCCTCGTCCCCTTTGGGAACCCATTTTCCCATCCCGGTGATTTGTTTTCCTGTCCCTGCCCCATTCCTGCTAGTTCTGTCCTCATCTGTACAAGTCTCAAGCACTTTAAAATCATAAGTGTTTGAGGCTTGTGCGGTTAAGGCAGAGCTTCCAGGAACGGGGCAGGGGCAGGGACAGCGACAAAACTTGCGAGGACGGGATGGGGAAATTGAGTTTCTGCGGGGATGGGGTAAAATGTGTTCCCATGTAATTTTCTATTGTATTATCCCTGTCACCAGAGCCCTATAAAAAAGGGGACCATTCCTCTACCCCCATAGGCTTGGTCACTGCATTGCTACCCGATAAGATTCCTTTTTATTTTCACGGTCATCATTATTTGATTGTTTCCATTCACGACGAATCAAGGTTCAAGGTTCAAGGTTTATTAACATTTGATTTATCACTAAATCTGTTTACAAAGCGATGTACAAAATCTATATATATAAAATCGGAGGTATGTATGTGTGTATGTGCCGCGATCACGCAAAAACGGCTTGACCGATTTGAACGAAACTTGGTATGCAGATCCCTCACTACCTGGGGTGATATGTTCTGGGGGTCTCGCGGCCCACCTGCACACGTGGGCGGAGCTACAAACAGAAAATCAGATTTCACCCATTCAAGTCAATGGAAAAAATGTAAAAAAGCTGTGGGACCGATTGAACGAAAATTGGTATGCAGATCCCTCACTACCGGGAGTGATATGTTCTGGGGGTCTCGCGGCCCACCTGCACACGTGGGAAGGGTGGGTTCACCCAAGAATGTATATGTTCTTGCTCCTGGAGGTGAAACTAAAAATGTTGTTTATAATCAATTTTTGTGTTAGTTGAATTGTATTCATTTTGTCAAATATTTCACATTATACTTTGAATATTTTACTTTTTATAAAGCTGTAACAAAATTATTTCATTCACCACTATAAAGTATCTTTATTTAAATCCATTTACAGTGTTATTGCTATAATTAAATACCCGTGCAACGCCGGGGCATCAGCTAGTAAAACATAAAATATAGAGATACAAAATTAAAACGCAGTAACATAAGTTTAAGACAAGACAAACTTGAGATGGAGGGAAAGAAAGGGAAAAGATTACATCTGTCTTAGTTAGGAAAACAAATATGGGAAAAAAACACAAGGGAAAGGGTTTGGTTAAAAAATTAAAATGCTAAGAAAAGATTATATAATATTAAGAATTAAAAGCGTCTTTAAAAAGGTGTGTTTTCAAAGATTTTTTAAAAGAATGCAAATCTCTTTCGATTGTAATATATTGTGGAAGAGAATTCTATCCATGTTATGATGTAGCGCACTGTTAATCCCGCCCCAATAACCGTGCTCCGAGAAAATATTGCCCTTGCCAGATTCCCTTCAAACACCACATTTTCCAAATCACTTCTTCCCATATCAGCCCCATGAAAACTGAGGTAAATGATATGCAAAATATAATCACTTTCAAAAACACTGAACAAGGATTGATTTAATAGGGGAACAATATCAATTGTGCAGTTCTCAAGCACTGCAACAGAGGCTACTGATAGCAGTGGCTCATAATTAACATTCATAAAATAAACATTATTAAAAAAATCCACAAGAACATGTTATACAACCAAAATGGCCTCAAGAAGAACAAGAAGTGATTTATAAAGTAGAGAGAGTTTGCGGTTGCAAAGGGATGGGCTGGGGTAATATGCTATGTGCTAAAAATGTGCAGTAAAAATCAGTGCACAGTTTCATAGCCCACACTACAAATTTATTATTTATTAGGTACTTATATGCTGCTCTTTTCCCAAGACCATCAAGGCAGTGTTTTACATTCAGGTAATCTCAATATGGTAAACTAACAACATGTAAATTACTGCAGTGTTAAAAAAAAACCAACAACAGACTTGAAAATGTGTGCACAAAGCCATGCTAATATGAGCTCAGTTTCCTGCTCCTCAGCAATGATTGGTCCTTTGTCAGTGAAGGGACCAATCATTGCACAGATACAGTACATAAATGAGCAGTAAGCACTTCTATTGTGACATTTTAATATTCAGATCACCAGCTCCTCCTCCTCCTCCTCCTCCTCTGGGGTCGGGTTAGCTGCATATGGGGCCAATCTATACCAACTGTTTGAACTTAGCACGAAAGAAAATTCCAGAAAGTTGAGTGGCCGGCACAGCTGAAATTGCGAGGATGTCAAGAAAAGCAAACTGCATTGGCTGTCTGAATAAGAAGCTTAAAGTGTCTGCAATTTGTGTGACAATGCTTGTTTTCTAAGGCTCTGGAAAATCAGCTTGACAAAAGAGATCGGTTTGATATTATCTACCCAAGGCACAAGTTCTGAATTGTAATAAAAAAAAAAAAAAAAAGGCACAGATCTCATCTTTGTGAGATGTTACCAGATCAATAAGTAGATGGCGCCTTCCAAATCTATGTGAGTAGTTTAGAATGTCTGTCCAACTTAATTCCTAATCAAAGGTGGCAAAGTGTGCAGATCTCTATATCACATGGAAAAATGCTGAAAGGATTGCCGTGTTGATGGAGTTTGACAGTCTGAAACTGCACATTTCTTTAACTTGACATTGTTCATCTTTCTGAGCCCAGATTATTGCTTGCTCCCTCAGCAGCAAGTCTATTAACTCATTGTACGCTGGAACTTTAAGCCTTAGGCTCCTACAGAATCAGTCTGCATTAGCCAAGCAAGGCCATCTTAACAATTAGGCAAACTAGGCAGTTTGGGGGGGGAGGGAAGGTGAAGCATCTGCATTAAGACAAAATAATAGATCAGGCTTGTCCAAGTTTTCAGGATATCCCTAATGAATATACTTGAGAAAGATTTGAATGCCCACTACATCCATTGAATGCAGATCTCTGTCATGCATATTCATTAGGGATATCCTAAAACCTAGTCTGCTTACAACTCTAAATCATTGAACTTGGACAACCCTGCAGATCCTCATAGCTGCACAAACTCAAAGAATCATCAGTGTACAGTGGAACCTTGGTTTGTGAGCATAATTCATTCCAGAAGCATGCTCGTAAACCAATGTGCTCGTATATCAAAGCGAGTTTCCCCATAGAAAGTAAGGGAAACTCGGATGATTCATTCCACATCCCATAAAAACCCCCCCCGAGGGCCACTGGCGTACTTCCACCGTACCGCCGGGAACCACAGTTTTTGGTTCAACTTTTTCCCCTTTTCCTACGTGAGACACTGGTCCGTGTCACGTTTTCCTGTCTGCTCAGCCTTCCTTCTTGGGACCCCATGGACCTAGACAGGCTATACCTATCACAATATCTATCTATGCATTTTTATAGAATTATTCTGCAATAGGGTGATAGTGGGATAATTATGGTTGTTGAGTTTAGTTATGAAACTCTTGGGGGAAAGGGGGCTTAGCATTTAATTGAAGATGGGCACAAGGCTGATGATTTGTCTAAGGCAGTGGTTCCCAACCCTGTCCTGGGGGATCCCTAGCCTGTCGGGTTTTCAAGATATCCCTAATGAATAGGCATGAGAGAAATTTGCTTACCTCTCACTTCCATTATATTCAGATCTCCCTCATGCCTATTCATTAGGGATATCTTGAAAACCCAACTGGCTGGGGAGTCCCCCAGGACAGGGTTGGGAACCATTGGTCTAGGGCATCTAATACCCTGGCGCTGGCCCTGTAGTCAAGCTCCAGAGAGAGCTGATCCATGTGGCTCTTTGCTGAGGATTGTTGGGATAGTTGGACTAAGTTGGGGGAGCAAGTGAAAAATAAAAGAAAAAAATAATTGAGTGCTTGTACATGAAGGCACAAAGGGCCATATTCTATACACAGCGCTCTAATTGGGGACGTTCAGTCAAATTCTATGTGGAACTCAAAATTGAATAATGAGCTTACTTGGTGTGCTAATTGACCATGCCATTAAAGCTCATTAAAAATTAAAAAAAAAAACACAACAATTTATTAAGAGTTCTGCAAGGAACTTGGAGCAACACCTATGCATGCCCAAATGAGCCTACCCACAAAGTAAGCATAGTTAAAGGCAGAGAACAGGCATGGTAGGACTTAGGTGCCATTAGGCATCTGTGTTAGGTGCTGGCAAATTAAGGGCTCCTTTTACGAAGGTATGCTAGGGTTTTTAGCGTGCGGTAGCCGAAAATCTACCGCCTCCTAAAAAGGAGACGGTAGTGGCTAGCGCGCTTGGGAATTTAACACGCCCTATTGCTCTAGCGCACCTTTGTAAAAGAAGCCCTAAGTCAGGAAAACACTGGCCTAATACACTGGCGCCTAACATAAGGACGCCCTACCAATATCTAAGAACACTTAGGCCAAAATTCTGTACAGGATGCGCTGCCCAACAAATCAGGGGGTCATGTTTCTTAAAAAAAAAAAAAAATTGAAGGCACCATGCTAAGGCACCGGACCCATGCCTATGGAGGTGTAAAGGGATGCCTACAGATGCCTAAGGTCAGCGGAGGTGTGGTTTGCGCCGAAAGTGACCTTAGGCATCTGTAGACATCCCTATGTGCCTCCGAAGGTGCAAGACCGGCACCTTAGATGTAGACCTCTAAAATGCTGACCTACACTTAAGGTGCCTGTGTTATAAAAAACAGCTGCGATTCTACAAGCGGTGTCAGTGTGTACTTGACACTCAATCGGCGACCATTTCTTAGGTAGCCGACAATACCGACACCGTTTATAGAATCCGGGCCATAGGCACTACTAGGCTAATGTGACCTTTTTTTAAAATCAAAACGGGACATCTATTAATTTACAGTCCCGCCCTAGCCTCACCCCCAATCCCACCCTAGCCCCGCCCCAGCCTCACCCCAAATTTCTTCCATTCATTTTTCATGTACACACAATATATTATTAATTCATAATGGTAACCATAAAATTTAAAAAGAACACAAAGCACACTACATAGAGAAAGTGTTAATTATCATTTACGAGTTTTGGTTTTTTTTCAAAGATGTCAAGGCAGATGACTTTAAAATATGCAATGTCACCTCAGTAACTATAGAAAAATAGACAAATATAGTGCAAAATATAGACAGCAGATATAAATTCTCAAAACTGACACATTTTGATCACTAAATTGAAAATAAATCATTTTTCCTACCTTTGTTGTTTGGTGATTTCATGAGTCTCTGATTATCCTTCCTTCTGACTGTATTATATGTATATATATATATATATATACATATATATATACATATATATATTTCTTTCTCTCTTTCTCATCCAACATTTCTTTCACAATCCATCCCCATCCCCTTTGGGTCCAGGTCTCTTTCTCTTTTCCCTCTGTTACTCTCCCCAGATCCAGTGTCAGTTCTCCTTTTTCCATCTTTCTGTTCTTCCTCAGGGTTTCTCCCACTCTATGTGCACCTCACATAGTCCAACATCTGCCTCCTGTCTTTCCCCTTTGATCCAGGCCTTTCTCTCTCTAGTCTTTCTGCCTCTCTCTCTCCTTCCTATGTCCCCCCCTCACTGACTTCCAGCCTTTGTCCCACCTCTTCCCTGAAGCCAGCCAGTCTGCCTGCCTGCCTGCCTCCCTCCCTGCCGTGCCGAAGCCAGACTGCCGGTCTGTCTGCCTCTCTCCCTCCAGCGCAGAAGCCTGGCCTACCACCAATTCTTCTGCTCACAACACTTCCCCCAATCCAGTCCACCGCCAGTCGCCGCTGCTTCCTGCCCACTGCCGCAACTGCAGGAAAGGAAGATCCACTTGCTGGCCCAAAAGCCTTCTCCCTGATGCCAATTCTGACGTCAGAGAGGAAGTTCCGGGCCATCCGGGCAGTGATTGGCTGGCCCGGAACTTCCTCTCCGACATCAGAATTGATGTCGGGGAGAAGCTTGTGGGCCGGTGCCTGGACCTTCCTTTCCTGTAGTTACGGCGGTGAGCAGGGAAGCAGGGAGAGAGCCCATTCTCTGCGCTCGCCTGTCCCATTGTCCCCACACACAGATTCGGGATGCTGTCTCTGAAAACAGGACATTTTGGAATCCCGAAGCTGTGCGTGGGAACAACGGGACAGGGGATCTAAAAACGGCACGTATGGTCACATTATACTAGGTATGATTCTGTAAGCGGCACCTAGCAATTGATTGACAACCATGCTGAGGGATGCCTAGGAATTAGGCACCATTAACAGAATCAGGCCCATAGTTCCATAGTCCAATACTGGCTGGTTCTGATTGAGCTGGAAACCCAATAAGAACAGGAGGGATCCGCTGGGCACAAAACATAAATCATTCAAATGGTAAAAAGCAACACCTTTTCCAAACTACTCAGACAAAATAAATTAAAGAAATACTGTACAGTAAAACCTTGGATTGCCAGTAACTTGGTTCACAAAACATTTTATTAAATTTTAACTTGATATACAAGCAACGTCTTGCAATACAAGTACATACAGTATACACATGTCACATCATCACAACTGAGCTGATGATTCTTCTCTCTCTCTCTCTCTCTGACACTGCAGGATTGTAGTGACTGTTCTAAACAAGCAATGTCTTGCACTACGAGTACAAACAGTATTTTGCATTAAAGCTTTTGGGTTGTGGAGTTTCCATTATTTCTTATGAGGAAGTTCGCTTTGATATACGAGTGTTTTGGATTACAAGCATGCTTTCGGAACAAATTATGCTTGCAAATCAAGGTTTTACTGTATAGCTTCAAAACCTAACCAAGAGGCAGACGATCTGTATCTAGAAGGCAGTCCATAATTTAGCCATTCATTTACAATTACCAACAACTGAACATTCATCTGCCAAAGCAACTCACTGACAGAACTGGGGCAGCCTATGAAATGGTGAATACCTGTCCACAAGCAATAGGTTTGAGTGACAAGAGCTGTCATCCGCTCTCTTTGATGATATATTATTTCCATAATCCCATATGATCACTTGCCCAGATTCAAATTAGTATTTGAAATTACATAGTTTAGCCAGCTTCCAGAAGGGTGGCTGTATTAGTCTGTAGCAGCAAAGATGACAAAGACGCTTGTGGCATCATGAAGGCTAACCAATGTGTTGCGGTATCAGGTCTCAAGGACAAGACTTCACATCATCAGACAGATGGTGGACAACTTGTAACTCACGCTTGGTGAGCCACAATGTTTGTCAGGTTGATTAATTTCCTAATAAGTTTTAATCACCTCCAGGGCATGGTGATTCGGTTCTGGACAATACTTGTTCCAGCATTCAAGATGGATGCTACATAAAGGGCACGCATGTCAAGGGTTAATGTCTCAAAATATTGTGCAAGGGAATGGAGAAAATGACAAAGGGCCAAGTCTAAGATCCATGAAAATGTTTGCAGCGGGACACGATGAAGCCTTTGGAAAAGCAGAACATTCCAGGCAGCTTTAAATAGAAGCGTTGTCCATAATGTGTGATTTAACCGAGATGAATGTTATGACAGACCAAAACTGTTCAAAAGAAATGTGAACAAGTGAGGAGACGCTTCTGAGTCCCAATACCCTGTGATTTTATGCTGTCTTTGATCATCCAAAAAGTGGGACACAGAACTCCATATACCTTTTATATGCCAAACATAAATTCTTTAATATAACAAAAAAAGCAGGAATGTGCTTGGCAAAATTGATAAATACTCAGCAAGGCCTCAGATTTATCCTAGAGATTTGGGACAAACATAGGCCTCCTTTTATCAAGCCGCATTAGGGATTTTTAAATCGTTGACCACTGTGATTAAAGCTCCCACGCTCATAAAATTCCTATGAGCGTCAGAGCTTTTACCGCAATGACTGGCGATCAAAAACCCTAACACAGCTTGATAAAAGGAGGGATAATGTACAAATGCTGGTATTTAATAGGGCCTACTATGATTATTTTAAAAGTTTTTATGGTCTTAAACTTTTTAATTCAGGGAAGAAAAATTTTTAATCTTTACAAAAATCCATCAATGGCCTTCACACATCCTTAAATTTGTTAAAACTCCCTTTTTGAACAGCCAACGCCCTTTCCATTTTATATATATGACAAACAGAATTCCACCAGAAACAATAATCAAGACCATTCCAATTTTTTCAATTATAAGTGATCTGTTGAATGGCAATCCCAGTTAAAATTAACAATAATTTGTTATTATTAGATATTTGTTTCTTCACTCTCATTGCTACCCCAAATAAAACTGTATCATAAGATAATGCTACATGATTTTCTAACAGGGAGGGAGGGGGGGGGTATTTTTTGGATTATAATAAAAGAATATATTTTTCATAATTATATAAGGAAGGGGGATATTATTATATTTTATAAGGGCTATTTATAAGATGCCAAGTGTATTTGAAAGTGAAATTGATATTTGTATTTAAGATATGAAATGAATAAAGTATTTAAAACAAAAAAAAGTTTTTATGGTCCTGCTAGGCAAGACCAGATGATGCACCAGTTTTTTCAGGGCTTGCAACTTCCTACTTAACTGACAGCTCTTCAAAAATTAAATGAACCTCAAAGTAGATTTATTTGATTTATTTATTTGGTTTTATAGCCTATCCTCTCCAGGAGCTCAGAACGGGTTACATCGATACATGCACAATATTTGGGGGCACAGGGTTAAGAGTACATTCACATTCTGCTGAGGGGAAGAAGGGAAATATATTGGAGGCAGAGCATCAGAGTACTTTCACAATATACTGGGGAAGAGGAGAGAGGGTTACAGAGGTTCATTCACACTAGAATGGGGCTTTTAGGTTTACATTGTCACAAATTATAGTGTCATCTTTGGATGTACTGGAGGCATATAGGGATGAATTAAAAATGTCCTTGTTCGGTAGCATGGAATGTTGCTACTCCTTGATTGACCAACGTAAGAACAGATTACTGGGCTTTATGGACTATTGGTCTGACCCAGTAAGGCTATTCTTATGTTCTTATGACATACAGGGATGTTTTGGAGGCATTTGACAGATTATGTTCCAGTTGGGCATATAGAGATGCATTCACATTGTGTTGGGGGCATTTGGTTGAAGTAGTATGCCAAATGTTTGAGTTGAGGATTAATGGTGACAGTGGTATATTCACAGCTATACTGGAGACATGGGGCTGGTGGGACTTTGGGGTGTTTGGACGGTGTCCATAGTAAGCAATATCCCACCATTGCCAATGACAAGAGATCACCAAGGCTGAATGGCAATTAGCTCCTCATAAAACCCCAGGAGTGGATGGTCTTCCCATAGAATATTATAAAATTTTAGGACCTCAAGTGATACCCATATTATTATCAGTATTTGAGGATGCAAAAAACTGTGCAAAGCAGCAGTTTCCTTATAGCCTTAATGAAATGCTAATAGTGACTATTCCAAAGCCAGGTAGAGATTGCAATCTGTAACTTCATATAGACCAATATCATTATTGAACATGGATACAAAAATTTACACAACACTTTTAAGCAACCTGTTACAAACTATTCTTTCCCTTTTGATTTCTCCACATCAGGTGGGCTTTGTTCAAGGGAAAAGTGGGATGCCTAATATTGAAAATGTCATAACAGCAATATATGATACTAAACTGAGACAGATTGATATGGCATTAATTAGTCTAGATATCGAAAATGTGTTTGACAGTATTTATTGGCCTTACTAATGGACAGTCCTCTCTCGGTTTGATTTTCAGGGGGGATATTTTGTCTGAGACACAAACTTTATACAGTATGCCCAACCCCAAGCACAAATTCAATCAAATGGATGAGTTTCTGCTCCTTTTCCTACAGAAAAAGGAACAGGTCAAGGCTGTCTGTTATCAACCATACTATTTGTATGAGGGTAAATCAAAAATTAAAGGCAGTTGTTAAATTACACGATAACCATGGCAGAACTAGTGAAATGCAACATATGTATTTGTATATTGCCTGTGGCACAGTGCAGCACTCGACCTTTAGTCCTATGGCAGCCACGAAGACAGAAACATGTACACTCCATTGCATGATTGCACCATCGAAGAACAATGTGCAGTCGTGCCCTCCTCCAAGAAAATCATGTTAACCTTCTTTTGAGACATGAAGGAGCCTATTCTGGCGCCTTTCCAAGTGCACGGGCAAACAGTGAACAGTGAAAATTACTGTGCATTGCTGTGAAATGAACATAAACCTGCAATTTCCAGCAAAAGAAGAATGTTGTCCAAAACAGTCTCGCTGCACCGTAACAATGCACGCCCTCATACAGCAACAGTGACAGAAGAGACAGTGCAACAGATTGAGTTCGAACATCTTCCACATCCTCCTTACAACCCGGACCTAGCGCCTAGTGATTATCACATCTTCGGTCCACTGAGGGAGACGCTGCGAGGTCACAAATTCATCTCTGATGATGAAGTAAAGGAAGTGGAGCTCACCAGGGTTTGGGAGAAGCCAAAAAACGTCTTCTCTACATGAATGCCGAAGCTAGTTGAACGATACAACAAATGTGTCGTCTTGCTTGGGGACTATGTGGAAAAAATGGTACGTTCAGATGCTGACAGTTACCTCTATTGAAGCCGTTAAATGCATTTTGCCTTTACTTTTTGATTGACCCTCCTACTACGCATGGAGCCCTTGGCTCCAAAACTATGACAAGATGATAGAATTTTAGGCATCCAGATTGGAATCTGCAAACGTAAAACTAGTTTTATATATTTCTCACTACTCCCTCAAGCACTCTTCCCATGGCGTTGCAACATATAAATCTTTTTCACACATTTGAGGCTAGATTCAGTAAACAGTAGGGTTACCAGACGTCATGATTTCCCAGGACATGTCCTCCTTGTGAGGGCATGTCCGGAGGTCCGGATGGCTTTTCAAAACCCGGCACTTTGTCCAGGTTTAGAAAAGAAATCGCGTCAGGAGGGGGCATCCGCCCATGCGCGGATGCAATGTGGCGACATCACGCGCACATGCATGTGATGTAATCGCATTACATCCGTGCATGTACGGATGCCTTCCTGCCTGATGAACAGGCAGTGGGGGCAGGGCTGGGGGTGGAGCTTGGAGCAGAGCTAGGGCGTAATGGGGTAGGGATGGGTGGAATTGGGAAGGCCTAGGGGAAGGGTCTAGGGAGTCTGGATTTTACTGACATAAAATGTGGTAACCCTAGTAAACAGTGCTCAAAAAATCATGCCAAAAAGTTGGCAATCAACGCTGGAGTTTACCACCTGTCTTCTGACCCTCAGGAATGGTGTTTGGATCATACAAGACAAGAAGGTAGTTGAATTCCCCACGTGATTGATAGTAGAGAATGACATGGTGACAAAATTCATCACCGTTCCCGTCCTCGCGGATAACCGCGGTAAACCATCTTCATGTCATTCTTTAAGGAGAGAGGGAAGAATCAGAGTATGAATCGCCACAACCACTGATCCACAAGCTTTGCTTTGAAGAATGCTGGTGTAGAAGGACTGAGGTTGAAATAGACACTACAGAATGACAGTCTCTGGTATCCAGAGCAGATATTGTGATGTCATAATGCCTCATTCCACCAGTGCCTAAGAACCAATCACATCAATGATGTCACAATGGCTTCATTATCCTTGGCTCACATAAGAATCAGAGTATGAATGGCCACAACCACTGACCCGCAAGCTTTGCTTTGAAGAATGCTGGTGTAGAAGGACCGAGGTTGAAATAGACACTAGAAAATGACATGGGATTATTTCCCGCGGTTATCCGCGGGAACGGGAATGGTGATGAATTTTGTCACGTGTCATTCTCTAATTGGTAGCA
Source organism: Geotrypetes seraphini (assembly GCF_902459505.1). NCBI lineage: Eukaryota > Metazoa > Chordata > Amphibia > Gymnophiona > Dermophiidae > Geotrypetes > Geotrypetes seraphini. The sequence continues at coordinate 141,398,934 of NC_047091.1, read as the reverse complement.
CAGGATTCTGACACCGTGCCCCCTCCCCCATCAATGGCAAGAATATGGACAGCAGACTTCCATGCGGCTTAGAGGGAATGTTGGTGATTTAGCAGTCTGAAGTAATTTTGCTAACCCCCAAAACGCAGAGGATCTTCATGCCATCTCCATAACCAAGTCATCTCCATAACCAAGTCATGTTTGATCACACTGCAGATGATTTTATTCCTTATTTAACACTACAAAATGCAGGCTGTCAACACCTCTCTTGCTAGGCATTTTGATTAGAGTTTTTGCAGCTGCTGCCCTCACACTGAATTGTGGAAATTGTGGTTGAGAGATACAAGTCTTTCAGCTGTGTAATCATTAATTAATGGGGCTCTATGAAGGCAATGCTAAACAACGCTTATTCTAAATTGTTTAGACTGGATAAACCAACAATCCCTCAAATAATTGCTATGTTTATTACAGAATTAAAATTTAAGAAAAGCACTGGGAAGAGAGACATGGATGGCATCCTAGATTAGTTTTCCCAGACGGCTTTTCAAAACCTGGCACTTTGTCCGGGTTTTGAAAAGCTACGTTGGGTAGTGAGGAAATCCGCTCATGCGCGGATGCTACGTGATGACATCACATGCACGTACACATGCGCGTGACGTCATCATATAGCGTCCACGCATGGGCGAACTTCCTCCCTGCCCGATAAGGCAGGCAGCGGGGGCGGGGCTAGGGCAGGCTTGGGGGCAGGGATGGGGGCGGAGCTAGGGATCCGGATTTTCTGAAAGAAAAATCGGGCAACCCTACTTTAATGGAATCTGTTTTGTAAAAATTTTGAGGGTAAGTTTCAAAGTGATTGTCAGGGGTAAAGGGCTAGATTCTATAAATGGTGCTGAAAATTCAGTGCACTCTTCTCTTCTGGAGTGGAGGAGGGGCCTAGTGGCTAGAGCTGCTACCTCAGCACCCTGAGGTTGCGGGTTCAATCGCAGAACTTCTCCTTGAGACCATAGGCGAGTCACTTAAACCTCCATTGCCCCAGGTACCACAGTTAGATTGTGAGCCTGCCAGGACACCCCCCCCCCCCCCCCCCCGCCCTTTTACTAAGCCATGGTAAAGGTTTCTACCTCGGCCCAGTGTCGGAACATTTAGTGCCCTGGGCTATATACTTAGTCCAGTGATTTTCCACTTTTTTCGTTCCGTCGGAAAAATGCAGAATGAAAAAAGTGGAAAATTGCCCTCGATGGAGATTGCCCCAACTTTGTCGGTTGGGCTGAGAACTTTGCAGTGGCCCCTCATACATGTGTATCAGTGGTTAGAAAAGTTCTGCTGCCCAGCACACGAACTTCCTTTCTCTAGGCAGAGAAGGAATTCTAATTAATATTAGGCTCTTGTAGTGAAAGTCTTTAGCTTAGCCCCCTTTTACAAAACCATAGCACGGTTTATAGCTCTAGCTCTGGTGGAAACAGCTCTGACGCTCATAGAATTCCTATGAGCATTGGAGCTGTTACCGCCGCAGCCGGCACTAAAAACATCGCTACAGTTTTGTAAAAGGGGGGGGGGGGGATAATTAGCTGTTCTAATTTGTTACCTCAGTTAAAGGTTATTCAGTCAAAAAGTGTGCCTTTGGAGTATTCTGGAGGTGGAGAGCTAAAGAAATGAGGCCTTTCCCTCTCTCTCTCTCCAGTCCTCCTCCCAAACTCTTCTGCTGTGCTGTAATAAAGCATTACCTCTCAGGGATTCACAAACAATTAAGCACAATCAGGAAGCCTTTCCTGCTGGCGCAACACTTTCTGCTAATGAAGAAGCTGGGGCCAGGCTCTTCAGCAGTCCTTGCAGCTGAACTCCACTTCATTTCCGAGCACTTGATGAGGTCAGAAATTGGTTCTATATAGATGGCTGTGCATTAACAGAGTTTGGATTTAATCTGCACATCAAATAGTGCATAAAACAATCGCACTGGGAATAAAGGGAACAATCCTTGCTTCATTCAAACAGTTTCAGACTTTCATTTAAAATTAAAGAGCCATTAATACAAGAGTGAGGTGAAAATTTCCCATTAGACTCTCGAGGTATTTGCAAAATAGATGTAATTCTCCCATTATAATATGCATTGCTTTTTGATTTTCATAATTAGTAAGAGTGTACTCCACTTTAGGAAACTGTTGTAAAGGCAGCTAAGAAATTGATTAATTAAAGTAAGTGTGTTGTAAGATTGAGTTTGCCAATTTAATGATATCCATGCTCAGTGGGGTAGCAAGAGTGGGAAGTACCTGGGGTGGTAGCGCCTCTCCCCCACGCCCTTCTTTCTGCCCCCTGTTCCTTTCACACACCCCCACTCCTTCTCCCCCCACTCGCACCCCCTGCTCCTTCCCGCCCACCACACCACACCCGTGCCCTCCCTTCCCCATACCTCTTTAAATGTACGCCAGTGTGAGCAGGTTATTTGACCTCCTGTTCGTGCTGGCATTGGCTTTCCCTCTGACCAGGAAGTGACTTCAGAGGGAAGCCAGGTTGGCGCAAGGAGCAGGCCGGAGAAGTTGCTTGTGCTGGCAAAGATTTAAACATGTACGGGGCGTGGGGGGGGAGGGGAGAAGGGTGTGAGCATGGTATTGGGGGGGGGGGCGGAGAGCTGCCAGTGCCCCCATGAAGACGGGGTCCAGGGCGGTCTGCTCTGCTCTCTTCTTACTATGTCACTGGCTTCCAATTTTTTCCAGGGTTTACTTTAAATGTGCCTGTTTAACATTTAAGATCTTGTTTGGCATCTGACCTTTATTAATCCCTTTGTCATGGAATTCAAACAGACTTGGTATAACCAGAACCATACATAAACTTAAACTTTCCTTCCCTTCACTGAAAAACATCACCCCCTAAGGGCAAACTGGGGAAATCTTTATTTTTCAAAATAACTGATCTGTGGAATAATATTCCCTTAGGTTTGCGAGGCCTGGGTTCTCTTCAAGTATTTCACAAATATCTGAAAACCTGGTTATTTTCAAAACTGTAAATCCTGTTCTTTCCGCTCCTATTTTTATTATTATTAATCTTACTGTAAACTGAATCGAGCTCTATCTGTATAGAGAAGACATGGTCTATAAACTTAAGTTTTAGTTTAGTTTAGTCCATGTTACTCAACTGTCTCTCAAAACAAGCTGATTGGTTAATCATTTTCTGTTACTCTATAGACAGGGCAGGATTAATTCTTCAGTGGGTCCTAGGCACCAAAGCATACTGGGCCCCCTGGACAGCTCCAGAAGTCCAAGTAGCGGCTTCTTCTTCCTTCTTCATTATTCAGTGCAGCCAAATTTTCAGTCTTCAAAAGGCCATGGGCAACGGTTCCTACACGCTGCCCACAGCTGACCCAGAAGCCTTTCCTCTACTGCAAAATACCAGCATCAGAGGAATGGCTTCCGGGTCAGCTGCGTGCAGTGTGTAGGGACCGCTGCCCATGACCTTTTGAAGACTGCGAGTTCATCTGTGCTGAATAATGAACAAGGCAGAAGGTTGCAATACTTGGACGCCTGTAGCCAGACATAGAGGCTAGTGCGTCTTAGCACACACTAAATACTAACACGTCCATTATATCCTATGGATGCATTAGCATTTATCGTGTGCTAATTTTTAACGCGTGCTAAGATGCACTAGGGCGCCTTAGTAAAAGGACCCCTAAGTTAGGTATGTACTGGTGCCTAAGTCAAACCACACCTATAACCATGCCCTTGACCACGCCCACTTTCGGTAGGCACCTTGGAGTAGATGCCTACCTCAAAGTGGTAGACGCCAACCATTGGTATAGTAAGGGTCTACCCCGGGTGCCATCTTGGTGGGGGTACCCCCTCTCTGCTCCTTCCCCGCCGCCCCCACAACCACACACATGTACCCCTTCCCTTTCCTCTTACTTTTTTTAATGTTTGTGGCGCGAGCAGCAACCCCAAGCTGCTGCTCATGCCAGAGTCAGCTCTCTCGCTGATGTCACTTCCTGGCATGAACGGCAAGAGGTACGGGAGAAAGGAAGCAGCGTGTGTGCATGACAGGAGAGGGCAGGGAAAGAGCAGAAGGGGTGGTGAGGCGGAGAAGAGGGCAGGAGAGGGGCACCACCACCCCGGGCACCTCACATCCTCACCATGCCACTGGTGCCAACCAGCTAATACATTTCTTAAAAAATTGTGTTTAATGGTGCTTTCAATTAATGTGTCGATTGAGCTAAAATTAACCCCCTCTTTTACTAAGGTGTGCTATGCTTTTTAGCGCACGCTAAACATGCACTAAATGCTAACACTTGCATGTTATCCTATGGATGCGTTAGCGATTAGCGTCCACGTTGATTTAGCGTGCGCTAAATCAGGGCCGCCATCAGAAATTTCTGGGCCCCTTACTGAGCAATCCTATTGGGCCCCCCACGCACCCCTTACCCCCCCTTCGACCCCCCCTTCTTCCATGGGCCAAATACACACATACTTTTCTCTGTCGCCGCACTCTTTGACCAAAAGATTTGTAAGCCTGCAACCACGTCAAGGTAGACTCTTTCAGCAGGGCCCTAACCTAACCTAAACTAATCTATACCTATCTATTCTAAACTAACATATGTCTAATACTGAACTAATAACAAACTAACAAACATCTGCATAATAAATAACTAATAAATAATAGTGCTAGTAGCTATAATTCACTTTTGAATGTAAAATCTCAGTTAAGGATTTCTTTTGACCTTTGTAGGCCAGAAGTAGATCACAATTGCACAATATTTTTTGTAACAAGTATTAAATGTGTTTTTATAAATACCGTAAGCTTAATAAATATATCAGAAAAAACTACACATCTGAGCGCATATCTGAACATACACATCTGTATGATCCCATCCTCCTCTGCTTGCCTATAGCTGCATCATGCATGTTAAAAATGTACGATATGTTGATATGTGCACCTTCCTTCCTTCCCATCCATCCTCCTCAGCCTGTCCTTACACATCCACAGCTGCATGTTAATGATGATGTATATGTTATGATGATAAATAAGTGCATATGAGCCCATCATTAACATGCAGCTATGGATGAATATAAAAAAGAAACAATATTCTGTACAATTGTCAATTTATAAATCAGCGTCTTCTCCCCATTCTCTCTTCCCCATTTCCCTTCAGCGTCCTCAGCCCACTCTCTCTCCACTTTCCTTCAGCACACGCACATAAAAACAAGCAAGTAATTTATATCATTTTCATTCTATTCATTCATAGAAATTAAAGTCTACATAAGAACATAAGAAGTTGCCTCCGCTGAGGCAGACCATAGGTCCATCCTGCTCAGCGGTCCGCACCCGCGGCGGCCCATCAGGCCCATTGCCTGAGCAATGGTCTATACCTATCTATACCCCCCAATCCCTTTTTCTTCTAGGAATCTATCCAAACCTTCTAAATAATGCCAGTCACATAACAAAATATGATTTTACAAAAATAATTCCCTGCACAGTCAAGCCTTCAAGGATTACTAGATGTCTTTCAGCAGTTCCCCTCCCTCCCTCCCCCTTACCTTTGTGGCCAAGTCAAAATGATCTACCAACAATAAAATTTTAAAAACACAAAGCACGCTGTACGCAGAGAAAATGTTAATTATCATTTATATCCCGCGGGTTTTCAAAGAGGTCAAGGCAGATGACTTTATGCAATGTCACCTCAGTAACAACTATACAAAAATAGACAAATATTCCCCTCCCTTTTTACTAAAACGCGATAGCGGTTTTTAGCGCAGGGAGCTGCGCTGAATGCCCCACGCTGCTCTCAACGCTCATAGGCTCCCTGCACTAAAAAACGCTATTGCGGTTTAGTAAAAGGGAGCCATAGTGCAAAATATAGACAGCATATATAAATTCTCAAAGCAGACACATTTTGATCACTAAATTGAAAATAAAACCATTTTTCCTACCTTTGGTAATTTCATCAGTCTCTGGTTGCACTTTATTCTTCTGACTGTGCAGCCAATATTTCTTCCCTTCTTTCAGCCTCCTGTATGCTTCCACTCCTCCAGACCTCATTCCCTCCCCAAACTTTTTCTTTGTTTCACCCTGCCCCTTCTTTCTTTTTCTCTCTCTCCATACCCCCTTTCTTTCTGTATGTCTGTTTTTCTCTCTCTCACCCTGCCCCCTTCTTTCTCTCTCCACACCCTCTTTCGTTCTGTATGTCTGTCTTTCTCTCTCTCTCTTTCCGTGCCCCATTTTTCTTTGTTTCACCCTGCCCCCTTTCTTTCTTTCTGGCTTCCTGTCCCCCCTTTCTTTCTTTCTCCCTGCCCTCCCCTATGCCACCACCATTGGGAAAATGCTGCCACCGCCACTGGGGAATAGGCTGCCACTGCTGCCATCGGGAATAGGCCAGCGCCGAGTTCGCCCTGCTTCTCTTCCCCGCGGGGCCGACCAACTCTCGCCACCCGACGTCAATTCTAACATCGGAGAGGACGTTCTAGGCCAGCCAGGCAGCGATTGGCTGGCCCAGAACGTCCTCTCCGATGTCAGAATTGACGCGAGTGGCGAGAGTTGGCCGGCCCCACAGGGAAAAGCAGGGAGAACTTGGCGCCGGCCTGTTCCCGATGGCGGCGGTGGCACTCAAGTGACCTAGGGAGAACACTGGAGGGTAGCCAGCTGTGCACCCCCTTGGGAAGTAAACCAGGGGCGGGGTGGACCGCCCCCCCCCACCCTAGTATGCCACTATCTGTACCTCCCTCCCTATGACCAAAAATTCTCCTTTCTTCTATTCCCCTGTGTACACAACCATCTCTTTCCCTCCCTTCCTCTCTCCCAAGTTCATGCCTTCTGTGTCCAAAAATGCATTCCCTCCTCCACCTCAGCATCTCTTTCCCTCCCTTCTTCTCTCCCAAGTCCATGCCTTCTGTGTCCAAAAACCCATTCCCTCCCCACCTCAGCATCTCTTTCCCTCCCTTCCTCTCTCCCAAGTCCATGCCTTCTGTGTCCAAAAACTCATTCTCTCCCCCACCTCAGCATCTCTTTCCCTCCCTTCTTCTCTCCTAAGTCCATGCCTTCTGTGTCCAAAAACCCATTCTATCCCCCACCTCAGCATCTCTTTCCCTCCCTTCCTCTCTCCCAAGTTCATGCCTTGTGTCCAAAACGCACTCCCTCCCCCCTTTTGTGTTCAGCGTTTGCCTCCCAGCCCATCTTTGCAACTTTCTCAGCAAAACGAAGCTCAAGCCGCGAGGCTTGTCTTGTTTCCTGCCTGCCCTGCCGCGCACAAATAGCCGACCGGAAGTATTCTCCGACGTCAGCGCTGACGTCGGAGGGCAGGCTTTGCTTAAGCCCTCCCTCCGACGTCAGCGCTGACATCGGAGAACACTTGCGATCGGCTATTTGTGAGCGGCAGGGCAGGCAGGAACAGAAGACGAGCCTCGCGGCTCGAGATGTATTGAATTCCGCGGGTCCCCCGTCCAGCTCTCTCCTGTCCACGTGGGGCGGACCGCCCCTCCCCCTAGACTGTGGCCTAGGATCCTGGGGGAGCCCGGGCCCCCTGTCAGCTCCGGGCCCCTGAATGCAGGACTGGTGGTACTGCCCTGATGGCGGCCCTGCGCTAAATCTGTGCTAAAACGCGTTAGCACCTTTGAAAAAGGGCCTGTTAGTTCCCTAGATCGGCTAGGTGCGCAGATCTAAGCACCTAAATTTAGATGCCATTTATAGAATCTCGGCCTAAGGGCTCAAGTGTTAACCACCCACTAATCGGTTATCGTGCAGCACTGTTGCTGCACTAACCAGTTAATGCAGAGCATGCCCACTCTCCGCCACCAGACTCTTCTCCAGCACTAAAAATCAGTTTTAGGTTTTAGCATGTGTGTAGCATATGCTGATCCCAAAATTACTGTGGGATGCCTGAGCGTACCCCAAGGTACAGCATTTCCAGCTATGGTAAGAACATGCTAGCGCATTCCCAGCTTAGTATTGTAAACCACTTTAATGCTTAATATGTAAGATGGTGCAACAAATGAGAAATCAAATTAAAAATGAAATCAGATGTTAAACTTAAAAACAACATCAGGAAATACTTGTTCACAGAAAGAAACATAGAAACATGATGGCAGATAAAGGCCAAATGGCCCATCCAGTCTGCCCATCTGCAGCATTTACTATCTCCCCCTCTTCCCTATTGGTTAAGGCTCTTAACACTTGCATTGTGAGGTCATAGAGCTTTATGGTTAAAGAAACATGATGGCAGATACAGGCCAAATGGCCCATCTAGTCTGCCCATCCGCAGTAACCATTATCTATTTCTCTCTCCGAGAGATCCCACGTGCCTATCCCAGGCCCTTTTGAATTCAGACACAGTCTCTGTCTCCATCACCTCTTACGGGAGACTGTTCGACGCATCTACCACCCTTTCTGTAAAAAAGTATTTCCTTAGATTACTCCGGAGCTTATCACCTCTTAACTTCATCCTATAGAAACATAGAAATGGTGGATGCTTGAACAACATGCATCGAGTAACAAAAGAACTGTGAGGATTACTGTACCTGAGAGGACATCCCGTGACAGGGATAGAGGATGGCTTTGTCATCGTCTTCTGAGCCTTGATCTAGGCAGTAGCCACTAGCTTTGCTGTTACGTACCTAATTGCAAACAAAAGCCAATTGCTTTAAGTTGCCTTAGAAGGTGTCTTTTGCCAAATGTATGGCCGGCTCTTTCAGATTATCTCACTGCAGGCCCTGCCATTTCAGAGGGGCTGCCAGATGGTCTTTATATTTGCAAGAGAAGGTGACTTGCAATAAATAAGATAATGCTGCTGATTTCAGTGTCCTAAAAGTTCCAAGAGGACAGGTCTCTTTTCGGCTCAAGGGGTATCTTTAACATGAGAAAATCCTCATACTTTTATATATATACTAGTGTTTAAGCCCGTTACATTAATGGGTGCTAGAATATAGCAGCATTTCCCACCCTTCCCTGTGCAACAGCAGCATTTCCTGGCCTTCCCTGTGCAGAAGCAGCATTTCCCCCCCCCACACACACACTTCCCTGTGCAGAAGCAGCATTTCCCACCCTTCCCTGTGCAACAGCAGCATTTCCTGGCCTTCCCTGTCCAGAAACAGCATTTCCCCCCCCACACACACACTTCCCTGTGCAGAAGCAGCATTTCCCGCCGCCCCCTTCCCATGTGAGAAAAGCGCTGAACCATGCTACCGCTGTCTTCAGCGTCTTCTATCCACTGCGGCCAACCCTAGCGGAAAGAGGAAGTAGTCAGAGAGGTCGGGCCACAGTGGACAGAAGAGGGCAAAGCCAGCGGTAGCGCGGTGCAGCGCTTTTCTCAATTTAAACGCAGGTGAGCCGGCGAGAAGGAGGAGGCTTTGGCGGTGGTGGCTTTGGCGGTGAGTAAGGGCGGGAGGGGGGAGTCGCCGGCTGTGCTTTCCTGATCTGGCCGCCGCATATGCACTCTGACCACGGATCTACGGATCACAGATCAGGGATCACAGATCATGCAGGTCTGAGTGCGCATGCGTGGCTAGCATTTTATTATATAGGATATATATATATTTTATTTATTAAGATTTATTTACCGCCTTTTTGAAGGAGTTCATTCAAGGCAGTGTACAGCAACAATAAGTCATAGGTTTGCAATAGACAATTACAGCAGTAAACAAATATTCAGATTACAATACGTGTGGCATAGTATGTTACATTACAATGTCAACACAATGCATGATAAAACATTTTAATAGACAGCATAGGGTTAAGCAGAGAAGGGGTATATAGATAGAAGATATAGAGTAAAAACATAAGGGACTAATTTGAAGAAAGTTGTACAGTGGTGCCTCACACAACGAACTTAATTGGTTCCAGGAGCAAGTTTGTTATGTGAAACGTTCGTTATGTGAAACGCGTTTTCCCATAGGAATACATGTAAAAAAAAATAATTCGTTCTGCAGCATAAAATATGCTAAGATGACATAAAAAAGATAAATTTTTTGTTATTATTTTTATTTAGATACATCTAAAAACATACATCTCCCTGTCCTTTTACTTCCACTATCTTCCTATCCCATCTCTATTCCCTTTTGTCCCTCTCCCCATGATCAATCATCTCACCACCTCTCTCTGCCCTCACCCTCAGGGTTCAAGATTGCTTCCACTCTTTTTCCTGTTGTTCTCTCTGCCTGTCACCCTATGATTTAGCATCCCTTCTGCCCTTGTCCAATATTTCCCCTTCTCTCCCTCCCTCTCATCCCCTGCTCCAACATGTGCTTTCAGGGGCCTTCTCCCCCCTTAAGCGTCTTTTCTTCTCCACTCCACCTTTCCTCCCTCCCTGCCTCCACCTTTGTGGCGCTTTTGCACCCGACCGACAACAGAACAGGCCCGGTCGGACAAATCTCCCTGTCCTGTAGCCGCGAATCTAAATTATCTTCTTACAGCAGCTGGATTATTGAAGCTGCTGTAAGAGGTAATTTAGATTCGCGGCTACAGGGCAGGGAGGTTTGTCGGCCGGGCCTGTTGTCGGTCGATCGGGGGACCTGACCAGCTGTGCACATTCTTCGAGGCGGACCGCCCCCTCCCCCCCTCTTTCGTTCGCCATTGCCTTCTTCCTACTCGTAGACACTTCTCAATTCTTATAAAGCAAAAAAGTATTTGGCTATTAGTACTTAGCTTTTATCCGGGGCCCAGGGCAACTGATGATTAAACGCTCAACGGAGCGTCTCCGTTTCGCTCTAACTGTAGGTTCCTCGAGAGATGAAGTCTTCCTGATGTCAGCGCTGACGTCGGAGGAAGGGAGGGCTTTGCTTAAGCCCTCCCTCCGACGTCAGCGCTGACATCGGGAAGATTTCCGTTCGGCTGTGTGCTGCGACAGGGCAGGTAAGGAGAAGGAACCCCGGAAGGATGCAGCTCGGGCGACTTCGTTGGTGTGAAACGAAGTCCGTTGTACGAAATCACGACATAAAGTTCGTTGTGCGCAGCGTTCGCTGTGCGAGGCGTCCGTTATGCGAGGCCACCACTGTACATGGTTTCTTAGTCTTTTTATAATTAGTGAATTCAATTTGAAATGGCTTGACCACTAAATTTAACAATTTTAAAAGGACCATTTGCCATTCTTGTCGGCACTGTTGAAAATGAATGCCTAAAAGTACATTATGGTGTCATCAGCTTGCAGCAGTTTGCTCTGTTATGACATCATAAGTATTAGACTTTGAGGACATGAAATGATGAAAGAGGTGTTTGTTCCCCCCCCACACACACCCCTTTACTCTTGTACTGCACAAGCAATCAGAAACTTTTTATAGCCGTGTTACCCTATAAATCAGTGGTCTCAAACTTGCGTGTCCGGGGGCCACATGCAGCCCGCTAGATACTATTTTGAGGCCCTCGGTATGGCTTATCAATAATCACAAAAGTAAAATAAAACAGTTTCTTGATCATATGTCTCATTAGCTATAAATGACAATATTATTAAAACTTAACCAAAAGGACAGATTTATAAACCATAAAGAGTTTTACCTTATGCAAAATTGTCATTTCTTTAATAAGAAATCACCTATTTTTTTCTGAGGCCCTTCAAGTACCTACAATTCCAAGATGTGGCCCTGCAAAGGGTTTGAGTTTGAGACCACTGCTATAAATTGATCATTTTTTCTATCTTTCTTTTATGTTTCCTCCATGCATAAATTAGGTGATGCAGGTGTACGTTCAGGAGCATCCTGAGCTGGAATCATGCCCTGTGCAACATACAGTCAAGCGGGATGGTCCTGCAGATGGAGATAAGAGCCCCAGCTTCAAAGAAATCAGTCTAGGCAGGTCTGCTTCCATATTGATTTAAAGTCTGATGTACACCATCCATCCCCTGATAGACATTGCTTATGCAACTTAAATAAAAGTGTCAATACTTGTAAGTTGAAGTTAACAAGGTCCCTTGAGTCTTATCCCCATACTTTCCTGGGTACTATGTATATACATGAATATACAGTAGCAGACCACATTCACTTTCATTTGACCTAGATTAAAGCCCCTATCCAACTCACAAGAGGGCAGTCTTATTATTTAAGAAATGTGCATGAAATATTATCAGTCTTACAACCTTGATTTTACAAGCATTCTAGTATAAAAGTACTTCATGCAAATGGCTATCAAACTGACCATGCCTTGGTCGAGTGACAAGAAAAGTACATGGAGCAATGCCATACCTCTCCGTAAGTGATGGTATTATTGTAAACTCTCATTTCTGGGTAGACGTTTTCCAGATACCACTTAAAGCTGCGGCACTGCAGACGTTCCCTTAATGCTATCCTTTCAGAGACATCACCAAAGTCTACTCCTGGGTTCTGGAAAACAGAGAAAGAAAGAGAGATTGAAAATTCCAGTCCACTGATATTTTATAAGAACATAAGAGTTGCAATACTGGGACAGACTGAAGGTCAATCAAGCCCAGCATCCTATTTCCTACGGTGGCCAACCTAAGTCCCAAAGAGCAGCAACATTCCAGAGCTGAGATTGTGATGTCATAATGCCTCATTCCACCAATGTCTAAGAAGCAGCCTCCTCAGTGATTTCACAATGGCTTGATTTTCCTACACTTGGCTCACATAAGAACATACAAATTGTCATACTGGGACAGACTGAAGGTCCATCAAGTCAAGTATTCTCTTTCCAACCATGGCCAACCCAGGTCACAAGTACCTGGCAAGATCCCAAGGAGAAAAACAGATTTTATGCTGCTTATCCTAGGAATAAGCAATAGATTTCCCCAAGCTATCTTGTTAGGGGCCATTGACTTGTGTTCGAATCCTAGTGACTTGATGATGATCATCAAGTTTTCGTGGCAGAATACAGAAGTAGATTGCTGGGCCTTTCTTCTGCGCAGTATAAATTTGATGTTGTCGCATCAAACTCGATCTTCCACCTCCAACACTGCCCATCTGCTGCTGCCCAGTCTGACATTTCTGCTGAAACCTGCCCACCTTGGGAGCTCTGCTGGTGGTGAAACTACCGACGGCAAAGCTTTCAGCTTCTCAGATGTGTGCAAGCCCCAATGGCATGACAATCCCATGTACCATGACTGGTACCAAGCCATCTTAATAATTGCTTATGGACTTCTCTTTTTAGGAAATTATCCAAACTTTTTTTTTATACCCTGCTACGCTAACTGCTTTCACCACATTCTCTGGCAACAAATTCCAGAGTTTAATTACAGTATATGTTGAGTAAAGAAATATTTTCTCCAGTTTGTTTTAAATCTGCTACTTAGTAGCTTCATTACACGTCCCCTAGTCCTAGTATTTTTGGAAAGAGTCAACAAGCTCCACTCCACCATGAATTCCTTATCTTCAGTGTTTTCATTTTAGCACATTGCTAACTTCAGGACAATGTTCTCTTTGGGAATCATAAAGAAATTCACTTGGCCAATCCTGGCTTATGAGTGAGACTTTATTCCTGCCAGAATATGAGTATGTGCAGGCCAAACCCCTTTAAAGATACTCCCCTCATAAGATCATAGCATCCTTCTTATAGCATGAAAAACTTCTCTATGTTATGCCATCACATCATAGAACCACTAGAATTTTCTCTTTTCTGCAGTGAATAAGTCTAGTTGCCATATCGATTATATGATGTTAAATCTCAAAAGTAAATGACATCACTTTTCCATATAATCACCCTGTTTCCTGCCTGACTAGTCACATGGTATTCTATGATAAATCCTCTTACCACTTCTCCCATCCCAACCATTTCCCATGAAAATATGAAAGTGAGAGACCTTTTTGAAAAACCCATGTATAAAATAATTATACTTTGCTGCTAGAGTTTCATTTCATTGGGCCAACAAAAGAGACTTATTCAAAGGTGATTGTATGTCCCTTCCAGAAAAATTATTTCATGTTATGTCGTCCTAAAAACTCATATGACTGTTTATCTTTGGGCAGTTCTAATGTTGACTAAATAAGAAAGGGATCACAACCTGCAGAGTCTCACACTAGCAAAATTTCTGCAGAGCCGTATGCAAGTGAGAAAATGCTCAAAGGATGTTTCAGTTCTTATATTCTCAAAAGCTTGATTTACTCTCTAGAAACAAAGGGCTGCCTAGTTTTTCATCAGTGTTAATAGCCTCAGGAGAGGAGGAAGGTCCAGACATCAACGCAATAACAACTCCTAGTGGTTGGATTTGGTCCTCTGCTTCAGAGCCCCCTTTATAAGTCCTATCACTTAAAAGACTGAACAAAAATAAGTTGAGAGGGGAATATAAAACAGGGTAGAAAATCCCTATAGAGTTGTAAATGAAGACTCAAGATGTCAGATTCCACTCCTGGTTCTGATTGCGTTGGAAGTCCAAAGGAGCAGAAAGAAACTGCCTGGGTAAAAAACAAGTGTGCAACTTTTCACTGGCAGTGGCAAATGCCGTCATTTAAAGGCATTTAACTAATGGCGAGCTTAAATTAAGAGAGGAAGTTATGGCCGCCATTCTCCTTAGATGCTGTGGTCTGTTGGAATGGCTTAAAGTAATCTAGGTAAGAAGAGTGGGCAGTTTTGGGATTTTTAAAGCATTATTTCTAAATAACAAATATTTATGCATTTAAGAAATGAAATAGGGGTTAATGGGTTGATTGGAGACTGAGAGTGTTTTCTCTTTTCTGCTGTAGGGAATAGTAGCCTTGAAAAAACCTACGTAAAGTTCAATGGGTGAAACATGTTGGTGTAAATATCCCAGTGAGACAGCGAGACCATACAGTTAAGTACTTTCAGTACATAAATATTAAGTAAATGAAAGTAAATAATTAAAAAAGTAATATAAATAGATCCAGTGACGAGTTGGTGCATAAAGCCACATGCTATGAGATATATTTTGTGTGTGGTGGAACCGCTGAGGATCTGGGAGACTGCTACTGATAAAAATAAGGATGTGTGATGACATCAAGCATTCTTATGTTGTGTTATAGTCATTTAAAGACATACATATAGTAAGTGGTAAATGGAGTTAATTGGGACAAGAAAGTTGCTCTTGCATTGTTCGACGTTTGTGACATTACTTCCTGTCTGCTGGTGTGATGGCCCAATGGCTCAAAGTCCCTCCTTGAGGGCCACAATCCAGTTGGGTTTTCAGGATTTCCCCAATGAATATGCATTGAAAGCAGTGCATACACATAGATCTCATGCATATTCATTGGGGAAATCCTGAAAACCCGACTGGATTGCGGCTCTCAAGGAGGGACTTTGAGACCCTTGGCCTAGGGTTACCAGATTTTGTCCGGAGAAGCCCGGACACATGGCCCAGCCCCGTTCTGGCCCTAACCACGCCCTGTTCTGCCTCCAGCTCCACCCCACTTCACCTTTAGCCCACCCATTACACCTCTAGCCCTACCCCACAAAGCCTTGTCTTTGTTTTCTGATCTCCGGGCCGCATCTGGAGGGTCTCTGACCATGTGTGGATGTGTGTGACATTATCCACATGTGCTCAGAGTCCCTCTAGATAGGGTCGTGAGATCAGGGCTTCCCAAAACCCAGACAATCCTCTAAAAAGGACATGTCCGGATTTTTCCAGACATCTGGTAATCCTACACCGCCCTTCCATGCTAGTCAGGGCCTGTGCACTGAAATAGGGAGAAGGGAGCAGATGGCCTGATTCTTCTTCTTTCTTGTAAATGGAGCACTTTTCCTGATAGCATCAGACCTGTATAGGAATAGAAGCATTAAAGCGCTCTGCCTAAACTAGGGGCACATGTTCTTACACAAGCACATCTGGTAATGTGAATGGCAACAGTGATTCCACTGAGTACTGTGCTGTTACTGTGGAATGAAAGAAAGCTAATCGCTGTAGCACCTTTTCCATTAACATGGGTCGCTAATGCAGTACAGTAATTCCAGGTCAGCTACCATTCCTTCAAGTAGCATTAGTTAAAAGGATTTAAAATATAGGTTATAGAAAAAAACAACAAACAACCTGTCAAATAAGGAAGGAGCTTCAAAAGTCTTAGGTTCATATTGAGAGATAGCTTGGTTAATTACAACTAGTTAAAATGCCTCTCATCTAATGAGCTAAATTTTACAAGCTAAATATTCAGAATGAATATATTTATCCAGCTAAAAAAAGGGAGGGGCCAAAGCCATGGCTGGCTTCAAGGATAGAATTGAGCCAATTAGCACTGATTTTCAACACTATTCAATGAAATTATTCCGTTAACTTTGAGCAGAAAAATAGCTGGCCTATCTCTAGCTGGGCAAATTTTGTCTGACTAGATTTAAGCAAATTTTCAGTTTGAGATGAAAGGCTATGCAGTTAAATCTCTCAGGGCTCCTTTTGCAAAGCGGTGTTACGCTTTTTTTTATCGCTGGCCACGGCGGTATTAGTTCTGACGCTCAAAAAATTCCAATGAGCGTCAGAGCTAATACTGCCATGGTCGGTGATAAAAAAAGCCTAACACCGGTGATAAAAAAGCCTAACGCAGCTTCATAAAAGGGGAAGGGGGGAGGAGGGTTTGGTGTCAGTTGTCTTTAATCCTCCATGGGTTTTTGAAAGGGACCAGCCAATGTTAAAACTGTTATAATTCAGGTTGTTCAAAACTACAGTGGCTAGCTACAGGTGATTGTGCAGACCCACAATGAATTGTCTTGCATGGCGCTCACGATTAGAATTAATTTCATTACAATCATCATGTTTGGATTTTAAAGCAGAATATAGAGCTTCCCTGTGTGGTATCTGCATGGAAAAATGCTGTGAACACCTCTTACAGTTAACGCATAAGCTTCACACTTACCATGCATTCATTTTTGCATCTAAAAACCAACATAAATGTGATCATATAGGAGAATTATACACGAATACAGGAGATTCTAACTCCTCAAGGTAGAACAAAAGAAGACAAAAGAGGCAACCTGTGATGCTCAATCTGTTTATTCACTATTAAGACCCGACATGTATGTGTTTCGGCCGTAAGGCCTGCCTCAGGGGGTCTTGTTTCCAATGGAGTACAATTTATCGCATATGTCTCTTATCGAAAAAGATGGTAATTAAGACACTGTTAGAAGCCTGATCACTATAATGGCAACAATCTCACGCATCCACTCACACATATAGGCTGCCTCTCTGCATAGGCCGCACCTATTTATAGGCCGCAGAAAAGAGCGGCCTGTGTTTAAAAAACAGAAGATAAGCCACCCCATGGTATTAGCCGCGTCTTATCCACACTTCTGAGCCTAATGTAAGTACCCATAGTATACACAAAAAAACAAGAGCCACACTAACGGGGATAGGCATATCATCACAAATTTGGAGAGCAATGTATGTTAATGCACACAGCTTGGGCAACAAAATCCTGGAACTAGAAACAGAAATAAGGAATGCTGACCTTGACATAGTAGCGATATCCGAGACCTGGTTCACAGACTCACATGGGTGGGATATGGTTATACCAGGCTACCATCTACTTCGTCGGGACAGAGAGGGCAAATCAGGAGGGGGGGTAGCACTATACACTAAGGATAATATCAAAACTACCAGGATCACAGAGGTTAGATACACAGGGGAATCACTTTGGGTAAACCTGGCCAGAGGGAACGAAAAATGCCTTTACCTCGGTGTGGTATACAGGCCTCCGAGACAACAGGAAGACAAAGACAAAGAATTGATTGAGGACATAGAGAACATCACTTTGCGTGGTGACACAGTACTGTTAGGCGACTTCAACATGCCAGATGCAGACTGGAACACCCTCTCAGCAACTACGAGCGGTAGCAAAAGAATAATAACCTCCATTAAGGGTGCACAACTAAAACAAATGGTATTAGAGCCCACCAGAGAAAAAGCAATACTGGACCTGGTACTCACAAATGGAGACAGTGTCTCGGAAGTATCAGTGGGAGACACGCTGGCCTCCAGTGACCACAACATGGTATGGCTCAACCTCAGGAAAGGCTTCTCTAAATCAAACACAGCAACGAGGGTATTCAACTTTAGGGAGGCAGATTTCGAACACATGAGAGACTTTGTCCATCAAGAGCTGCAAAACCATGCAGAAACTGACAATCCGGAAACTATGTGGTCAAATCTAAAATCCATCCTGAACGAAGCATCTAGCCGCTACGTAAAAACAGTAAGCAAACGCCGGAGAAACAAAAAACCACAATGGTTCAACAAGGAAATTTCGGACCTCATTAAAATGAAAAAAGAATCATTTATCACCTATAAACATCTTGGGAAAAGGGAGGCAAAAGAAGACTATCTGGCCAGATCTAAGGCTGTCAAAAAGGCAGTCAGGGAAGCCAAACTTCAAACAGAGGAAGATCTAGCACAGAACATTAAAAAAGGGGACAAATCCTTCTTTAGGTACATTAGCGACAGGAAGAGAAACAAAAATGGAATAGAACGCCTTAGGCAATCAGATGGAAACTACGCAGAATCTGATACTACCAAGGCAGAACTGCTAAACGAATACTTCTGCTCAGTATTCACCTGTGAAGCACCGGGAAATGGTCCACAACTACAAATAAGAGACAGCCAAAATGACCTGTTTCGTGATTACGAGTTTACACCTAGTAGCGTCTACCACGAACTTTCAAGACTCAAAGTAGACAAAGCCATGGGGCCAGACAATCTACACCCCAGGGTTCTCAGAGAGCTGAGTGAAGTTCTGGCTGAACCACTATCCGTACTTTTCAATCTTTCCATGCGCACGGGAAAAGTACCCCTAGACTGGAAAACAGCTAACGTAATTCCACTCCACAAAAAGGGCTGCAGAACAGAGACAGGAAATTATAGACCGGTGAGTCTTACATCCATAGTGTGCAAACTCATGGAAACACTGATCAAACAGGAACTTGACAAAATTCTAGACGAAGAAAATTTACGTGATCCACATCAACACGGATTTACCAGGGGAAGGTCCTGCCAATCTAATCTGATTGACTTCTTTGATTGGGTGACCAGTCATCTGGATGCCGGAGAGTCCCTTGACGTTATATATTTGGATTTCAGCAAAGCTTTTGATAGCGTCCCACACCGCAGGCTGTTGAACAAACTAAAGTCGATGGGATTGGGGGATACATTCACTACATGGGTAAGGGATTGGCTAGATGGTAGGCTTCAAAGGGTGATGGTAAACGGTACCCCCTCCAAAACGTCAGCAGTGATGAGTGGAGTACCTCAGGGCTCCGTCTTAGGGCCGATTCTATTCAATTTATTCATAGGAGATTTGACCCTAGGACTTAGAGGAAAAGTATCACTGTTTGCCGACGATGCCAAACTATGCAACATAGTTGGCAAAAGCAGTGTGCCCGACTTTATGACGCAGGACCTAAGACAGCTTGAACAGTGGTCATCAACTTGGCAGCTAGGCTTCAATGCTAAAAAATGTAAAGTAATGCACCTAGGCAAAAAAAATCCACACAGAACTTACACACTAAATGGTGAAACCTTGTCCAGGACCACAGTGGAACGTGATTTAGGAGTGATCATTAGCGACGACATGAAGGCTGCCAATCAAGTAGAGAAGGCTTCGTCTAAGGCAAGACAAATGATGGGCTGTATCCGTAGGGGTTTTGTCAGCAGAAGACCTGAAGTCATAATGCCACTGTACAGATCCATGGTGAGACCTCATCTCGAGTATTGTGTTCAATTCTGGAGACCACACTACCGAAAGGATGTGTTGAGAATTGAGTCGGTTCAGCGAATGGCTACCAGGATGGTCTTGGGGCTCAGGGATCTCACGTATGAAGAAAGGTTAAAAAAACTGCGGATGTACTCACTGGAGGAGCGAAGAGAGAGAGGGGACATGATTGAGACCTTTAAGTATATTACTGGGCGTATAGAGGTGAAAGATGATATCTTCAGTCTTACAGGTCCTTCGGTAACCAGAGGACACTCGCTGAAAATCAGGGGAGGGAAATTTCGGGGTGATGCTAGGAAGTACTTCTTCACCGAAAGGGTGGTCGATCATTGGAACGAGCTGCCTCAGCGGGTGGTTGAGGCCAGCAGCGTGTTAGATTTCAAGAGAAAATGGGATATTCAGGTGGGATCTCTAGGAGAGTAAGAATCAGGGAGTGGGTCATTGGTATGGGCAGACTCGATGGGCTATGGCCCTTTTCTGCCGTCAATTTCTATGTTTCTATGTTTCTATCTTCCAGTACCTCCCCTGCCTTTTCTATTCATCCCCCCCGGTACCTTTTTCGTAAGCCCCCTCGCTGTCGCATGGCTTGGGTCTCCAGCTGAATGGCCGACGTCAGTTCTCCCAAAACTCGCAAGAACTGACCTCAGCCACTCAGCAAGCGGTGTGGGGGCAGGCCGGATGCCAAAGAGATCGCAGCTGCCCTGCACCGCTGGATACCTGAGCTGCGTGCCAGTGAGAGAGCTATAGAGTTATGCTTATAAGATGGATTCTCGAGTGGGCAGATTTGTTGAGGGAGGGTTCTTGAGTGGGCAGACTTGTTGGGTCGCCGGCCCTTATCTGCCGTCATACTCTATGTTTCTATGAAAACGGTACCAGGGTGGGGGAATGTTTACAATTTTTTATATAGGCTGCTCCATTTAACTAAGCCGCTCCCCATACATGGGTTTGTAACACCCATGTATAGGCCGTGGCCTATATATGGGTAAATACGGTAAACAGATTGAGCATCACAGGTCGCCTCTTTTGTCTTCTTTTTATCATATAGGAGAAAACATATGAAATATGCTCACATCAATTTAAGAGTGATCATTTTGTTTTGATCAATCATTAGATCATTGGGAATACCAAAACATTTGATACCATCAACTCAGAACCTTTTTCAAATTGGAGAAAAAGAGCTCAGACACCCAAGCAGCTAATCTAGTGTTCATTATTGAAACTCGAAAATATTGCTATATATTGGTCTGTAAACATGAAATCATTGGTCAGAAAATCTTCCACCTCCTCAAGTATTTATTCATTTTCATTAAAAAAAAAATTTTATTGAAATTTTAACATATGAAATGTATCATTAATTAAATAAATATATCAAAAGGAAATTTTACAGTACAAATAATACTTACCTATTAATCACAGATGCATAAAGGACTAACAAGCATCCGTGCAATCTACTCTAATATAAATATGAAGCCATATAAAAACAATTCCTATGGAGACCAGGATATTATGGTATAACACCACAAACTAATCTAAGCTAACAATAGGAAAAACATTAGTTAAATATTATACCCAATGTATAACCCAGTTGAAATGTATCTAAAATTCAGGCCTGAGAAGAGACATTTGTTATTGGTAAAGCTCTTATTAGTGAGGGAATTAGCTTTACATTCATAATTATGAATCATCAGGACTGTAGCCTACCAAAAAGAGGTATTCGATTTCCAGTGTGATAGAATCATTTGTAAAGTAATAGCTATCAATTATTTATTAATCATTAAGATTCATCATAAAGTTTCAAATTTTTAAGTTTATTTATAATTTGATTAAAGCATAGCTATATGAAACAAGTTATATGGACTAAGACAGACGCCCAATTATACAAAATGAATGAAGTGTGTTTAAGAAAAGTAAACATAAACCGGTTAAAACAAGAGGGAGTGAGGAAGGGGAGGGTGGTAAAGCTACACTTAACTTCAGTCAAACAGCATGTATCTCATTGTGGATCCTGATGGAAACTTACTTCTCTGCAGACTTTGTCAGGGGATCAGACAAATATTCATTTTTGTATCTACACAGTGATAAGTGCAAGCTTTACTTCCCTTCAGTGAAAGGGCCCTTTTGGTTTCTGAAATCATGTTATATTAGCAAAAGCACAGCTCATTCTTTCTGAGGTTAGAGCCATTGCTCCATATACACAGAGCAACGCCCCCCTCCCCCCATTATTCTATGGAACCCAGAGGTATTCCTTCATGGCATTAAGCCCATCCCTTTTAACGGCGCGAGGTGAGAACAATGTGCACGTACCATCATCGGGATATTCCAGGCCATGTAAACGTGCGACTTGAATTCGTCCATCCACACCTCTGCAGCTCGCAAGGCATTGCGTTTTGCATAGTAATCGATGTCGTTGTTGTAGGGTTTTTTCGTGCGCTCAATGTGGGCGACTCTGGAGCAGGGTAGCACTTCCATGCTTCCTCCGCACTGCCACACCTGAAAGAACACGGCAGAAGCTTTAGATAGGAATCTCTGTCTGGGAGGAAGCTGCGTCAGATGCCTGTTTGGAGCATAAGTGTATTGATCTGATGTTGAGGAAAAACTTAAAGCTGTGCCTATTTTTGCAGTCTATATTGTATACAGTGGAATCATTAAAAAAAAAAAAAAAAAAATTCTGACAGCCAGGCGTTAATGAAATCCAGAGCACGGTGTGTTAGCAACTAGGGAAGCCCAGTTCAAATCCTGCTGTTGTCCTGGCAACCTTGGGCAAGTCACTTAACCCTCCGTTGCCTCAGGTACAAACTCAGGGGTCCTTTTGCTATAGGGCATTAAGCCCTTAGAGCTAGATTCTAGTAATGGCACCTACATCAGCTGCCACCTCCAAAAATGGGACCAACTGGGTGTCAATCACGCGTAGGCACCATTAAGAGAATCACGCTTATGTCTAACATAGGTGCCAGTAATGTAGGACAGGGTTTTGCAGGCCTACATTACCGGCGCCTATATTTCATGAGAATTGCATCTACAGAGGTGCCCAGCAGTGCCTAAGGTCATTTCCGGCATAAACCACGCGTAGTTTGACCTTAGGTGGTGTTAGACGCTGTTACATCTCTGAGTTAAAATGTAATATACAACTCTGAGGTTGATTAATGCAAGACACCAACTCCCTGATATTCAGCGTTATTTAACCAGCCAGGAACAGCTCCTGGCCAGTTACATAGTACGTAGCTGGCTCAGCATTAATATTCAACGCAAGTGACTCCTGAATATTAGTGCCCCCCCCCCCCCTCTCAATAAACTTGGTCTCCTAAGTATCCAAGGCACTGCTGAACAATCACCTGTTTAGTTTCTGGAGTGTCGGGGCCAGATATTCAGACCACGGGCTGACATCACAATCGACGATGAGCCCTGATATTCAATGCAGGGCCATTTCCGGTGACCGGCACTGAATATCCGGACTATTTTTGGCTGCTAAAAACTTAACCAGCCATGTTGATATCAGCGTTGGCTAGCTAAGTTAATAGCAGTCAAAGATAGACCAGCTATTTAAGTGGCCTGATTTGGCTGCTAAACATAACTGGCAAGCCCTTTAAATTTTCCATATAGCCGCTAAGCGCTAATATTCAGGAGTCACTTGCGCTGAATATTAATGCTGAGCCAGCTATGTACTATGTAACTGGCCAGGAGCTGTTCCTGGCTGGTTAAATAACGCTGAATATCAGGGAGTTGGTGTCTTGCATTAATCAAGCACAGAGTTGTATATTATATTTTAACTCAGAGATGTTTGAAGTCAGTGGTACCCGGTCTGGCACAGTTAGGGGTGCATCCACCTACAGCAGGTAATCCCCCGGAAAGGACTTCTCAATCTTATAAGCAGAGTTAATTTCTGCTTTAATTATTGGTTTTTTTTAAAAACCCGCTATTAAAGCCAAACTGCTAGCAATATAGTGGGCACCATCACTTGGGATTTCATACTAATTATCTCGATCAGTTATGCTATGAGCAAGATGGTAATATGAAGCTGAGCAGGCATCAATATTGATGCAAATTGCAGTCAGCAAAATACAGCACCGTTAATACCTACAGAGCAATAGCTGTTGGTAATTATATAACAGCGCAATAAAGATGTAGCGAGAGACTGATAGAAATAATTTACATCCAAAAGTTGGGTAGTTATCTTGGATGGATACTTAGAGTACTAAGGTAGTGATGGGGTGTACAGATCACATGCGTACAGCACAACTCAGTGTATGTACTGTGAATTATAAGAGCAGATATTTCATCCTTAATGAGAAAGTAACAGAAAGAACATTGCAATAGTCAGCATCCGTGTTCTTTATGGAGACAATTATGTTAAAGATGCTTAAATACGAGGCAGGCTTCTTATAATGTGGAATCAATTCAGTTCAACAAAAAAGATTTAATAAAATTTCAGGCCATATCAGATCTGAGCAAAATGGGATTTTCTTGTTTGCACTTTATATTTTTATTGATTTTCATCCTCAAACAGAACACACAAATTTCCTGTAGAACCATGTAAATTGCCAGTAAATATGACTTAGCAAAGGAAACCTAAGGTTACACATTATTCAGACTTCCCTTCACATTGTAATAAACAAAATTTCATTCTCCAGTCCCTCCCCCCTCATCGGTGACCCAGAAGAACTTAGAATAGCATACTTTCAAAATAAGCCTTATTGGCAGGCCACAAAAAGATATTTTATATGGGAGGACTGCTGAGGGGGAAGGTCTTTATGGTCTGCAACAGGGCTATTCAAATGGTGGACCGTCCACAATCAGGATTGCTTAGCCTTGCTATGTGGACTGCTGGGGTGCAGCACTCCCGCTCCCTCTCCTCATGCCGGGTCAACATTGCTGCAGCTCCCCTCTCTTCCCCGAGGATCCGCAACACTCCTCAGCAGGTCACGGCAGAGCAAATACCAAACGTTGCCTCTCTCTGGCTGGTGGAGCCTTTTCTCTGCCGCACCCACCTCTCTGATGCAATTTCCTGTGGGCGGGTGGGGACAGAAAAGGCTCTGTCGGCCAGAAAGAGGCAGCTTTTGGCACTCTCTCTCTGCCACGACCTGCTGAGGAGTTTGGAGGATCTTCGGGGAAGAGAGGGGAGCTGCAGCAATGTTGACCCAGAATGAGGAGAGGGAGCTGCACCCCAGCTAGTGTCAGACATTCAGGGGGCCAAAGCAGAAGTTGAAGAGAGGGCCCTAAAGCCTGTTTGCATTTACGGGGACAGGAAGGGAGAGATGTTAGATTCAGGTACAGGGAAGACAGATGCTGAACTTACCAGGGTGGATGGGGGTGGGGTTGGGTATCAGAGGGGGAGAGAGGGGTCAGATGCTGGAGGTGGAGGGGGGAAGGCTAGTGAAAAGATAGAGAGAGCCTAGACCAGGGTAGAGAAGTTACAGATGTTGGAACCAAGTGGAATAAAAGACTAATGTTAGACATTCAGGGAGCCAGGGCAGAAGTTGCAGAGGGGGGCCCTAAAATTTGTTTGCAATTGGGGGGGGGGGAAGGGGACAGGAAGGGAGAGATGCCTGATCCAGACTCAGTTGGGACACAGAAATACTGAACTGGTTGGAGAGGGGGCACAGGGAGAGAGAGGAGGTGGATGCTGGACCTTGGGGGGGGGGGGGGGGGCAAATAAAAGATAAAGACAGGACCAAGGTGATATTTTCATATAGAATCATCTTCTGTATTGGGTTTTTTTTTTAATTTTTCTCTCTCTTTTCAATGCCAGGTAAATAATCTTACCAAAAAATGTTTCTTTAGTCTCCGCACTGAGAAAAGTTCATCATCTGTTCCATCAAGATCATTTTGCAGTATTAGTTTAAACCATTATCTTGGCACAGATGGATTACTGTAATTCCATTTATGTGTGATTAAGCAAAGGAAACAAGAAACGGCTGCAATTGATTCAAAATGCTACAGCCAGATTGATTTTTGGAGAGAAAAAATTTGATCATGTGTCACCTCTGCTGAGGAAACTACATTGGCTTCCATTTCAATTGAGAGTTCAATGTAAATGTGCCTGCATAGTCTTTAAAATTTTACATGGACTATTTGTTCCTCTGTTGCCTTTATCTCTAAACATCATGAGATCTTCGGGTATGAGAACAACTCATATGAATAAGCTCTCTTTTCCACCACTGAGAGGGATCAAGTCCATTAATAAAATTTCACACTCCTTTCCTTACTTACTAACTGCAATATGGAATGGATTACCTCCTCAAATTAGGTCGTGTTTATCTCTTCAAATCTTTCGCGAAACCTTAAAAACCGCTTCTTTTAAAAAGGTGCGCTAGGGTCTTAATGCGCGCAATAGCACGCATTAAATTCCCGAGTGCGCTAACCACGAAGTAGATTTTTGGCTATAGCACGCGGTAATTTTGTGCGTGCGCAAAAACCCTAGCGCACCTTCGTAAAAGGAGCCCTATGTTTCATCGCTTTTTAGGCAATAGCTCCAATGAATGTTAATGGATCTTTCTTTGTCATCTAATTATGTAAATCAAATCGAGCTACTATTTTTAGGAGATGATTCGGTATATAAGACTAAGAATTAGATTAGATTAAATTACAAATGCTGGATCCAACAGAGGGAGAGAAAGATGCTAGACTATAGATGGGAGGAGTGCATGAGGAAGAAGAGAAAGAAGCTGGATGTGGAGAAGGTCAGTAACACAGAAGAGCTGCTGGCTCTGGAGAAAACATAGGGACAGGGTCACAGAGGGTGCAATACCAGATACAAGAGGATGGATAGGGATAAAGAGGGGAGATGGTGGATAAGGACACACAGAAAAGATGAATGCTGGATACAGAGAAAGAAGAAATGTCAAAAGGACAGGGGCCTCCGAAGACAGCTATGAAAAAAAACAGAGAAAAACAGAAGAGAGACACTTAAGACCAATACAAGACAGACAACAGAAGTAGGAAAAAAGTATTTAGTAATTTTATTTTTAATTTATTAATACAGTATGTCAACTTTAAGAAATGCACTTCCCCTAAAGATGGCTTGTTATTTGTCACTATAGATTTGTAGTTAGGGTTCAAACTGGAATATAACTCAACTGCGTCCCCCAACACTTAGACTACTTTACACTAATACCAGTGTTATCCACATCTTCCAAACACCCACCAATGATGTTCTAATATTTTTTTATTGCAGAACAAAGGCCTCAGGCATACCACCTCCACCTTCGATAATAATTTATATCCGGTAGGAATGTTGGTGTATCGTTGTCCTCATTGGCCTACATTTTTTTATCATATTTTATATTCGTTTTAACTTTTTTTTAGCATTAATATACTTTTTTAAAGAAGTTTTATAAAGTTATCATTTAAATCTTGTGATGAATTTCATACTCAACTTAAATTCATCATGCTTTCATGCTACTGGGATTAAATGATCCGACATGTTTCGCAAAAGATTTGCTTTATCAAGGATCCCCCAGAGCCGTTATTATCCTCCACCTTACTCGAACCATGACGCCGACCCCAGGAGCATCCCCTTATGGTCTGCATATAGAGCGGACCCCCACCTCTTGGTACGCCACTGCTTTTTACTCTTTGCAAATGGAATAGAAGTAAGAGATTGTTTCCTCCCCTGAGCTGGTATCTTTTGGGTTTTTTTTTTTTTAATGACCACTGGTAGAGGACACCAGTAAACAGTCACTATGTTGGATAAGATGGAAAGAGAAGGAAAAAAAAAATCCAGTTACTTTGCAGTTTTTCAGGGTTGCAGAGATTGTGTGCATGCTTCAGAGAGACCACTTCAAAGAAATTACAGAAGCACAGCAGCCAAGGAACAGCTCATATATCATCAGGATGCTGTTAGAAGTCACCTCAGGAAAAAGTAAAAGCTACGCTTGCTGATTTTCAACTGAAAATGCTGAATGAATCCTTTGTTAAAGAATGTAGAAGAAATGGTATGGATAGGCTTTTGGCTCAGATAAGTCTTGAAGCCAAATCTGTGGACTGATCTGCTCTAAACGTTCAGATGGGAGGAAAGCACAAGACCAGAACTGGCAGAATAACAGGAGGGGTACATCTAAGCTCCTTGTGACCCTGGGCAAGTCACTTAATCCTCCATAGCCCAGGTACGTTAGATAGATTGTGAGCCCACCGGGACAGAGAGGGAAAATGCTTGAGTACCTGATTGTAAAAACCGCTTAGATAACCTTGATAGGTGGCATATAAAATCCTAATAAACTTGAAACTTGTTATGAACTTTCTAAAGGGAGGTGTCGGAAGGATTATGTTTCTCAAAACTCAGTCACTGAGTTTGAGCATTGTCTTTCTTCTACACCCTTCATGAGGTGTGTTAGGGCTCAAGAGAAGCACCCAGACACGAGGAAAAAGAGGTCGATAGGTTTTTTGAGGAGATTATATAATAGAATTGTTCCATAATAATTCCAACCAGAAGTAGGAGAAGGAAAACTACCTGGAAGAGAGGGTCAGTTCAGAATTAGATGAGGGACAGAGTAGGGAATATCCTCAACGAGTATTAGTCACCTTGACATGGCTACCTAACTTCCCCTAGGACTTAACCCTTGTGTGCTTCTACCACTATGATATATAGGCAAGTGACTTTCTTATTGAAAGATTCTTAACCCATTCATTGAAAGAAGGGAATAGCATTCATCGACAGAACAATACTTGTACCGCACCTTAGAAAATGCTGGACTCATATGGCAAACATAACGCTATACTTTTCAGAAAATTAAACCTTAGTACATCATGCACACGCAGGAAGCCCTTTTAATTTTCTGAAATATACTTTATTAAATACATGTAGTATATGTACTCACAGTTGGTAGATTTTTGAGTATTACAGCTGGAGATGAAGATTTGAAGAACAGAAGTTTTGTAGCAAAGGTGACAGAATGGTTAGACAGGTATTCCAAGTTCCAGAGATGAAATGCTGAATTATTCATGCATGTGGTCGGATAGCTTAGGTGAAAAGACTGGTCTTTCGTTGGGAGGGGATAGAGTCACATGGGTTTCAGATGAAAGCAGAAGCATGGCTGATTCCTGAGACAAAGGGTCCTCAGGAAATACCCATAAGGCTAGGGGAGAGAAGAGACCAATAGGGACATAGCTTGGCAACAGGTAGCAGAGACAGGTCATACCTTTGCAGAAACAAGAAGTAGTGAAGGTGACCAATAGTGCTGAATACTTTAATTCATCAATTGAAAGACTCAACACGTACGTGTTTTGACCCTAAGGCCTGCAGCAGGAGATTCTATTCCTTGGAGAGTAATGATTTAACAGTCCAGCAAACAAAAGATCAAGTCACTATTCTGTATTTTTGCCATACCTTTGCAGACCCATTAGAGCAAAGGTTATAGAGGTGGCCAGAAAGTACATCAGTAAGACAAAAGATCCAAGCTCAGTTGAGAGAAAGGGAGGAGAAAAGGCCACCGGCAGTGAAGCTTATAAAGGTAAGCAAGAATGGCTGCTGCATGATATTGATTGTGGCTATATGTAAAAATTTAAAGGGTTTGCCAGTTATGTTTAGCAGACAAATTGGGCCACTTAAATAGCTGGTTTATCTTTGGTCACTATAAATAATAAAACTAGTACTGTCCAGACTATAACAGATTCACATGGCTCATATACACCCACACAGAAGAGCAGAGGGCACTCTAAAGATTACTGCAGTGAATGTCATATTAAAAGTCCCAGGTAAAGATGTCACTAAAACTTGCTTATATTTTATGGTGAGCCCTCCAAAACCTACTGGACCTTTCGCTCTGGCCATAGCACTGAAACCATCATAGCCTCTCTACTCGATCACCTGCACTCACTCTTCAGCCAGGGTTCCAGTGCCCTAATCTTGCAACTTGACCTAAGCAGTGCATTCGACCTAGTCGACCACACTATTCTCCTAGACTGCCTTGCACACATCGGCATCTCCGGCCAGGTTCTCAACTGGTTCCACGGGTTCCTAAGAAATAGATCTTACAGGGTGATCAAGAACGATTCTTTCTCCCACAGCTGGGACAATTCCTGTGGGGTTCCCCAGGGCTCACCCCTATCCCCCACCCTGTTCAACGTCTATCTAGTCTCCCTGGGAAACCTCCTGCAAAGCTTCAAGCTCAAATTCTTCATTTATGCAGATGACATCACA
The DNA here is from genome assembly GCF_902459505.1 of Geotrypetes seraphini. Taxonomy (NCBI): domain Eukaryota; kingdom Metazoa; phylum Chordata; class Amphibia; order Gymnophiona; family Dermophiidae; genus Geotrypetes; species Geotrypetes seraphini. The sequence goes on along the minus strand of NC_047091.1, from coordinate 141,369,270 downwards.
ATAGTCATCCCACTATCCAGTTTCACTCTAGAGCTGCTCAACTCTATATCACACATACTCAGGCAGATAGAACTCTGGATGTTATCCTATAAATTAAAACTAAACTCTGATAAAACTAAATTCTTCCTGGCCACCCCCAACGACAAAATCAAAGAAACCTCAATTCAAGTAAATGGATCGGACTTCCTCCTAGAACAAACCCTAAAAATACTGGGAGTCACGTTGGACAAACACCTATCCCTTGAGAAACACACTGATCTTACCGTCAGGAAAAGCTTCTCAGTGCTCTGGAAACTCCGCACCATAAAAAAATACTTTGATGACAACTCATTCCGCCTGTTAGTACAATCCTCAATTCTCAGCATCCTAGATTACTGCAACATCATTTATCTAGGCTCCATGAAGAAAACCACCAGGAGACTAAAACTGATTCAGAACACCGCCGTCCGCCTTATATTTGGCTTAAACAAAAGGGAACACATCACCCCTTTCTACCATAAACTACACTGGCTGCCATTTGAATCCAGAGTCATGTTCAAGTTCGCATGCCTCTGCTACAAAATTGTATTTGGCCTATCCCCAAGCAACCTCAACCCTCACTTCAAGCTAAATCACAACAATAAGAACTCTCGCAGAATTCATCTGTTCGCCTTCCCCTCCCTAAAATTATGTCGTCTCAAAGGGTTCCTTGACAAAACCTTCTCCTTCCAGGCAACCAAACTAAACTCATGGCTAGCCCAAATTGTACTCGACGCCCCCACCTACCTTGACTTATTCCACAGACAACTCACTTATTCCACAGACAAAACACTTAACACATCCTCACACCTCTCCAACTCCCACCAATACACGCGAACTCACTCCTTCCCTCTTATCGTACCCTGCAATCATATTAACTTTAATGACCGGTATATTCCTGAAAATAAAATATTACCTCCCTATTGTACATTCTTGTATATTCCTGTACATTCTTGTATATTCCTTGTACATTCTTGTATATTCCTATCAACTTCAATGACCACGACACTCCTAAAATGTTAATTCCAATGATCTCATCGTTTGTAATCTTAATTAATTGCTGTGAACCGCATAGAACTCTCTGGGTATGGCGGTATACAAAATAAAGTTATTATTATTATTATTATCTCCCTCTCTCTCTCTCACACACACACACACACTCTATCTCTCCCTCTCTCTCTCTCACACACACACACACACACACACTCTCTCTCTCTCTCTCTGTCACACACACACACACTCACACTCTATCTCTCCCTCTCTCTCTCTCTCTCTCTCTCTCACACACACACACACACACACACTCTATATCTCCCTCTCTCTCTCACTCACACACACACTCTATCTCTCCTTCACTCTCTCTCTCTAACACACACACACACACTCTATCTCTCCCTCTCTCTCTCTCTCTCTCTCACACACACACACACACACACACTCTCTCTCTCTCTAACACACACACACACACACACACACACACACGCACACGCACACACACACACACACACACTCTCCCTTTAAAATTGGCCAGGTATTCATGTATACGTATAAAATCAATACCTACAACCATAGGATCATTGACACGTGTAAACCCTAACTCTTCTACAATGATCTCCAGTTTGTGAATTTAGTCGCTGCCCTATTGTACCAAAGAATAACTTAACTTATGGTTTTATGGATAATTACATTTAATATACCATTAAATTAACATACTATATAATATAATATAAATATAATATACAGTACTATATAATAAATATACTAGCAGTATTTGAATCCAAGTTAAAAGCCCACTTTTTTGAAGCAGCTTTCAATTCTTTACTCCCACTCACTGAACCTATACCCGTACACTCATTCCTTCTGCTAGAAACTCCCCAACCCTAAGATGCCCTGTTTGTTTGTCCAAATTAGATTGTAAGCTCTTCTGAGAAGGGACCGTCTATTCAATGTTAAATGTACAGTGCTGTGTACACCTTTCAGCGCTGTAGAAATAATAAATAGTAGTGGTAGTACCATCTTTCCTGTGGGCATAACAAATCGGTTTACAAATTAATAATGAAGTAGAAAAGAACACCATTTAAAGACAGGGAAGAAAAAAGATTAATTTTATACAACTAATCAGTATACCCGAGAATAATTTCAATCATACAGAAACCAATCAGTCGTGAAGACCAAGCAGAGAATCAGTCCGGTGGGGATCTCACTATTTTCAACTCCATCACCAAATGCTTCTGTAAAAAGTGGGTTTTCAAGGCTGCCATGAATCTATGCTGCTATCATGCACTCCTGTCTCAACAACACCTCTCGGGAGTCATTTTATCAGGCTTCCAAACGTTAGAAGCCATTCAGGTTCCATCATATTTCTCATCTTTCAAGTGCTGCAAAAACTATCAAAGGGCATTCTGCGGGAAATCTAGAATCACCGCTCTGTTAGAAACCAGCTATCCTCCTCCCTTAGAACAAGAAAAGATAGCAAGACACATTTACCAGGGCCGCATCACAGCGCTCGTCACTTACACAAAATATGCAAAGAATCCTTTTGTACATTATTTTTACAAATGTAATTTTTTTCTGGACTTTCAGTTCATTTCATTTTTGCCCTGGGGCGTCCCTGCTGCGAGTAACAAAGAGTTCTCTCCCCTCCATCCTTCACAGGGCCTTTAAATAACCCCTTTCCATCTTCCATAACAGTCAGCCTGTCATACGAGGAGTAATAATCTCTCCAATGATGGAGTGAGGCAGCAGCAATAACTGCATCCAGGGCACCCGTGGGATTTCTCAGTTAGCTCTAAGTACAGGAAGTGCCCTGCAGCATATCCGCCTGTGCCTTCCAGCCTTGCAGCAGAAGGTGCAGATTTTCACACCTGTCACCACTAATGTCTTGGCATGAAACTTGGACTATGTCAGTTGTCTGGGCAATCATGCTTTGCCTTCATCTACTGTCACTTGTGTCTACACATGGGGAAAATGGTAATGCTGAACCCTTTATGCCTGTTGAATGATTTGGTTGGGTCTTGCAGTGAAATACCATTAGGAAACAGTGGTAACTACAGCACCAAACATCTCATACACATGTCAGAATGAAAATATACAATAGGGAGGGACTGTAGTGTCCACAGGGACATTATTAATTTTGATTTTGCTCACACCTTTTTTCAGTAGTAGCTCAAGCTGAGTTACATTCAAGAGGGTTCATAGTAGAGAATGACATGGGGGCAAATTTTTCCCTGTCCCAACCACATGAATTTTGTCCCTGTCCCATTCCTGTAAGCTCTGCTTTAACCACACAAGCCTCAAACACTTATGATTTAAAGTATTTGAGGCTTGTGCAGATGTGTCTAAGAGCCATGTGAGCCGCGACTTTTTTTTTTTTTTTTCATTTTTACTAGCCCAGCGAGCCTGTGGTTTAAACCCGCAGGTTAAAACCACAGGCTTGCAGTGTGGGTAAGGGCAGGAGAGATTCGGGGTGGCAGGCAGGAGAGATTTGAGGCAGAGCAGAGTGGCGATTCGGGGGGGGGGGGGGAGGCAGGAGAGATTTGGGACAGAGCAGGGCGGCAGGTAGGAGAGATTTAGGGCAGAGCACACAATCGGGGCAGAGAGATAAATATTGTTGGGGCAGGGCAGAGAGTAGGGTGGCAATGGAGCTGGAGAGTCGGATAGGACGTTTGCGACTGTTTCCAGCAGTCGTTTCTTGTGTTGATCGTCCAGCCCAGTCGGTTTGCAAGATTTCTTTAGTGAATCGGGTCTTTGCCTACTTTGCATGCCATTCCCCTCATTTGCATGCGTGGATCGGAATTGGATCGGCAAAGAAGTAAGTGAATCGGGCCGGAGTAAAATCGGGTCACAAAGGGGTCGCAAACCCGGTACACGATCGGTTTGCTTAGTGAATCTAGCCCTTAGTCTGTTTTGCCTGATCAACATATACCGTATTTTCACTCATATACCGCGCACCCGTGTAAAACACGCACACGGGTATAGTGCACGGGGAACAGAAATTTATGTAATAAAATTTTAATATAGCGCGCACACGCGTATACCGCACATGCTAAAACCTCCTCCCGCCTACTCCGAACCGGCATCCTCCCCCCCCGCTCGTGTCACCCCACCTCCCCCTCTGATCCGAGATAATCTGCTCCGGCATTCCCCCTGCGAACCGGCATCCTCCCCCCACGCTCGCGTCACCCCCCCTCCCCCGCGATCCTACATCCCCCCCAGCACCGCAAAGACAACTCTTACCTGATTGGGCACCAGCACCAATGCACAGCATGTGCCAGTGCCAGTGCCCGAAGATCCTCCCTCGTTGGGTTGGGCTGGGCTGGGCTGGGCTGGGCGATGCGAGAGAGATCCTCCTTCTTCCTGCGCAAATGCTCAAAGCCTAGTCCAGCCCAGCACAGGAAGAAGGAGGATCTCTCTCGCACCGCCCAGCCCAGCCCAGCCCAGCCCAGCCCAACCCAACGAGGGAGGATCTTCAGGCACTGGCACTGGCACATCCTGCGCATTGGTGCTGGTGCCGGTGCCGGTGCCGAATCGGGTAAGAGTTGTCTTTGCGGTGCTGAGGGGGATGTAGGATCGCGGGGGAGGGGGGGTGATGCGAGCGGTTGGGAAGGATGCCAGTTTGCAGGGGGAATGCCGGATCAGAATGAAAAAAAAAATTTGTACAACGCGCTCACACGTATAACGCGCATGGTTATGCACGGTTTGTAAAATCGTGTATAACGCGCGCGTTATATGCGTGAAAATACGGTAAAGGACAGCAGGCATGGACCTTCATGGTCCATTCATTCTGCTCAGCAAGTCCGGGATCAAGTTACAGTGAAATGAATCCAAGACAGTACTTCTCAGGATCCACAAAGATCATTGCGTATACCCTCGGCCATCCTTTTCCTGGGGCACAAATACCCTTACACCCAAGGATAACGTCCGCAGCCTAGGAGTAACTCTCAACTCAAACGTATCAATGACAGATCACGAATCCAAACTAGTGTCATCCTTCTTCTACTACCTCCGCCAGCTAAAAACCATACGTGCATACTTCTCAGAACCTGAATTTTCCCAACTACTGTACCCTTTCGTATTATCCTGCATAGACTATTGCAACACACTGCTAGTGGGCCTGCCTACCAAAACTCTCTCCAGCCTCCAAAGGGTGCAAAATGCTGCAATCTGCCTCCTGAAAAACCTAGGCATCCATGACCAAGTTACCCCCGCATTAGCTTCCATGCACTGGCTGCCCATTCAAAAGCGCTGCACCTTCAAGACCCTGGTCCTCGCTTTCAAAACCTTCCATGAAACGATTCCACACTACATGAAAACTAAACTACAAATCTACTTCCTAAAGCGACCACTGAGGGCCCAAGGTGAAAAACAACTAACCATACCTCCTGGCCGCTCCCTCAAAACTGAAACAGCCCACAAACGCTCCTACTCACATTTGATACCCAGACTATGGCATCCCCCCCATCTAAGAGATCCAGCTGCGTCTGGAGGGCCTCGAGTATGTGCGGATGTGTGTGACATCAGCTGCACATGCTCAGAGGCCCTCCAGATGTGGCCGGAGCTTGTCGTGGCTTTGGACATGTCCGGGTTTTCTTGGACGTCTGGTAACCCTAAACTAAGCACCACTCCTGCCCATCAGCAACTAGAAAGTCATTTAAGCTTTGTCTTGATTTCATCCTATTTCCATAAAGGGATCTTCTGTGTTCCCCCACCCTTTCCTGATGTTACTGATAAGTCTACCTCCCTGCAACCTCAATTCATGTCCTCTAGTTTTACCACTTCCCTATCTCTAGAAAGGATTTGTTTGTATAATTATACCTTTCAAATATTTAAACGTCTGTATCACATCACTCTTATCCCTCTTTTCCTCTAGGGCAGGCATAGGCAATTTCGGTCCTTGAGGGCCACAGACAGGTCGGGTCTTCAGGATATTCACAATAAATATGTATGAAATAAATTTGCATCTCAAGGAGGCAGTGCATGCAAATCCATCTCATACCTATTCAATGTGGCTATCCTGAAAACCTGACCTGCCTGTGGCTCTCGAGGACTGGAATTGCCTACCCCTTGCTCTAGGGCAGTAGTCCCCAACCCTGTCCTGCAGGACCAATTAGCAAGTCGGGTTTTCGGGATAGCCCTATTGAATATGCATGAGGCTGATCTGAATTCCTATCATCTTCATTACATGCAAATCTCTTTCATGCATATTCATTAGGACTATCCCGAG